>NC_058132.1:567889336-567901839 GCF_016433145.1 Gracilinanus agilis | reverse complement strand
TAAAGAAATCAAAAGTATCAATAAGCACATGAGAAACTGTTCTAAATCTCTAATAATTAAAGAAATGCAAATTAAAACAACTCTGGGGTATCACCTCACACCTAGAAGATTGGCTAAAATGAAAGAAGAGGAGAGTAATGAATGCTGGAGGGGATATGGCAAAATTGGCAAATTAACGCTCTGCTGGTGGAGTTGTGAACTGATCCAACCATTCTGGATGGCAATTTGGAACTATGCCCAAAGAGCGATAAAAGAATGCCTGCCCTTTGATCCAGCCATACCATTGCTGGGATTGTACCCCAAAGAGATCATAAATAACCAGACTTGCACAAAAATATTTATAGCTGTGCTCTTTGTGGTAGCAAAAAACTGGAAAGCAAGTATGCCCTTCAATTGGGAATGGCTGTAGAAATTTTGATATATGTTAGTGATAGAATACTATTTTGCTAAAAGGAATAATAAACTGGAGGAATTCCATGGGAACTGGAAAGACCTCCAGGAATTGATGCAGAGAAAAAGGAGCAGAGCCAGAAGAACATTGTACACAGAGACTGATATACTGTGGTAAAATCAAATGTAATAGACTTCTGTACTAGCAGCAATGTAATGACCTAAGACAATTCTGAGGGAATTAGGGAAAGGAACACTACCCACATTCAGAGGAAGAACTACAGGAGTAGAAACACAGAAGAAAAACAACTGCTTGGACACTTGGGGTCATAAGGACATTATTGGGTATGTAGACCTGAAAAGACCACACGCATGTAATTATCAATAATGTTAAATAAGTCTTGACTGACCACACATAATAAAACCAGTGGAAATGCGAATTAGCTACAGGGAGGGGGGCGGGGGTTGAGGTGGTGAAGGAGAAAGTAAAACATGACTCATGTAACCATGGAAAATTTTTCTAAAAATAAAAAATTATTTAAAAAAATAAATAATAACATTTAAAAGAAGCAACAACAACAAAAAAATATTGGCACAGTTGAGTTGGGATCTTTCCATTTTATGGGAATAAAAATGTTCACACTTGAATATTTCTGAATATGGCTGTGAGGTGGAATTGTTAATGCATGATTGTCAACTGTGACTCTTGACTGAATTCAAAGAAATTTAAGGATTCTGGCATACAGGAGAGGAATTATTTTGTGTCATTAGTGCTTATGCCTAGAAGGACAAGTTTTGATGCTGTTTTACAATCCTGCCTCTGATTTTTCCTTTTATAACAACTTTCTATAATTTAGAGCAAGTGGTTAATAAAAGATATGAGCACAATGCAATTCTACATGTCGATCAGTTGAAGGAACTGAGGATTTTTAACTCTGATAAGATGAGGAGAAGAATGTGGGGAGAGAATGGAATATATAGTTGCCATGTTCAAGTGTTCTTCAAGAATAAAGGGTTTGTGGAAGTGAGATTAGGCTTTTTCTGCTTTGTCCTTAAGAATAGAATTTGAACCAATAGGTGGAAGTGACAAGGAGAGAGAATTTTCTTCTTTACAGGAAAAAAAAGTAGATGTTTTCAAAAATCAAAACTATCCAAAATTGGAGTGGATCCCTTTGAAAAAGTGAATTACCCCTGGAAACCTTCCATTTTTAATAGTCATTTGTTAGATATAACATGAATTCATTTTGAACTATATGTCTTACAATCCTTGAATTCTAAGGACAAAAGAGAAATAAAGTTAAAATAATAAGAAACATACTATATTTGTAGCTTTGATTTTGACTATCATTACATTGATATATTCTAATTTTATTGTAAAAGAGACAAATTTTCCTTAATTTTAATTTATCATCTGGAACTCATTTGGGGTTTAAAACTCAAAACATGTCATTTGTTTTAGTTTTCCTCTAAAAACATTGATTAATAATGATATAGTAGCTATTATTTTCACTTAGAGTTAAGGATGAAATGAAATAAACTATCTACCCTGTTCAATTAAAGTGAATCCTCAATTTTGCTTCTTTTAAACTGACTAAATAGACAACTAGAAAGTATATTGGATAGAGTATCAGGTCTCTTGTCAGGAAGATTCATTTTCTCCTCTCAGATACTTACTAGCTATGTGACCCTGGACAAGTCATTTCTCATTGCTTGACTCAGTTTTCTCATCTGTAAAATGATCTGGAGAAGGAAATGGTAAACCACTCCAGTATTTTTGCCAAGAAAAACTCATATGGTGTCAAAAAGAGTGGAATACTAATGTTAAAGCAACCCTTCCAGTAAACATTCTCTTTCAAATACAGCATTTTAAAATTCATCTTGTTGCTTATGCTAATCTTTTTATGTTTACTATCTTGTGGCTATATCCCTTAACCTCCCTGGTTCTCAGTTTCCTTAACTGTAAAATGAAAGAGTTGAACTAGGTAGCCTCTGAATTCCTTCTCTATAATTCTGAATAACTGAAAAATTGACTGTACAAAAAGTGTATTTAATTAAGTGTAAGTAAATTTAAAGAGGTATTTAACCTCTCTTTCCTTCAGAATTTATAATTATAGAGTAAGTTATTTCCACAATATGGAATATCTATATTCCTTTGTTTCCACTTAAAGTCCTCCTTTGATGACTATTGAATCTGACCATAGAGTTGACCTCCTGTTATAGAACCTGGCAGATAGAGAATAAGTCCTGGCAGATTTAGAGAGCTGAAGAAGTAAAACAATACAGACTTTGGGATAAGAGATTAATTTCTGATGTCTGAGAACCATCTATCAAAGTTCAGATGACTAAGAAAGCTGACCACAAAGTGATTTCCACCCCTTCATGTTTATCCACAAAGGTAATTAGTTGACATTTTGGTTTGAGAGCTATTCTGAGTTCAGGAAGACCCAAAATGAAATTTGATCTCAGGAAATTGATAGGTTTGTGACTAGTCATCTAACATCAGTTTCTCTCAATGTCCTTTTTCTATAAAATAGGCACATTAATATTACCTATTTCCCAGAGTTATGAAGATAAAATGACATGATATTTGTAAAAATACTCTGCTAACTTAAAAGCATCATATAAATGCTTGTTATTATCATTATTTTTAATTACTCTCACTGTTTCAAGTTTCTACCCACTCCAAGCCCACATTGCTTCTAAAACAATTTTCATAAAGTCCAGGTCACCAGACTTCCAAATAAATGCCACCTGTTCCTTTTCAACCCTGGATCAAATATAAATTGTTTATATATTATATATTACATATTAATATATTAAAATTCAATTTTAATTTTCTTTACCATCTGATATTTTCAACCTTTTCAAACTTCTTTTACATTATCTTTTTCAAAACTTAAATAAATTTCAAAAATTAAATAAATTTTCTTCCATATTAACCTGTTAATCCACACTGGCTTTTCATCAAATACATTCTACCTCTTCTTTTCATAGCTTTGCCCTCTCTGTCCCCCATGCCTAGGATTCTCTTCTTCCTCATCTCTGCCTTTCAGAATCTATTATTGCCCATCAAGTCTCAATGTCTATTTCTAATCACCCTATCACTTCTCCTTTCTCTTCTAACATGAAATTCTATCTATTTAATATGTATTTATCTTTTATGTTCTCTATATATACATATGTCTCCTTTATGGAATGTAACCACTTAATGGCAAGGACTACTGATTGTTCTATGTATCCCAGAACTTAGCACAGTTCCTGGTAGAAAAGGTCTCAATAAATATTTGTTGATTTTTTTTCCATCCAAAGGAAGGAATTCAATAAAGAGTATATTCTAGGCATTAATGCTTGACCAAACAAAGACACTAAAAGAAGAGATGGAATAATATATTTAAAAAAGAAAATAAGTGCATATGAATGGAATTAGGAGTTAATGGGCATAGGATTCTACTGATAAATATTGCTTTTGCTGGCAAAAAGTATGTATAAGACACATATGTATAATACAAGTTTAATCTTCATGAAAAAAATTTTCTCCATAATTATCTTAAGGCTCATCAAGCAATAATTTCTATCTCCTCCTATCTTCTGCTCTCATACTAGAGGACATAAAAATAATGACTATCCTTCAAATGCCTAACCACTCATATTTCTCAAACTACTCACTTCCCATCTATCTCTCCATCTCACCTCAGTCACACATCAAAATGGTCATACCCTTGATTTTGCCAGTAGTTAGAAATGTACCTTGCCCACATTCAAGAAAAAGTAAGAGACAATGAAATGAAAATTTGTTAAAAAAAATCAATTTAACAAATTGTTTCTTTGATCAAGGACAGAAAAATCATAGAAGATAGACCTTAACAAATCAATTGTGCTCATTTTCAAGATAGAAATTTCGCTAAAGACAACAAGGAAAACAGTCAAATTCTATACATAATTAGAGGATATGTACTAAAGGTAGGATAATTCTAAAAGGACTGGAGGATAGATATAAAAGATCTTCAGGAAGAAAAAATACTACAAGCACAGAAAATGTTTCAGACTAGTAAGCACCATTTTAAAGAGAGGAAATCTGGGAATGTGGTATTTCAAAAAAAGATATATAACCAAGAGACATTTACCCAACAAGTATGACTATCACACATCACCGCATACAGGGAATTAAAAAAATATACCTTTAATGGCACAGAGAGAGGACTTTCAAGAATTCCTGATGAACACAGATGAGTAGAAACTCTGAATTGGAAATGCTCAAATCAGGAGAAAAATAGAAAAATAAAGGGGCTAACCAATAACAAAGTGTTTACATGGTAAGAAATCAGGGGAGAGCATTTCCTGCCACTAATATAGTGAGACCCTAAAAGTTAAGGGACATGAGCTATTGAAGAAGAGGTATTCTAGACCAGGAAAGAAATAGAGCAACTCAAAAGGCCCTTACAAATCAGGAGTAGAATCCAGATCAGGACCATAGGAATTCAACTCTATTGTTATATTAACAAACAGCATTTACCTGAATTTATATAGAGGCTTTCTTTTTCTTCTTTATACTAGAATTATCTCCATTATCCATGGACATTTCCAGGCATGGAGGAGAGACAACTTTGAACAGCCCAAATAATTAAGACTTTGTATGACTACAATTTGTCAGAGAGAGCATAAATTATGAGTAGAAGAAAATAGCCTAACTTCATACATTTTTGTTTACATCAAAATGTACTGTCTTCTTAATTAATATTTTCTTTCATAAAAACATTTCAGATAAACGAAGTAACTTTTTCTATAGATAAAAAGGAAAAGGATGTATATAAATTTCTAAATCTCGCAGCTATTATTCTCTTTTAGGGATAATGATGTCAAATTCACAGAGGTCATCTTCAGTTGCTTTTATAGGAGTAGCTTTACTTAAAACAATAAATCCTAAAAAGGAAAACTACACATTTTACTATATTTGGTAATAATATATGTTGATAATGATATACACAAATATATATATATATATACAAATGTATATACAAACACATATACATACATATAAATATATATAGCTAGATTTCTAACTATATATATATATATATCCATGTGTGTATGAACATAGAATAAGACACTATCATTTAAAACTGACCAAATATTCAAAGATTTTTAAACCTGTTTAAGTTGACTTGTAATCCATTTACCAACAGGAATACTTGATCAATTGACATTTCCTCACATCAGAAGTATATGAACTGATGCTCAGAATAATTATTGTGAGCTGAGATGCAGAGATGCCTTTAAAATTGAGAATTAAAATAACTTCGATGTATTTGGGGGTGACAAGGGCATTTTATTTCTTCATAATTATATGAAATTTCATAATTAATATACATTTTTATAAAGGTAGAATATGTAAAATATTAATCGCTCTATTAACCAGCACATTTGAATAAACTGAACTCCCTATTCCCCAACCAAGCAAGAAAACAATTTGCTCTATCTAACACTATCAATTAGCTTTTGATCCCTGGAAACTCTGAGTATTAAATATCACAGTTTGCTTTCAGATGCTCTGGCCAAGGCAAGTGCTGACTTTTCAAAAATTTTATTCTGTCTTTGGGAGATAAGATAATGATCTCAAATAAAACTTTTCACAATCCTGCCGCAATTCCCTCATTTTCTAAGTTGAGCCCCTTGTCAGTCTCTGGATCCTGCTCCAGTAAAGTTTTAGGGAATTCCACTCTCCCAGAATGATGTATTCCAGAGCATTTCAATAATTGCAAACCAGCTGGTAGAACTTCAAGGGAGCAACAAACAAATTTTTAAAAGGTTAGTTAAGAAGCACTTATGTGCTGAATTATCCCATTTTCCTCACCATTTACAGCATTCTGCACATAAAGTAAGTTTGGGATTAACTAATTAAAAATTATAAGGGGGGGAACCTAGCAATTTACCTTTAAGAAATAAACATATTTTTAATAACCTTGCAGTTGTATTTTTCTCTCTAGTGCTTTTTTCCTGACCAAATGTATATCGAATTATAGAATCCTCTCTCTTGTAGATTTATTGGAGACTACTAGTAATAACTAGACCTTTGCTATTTGTAGTGAGAACAGTCTAATTAAAATAGGGTCAGAGAAATCCTATTATTTAAATTGGCTATAACCCTGCCTGAAAAGATGGAAAAGAGCATTTACATATCCCTCAAACAGATATCACATATGTCTATATACACCAATCTTATTTCCACGTCTTTCACTTTTCTACAGTGAAACACATAAATTGTCCTCCACTTACCACATTGTAGTTGTTTTTCTCCTTAAAATATCTGAGTGCACACTATGAGATCTCAAAATAGATTCTAAAATGCAATCCAGATATCTGTGTTCTAAACAACGTGTAAAGAATATACTATATTTTATTTCCCACTTTAACACACGAAGAATCTATTTTTCATCATTGTATCTGCTCTTTCTGCCACCACAGATTTCAATCCACTGTAAGTCTGAGCAGTCATTATGAATTGCTCTGACATAAGGAGAAAGAAGATATCACTTAGTAGCTACTCTTTAGCCTCAGCTACCCACCACTCCCATGACCAATTGTCCTGGTCTTGGGGTTACCTTCATGAGAGACTGAATTCAAAGTCTTTTCCTGTTTGATAGGACCTGATACATCTTGAGCAACTTTGACATAGCTTCAGAGAGTTCATCATACTCCTCCTTGCCACTTCGAACCAGTGGAGTTCAACTTTGATGGACATATTTTAGTACACCAATTAATTTAAAGTTGCATGTTTTTTCTCTCCCTTTTAGAGAAATATGGACAAGGAATTAGGGATATTATCCTAAGGATATGCTAAGATATAATATGTACATTTTTGACAAAGGAATAGAACTGAGAATAAAGGACTATTTGTTTTATACTGATATAGAAGTTTAAATAGGCTACTGTTTGCACTTTCAAAGATTACAGTGACATTTGATGCTGTGTTGATAACACATGCTGAGTCTCCCTGCCCCCCAAATGTGTTCATTTTCTCTGTATTTTCCTCTTTCTTTTCTTCTAAAGTTCATCTAAGAAATTTAAAGGCTGCATATTTTTTAGTATTAACAAAGACTATTTCTCAGATTTTATATTTGAAATACTTATAAAAGTATATAGATTACTTTTTAAAGTCTTAAAATATTCAATGATCTGTCTTCTTGTTTATATCTGCTCTACTTATTTGTTTTTTTTTATATTGCTGATATCTCTGCCACTGTTGGTACTCATGATCAGTCAACAACAAACTTTCCTTCTCACTGATCAACTCTTCAGAAGGAAAAAAAAAGATAATGTCTATGAAAATGGATAATTTTACCTTTTTCCATTTAGCATGACATTTTAAGATGGTTGTAGCAAGGGGCCATCTCAAAAAAGCCTTAAGGGAAAAGAATGTGGACTTTGATAGTAGTATAACATTTCAAAATGTATGTAGCACTCTTTTCTATTTGAATGAATTTGAATTAATGTACAGACATTCTGGGGAATATCCAAGTATGTGCTCTGAATTTCTAAAAGCATACTAATTCCTGTTCTTTTTATATATTTAAATAATATTCCTTTTAATTGGGATGGTCCTTTAGTCTATGACTTCAGAGATAAAACAGAATGGACAGTAAAGCAACTATCTATAAAGATGAAAAATAGTATAGATAATATTCTCTAAAGATTCACTTTTCCTCAAAAGCAGTCTCATTAATTTTGTTTCAATAGAACATTTTATTTAGTCTGTATAGAATTACTCCAAATAATTTTATGAGCCTTTTTGGGGAACCTCCTTTTTAGACTTGATGCATTTTCTTAAATTCCAAGAATTTTTTTAAAATTAAAAAAGTTTCTACCAAAGGCTATTCATTTTAAAGAAAATAAAACAGAGCCCATATATAGGGAAGTGTTTTAAGTCACATATCTTCTTAAGAACATTCAAGGTTTTAAGAAATTCTTGTTCTAACAATATAAGAGACCTTTGGCTGCCCATTTAATTTTACAGATGATGAGTATGATGAGTATGAAGAGTAGTATCTCTTTTGGAAGATGCCAAATATAAAAAGGCACCAAAACAATAGTAAGCATATACATAAAGGGGGGTGGAGTTCAGAAAAGGATACAGCCAAGGAAATTAGTTCAATTACTACCTTCTTAGGTCAAGGTGATAACACCAGATATTTTATCTTTTGAGATATTTGTTGTTGTTTTCAAAAAATGAAAACATCTTTTTCTGCTTAAAATAGAAAAGAGTGGGACATTGACTGAGAAGAAAATGTGTTATAGACTACTGATCAGCTTTAAATATATAGGCTATGTTTGGGCAGTTAGTTCTGGTCAATTCTGGAAGGTGCCAGGAGTAAAAAAAAAAGAATATGGCTTCCAAAAGAAAATTGTCCTCCTTAGTGTATTATGGTGGAAGGTGGAGGGATTGAATTTCTCTCTCAACTCTGCCATAGTCCATCACACCTAAAAATGGAGCTACTTCCCCAGATGAAGATATTCCATATAGTAATTGGAAAACAAGATTAAGAGTAGTGATGAGTTTACATATGCATACACATATTTCATTAGGCTAATAACTATAGTGCTACCACATAGTATTATTACTAAACCCATTCATCTCCAAAGGATTTTCTCTGTCTTGCACTCTCACTGCATACCTTCCTCGTTCTGCTTACTTTTCCCATTTATTTTATGTTTTATCATACTCCATAAGAAAGTAAGCTCCCTGAAGCAAGGGGCTAGCTTTCTTTTTGCTCATATTTGTATCGCCATGGCTTAGCCCAATGATTAGCACAAAGTAGGCTCACAATCAATGGTTTCACTTGACTTTGACTTCTGACATCATCACTCAGTTGAATTTCCAAAGCTAACAATGATCACATAATTAACACTGCTGATGTTATTTCTAAAATTAGACTCCTTCTCAACCTATTTGCTACACTTCAATGATCTTCTTGCTGGATATACTGTCATGTCTGGATTTCTGTTGTATTACTCTCTTATGGTTTACCCTCCTACCTGTCTGATTGCTGCTTTCCAGTGTCTGTTGTTGGTTCATCCTACATGTTATGCCCCTAACTCTGGTCTTCCCTAAGCTTTATCCTGAGCCTTCTCTTCTTTCTCTATAGTTTCTCATTAGTTTCCATGGGTTTAAGTATCATCTTAATGCAGGTGGCCTGCAGATCTATATATGGAGCCTAAATCTCTTCCTCTGATCATCAGTCTCATATCCTAAATTGCCTTTGACTTTCTCGAAGTGGAGGTGCCATAAACATATCAAACACAAATTTATCTCAAATTAGTTTATAACATTTCTCCCTAATTCTTTACCTTTTCCAAACTACTCTACTTTTATTAAAGCCATTGCCAAACTTCCAATATCTCAGTTACACAATTTTAGGGATTCCTCCCTAACTTTCTTCTTCCATATCCACTGAGTTGCCAGATCTTGTCATTTTCTACTTCACATTTCTCATATCTAACCCCTCCAAGTCTCCACTCACACAATTACCAATTTAGTCCTCACCATCATCACCTCTCAGCTAAATTATTAAAATATCCTCCTAATTGCTCTTACTGTCTCAAATCTCTTATCCTCGCAAATCCATCCCACACACTACTGCCAAAATAGTTTTCCCCAAATACAGATCATATGATTTCCTTATTCAACCAACTTCAGGGGCCTCCTATTGATTATAAGATAAAATATAACTTCTTTGTTTTGCTTTCAAAACTCACTCTACATATCCTGGCCTAAACCTAGATTTCAACCCTTATTGGACAAGCCTCTCCTTATTATAAACTGTCATGCAGCTAAACTGACCTCTTTTTCCCTGTTGTCAAACAGTAATTCCATCTCTATGCCTTTTCATTGGTTATATTCCATGCATGGAAATCACTTCCTATTTACCTTTACCTCATAAAGTCCCTATATTAATTTAAGATATAGCTTACATGCTATTTTTCCACAATAAACAATTCCTTATCTCCCTTTTCCCTCCAATGCTAATGCCTTCACTCCCAAACTATCTTGCATGTATCTACTTTGTATGTGTATATGTCTTTATTCACATTTTATATATATATAATATATTCACATAAATAAACTATTGCCTACTTTTAAATTTAATCAACCAAAAGTGTAGACACCCCTACTTAATAGTAAGAAGGGAGGTCTGCAAGCCACTTACTAAAGTGGGTGACAATTCCAGAAGTGACTGACCACCCACTGGACAGTACTAAGGAAATTTAAAGAGTGCAATTGGTCCCCATAAAGTGGAGGAAGGGACAGGAAGTGATGTAACAAAAAGGACTATAAAAGATGATGAACTTCCTGTCCAAAAGGTCTTCATCCTGAATTTTTGGGTTGGAGGATCTTGGACTGGAACTGAGGCTTGGAGCTACAACTTGGACTAGGACTCTGGCTCTTGGGCTTCTTCTGCTAAGACTGCTCTTGGATCTTCTCCCTTTTTCTCTTCTCCTGGTGAGTGAAAAGCTGACCTTCCTTTCCTGGTTTCTGGAGAGATTAGTTCCTCCCTTCTTGGAGGAGGCCACCAAGTCCTCCAGCTGTGGATTGAGCCAATGTCCAGAGCAACATTTAGCGTGATAAGCTAGACTTCTTATTCTATCCTCTTTTATATTTCTCTACTTTCACACTCTCCACCTCTTTGTAAATAAAGCTACTGAAAGTCATTTTTTGACTTGCACTATATTAATTTTAAAATCATTGACTACAGTATTATTTTAAAATTTTCATGCATTTAGTCCAAACCCTTAATTTAATTCTTTACATTATGCATATAATATAAAATCTTTTTACATAAATAAAATTTAAAGATATTCACATAAATACATGTAAATCATATATGTTTTTCAGTACACATATAGATGTGTGCATGTGTGAATTTTTTTAACTTTACATTTGTACCATATATTATATATTTTATATGGTCTAGTCTTACCCATTTGAATATAAACTCAAGGTGGTACAGTGGATAGAATGCTGGTCCTCAAGTAAATTGTCTTCCTGACTTGAAATCTGGCCTCAGACTTACTAGCTATGTGACTCTTGGCAAATGACTTCATCTTGTTTACTTCAGTTTCCTTATCTATAAAATGAACTGAAGAAGAAAATGGAAAACCATTCCACTATCTTTCTCAAGAAAATCCTTAAAGGGATTAAAAGGAGATATATAGGACTAAATACCACCTTTAAGTCCTATGCACAGAATAGAGTAGGTACTAAATAAATATTGATCAATTGATCAGTCTAAACCAGTGATTTGCAAACTGTGTGCCACCTCCCCCTGGTTGGTGCTGCAGTGATCCAAAGGAGTGGTGATTGCCACAGGTGCATTTGGGGGAGGTAAATAACTGTAAGGTAGAGGTGATAGCATGTGACAAGGGACATTAAGTAATTTTGTTTTTTCTGGAAAGGTGGTGGTAGGCAAAAAAAGTCTGGGAACCACTGGTCTAAATCTTTATTTAGATTTTCAATAAAAATTTTCTAAATCAATTGTGTCAAACTCAAATAGAAAATGTCCCCTCTAAACCATACATGAAGATCCCTGCTGGCACATATTGCTTTAGAAAAGTATATATAAATATAAAATGTTTTATTACATTTTAATTTGTTTAGTTAAATATTTCCAAATTTCATTTCATTTTATTTTTTTTTAATTTAACATTTATTAATGATCATTTTTAACATGGTTACATGATTCATGCTCCTACTTTCCCCTTCACCCCCTGCACTCCTCCCTCCCATGGCCAATGCACATTTCCACTAGTTTTGTCATGTGTCCTTGATCAAGACCTATTTCCAAATTGTTGGTAGTTGCATTGGTGTGGTAGTTTCAAGTGTACATCCCCAATCATGTCCACCCTGACCCATGCGTTCAAGCAGATGCTTTTCTTATATGTTTCCTCTCCTGCAGTTCTTCCTCTGAATGTAGGTAACGTTCTTTACCATACATCCCTCAGAGGTGTCCTGGGTCATTGCATTGCTGCTGGTACAGAAGCCCATTACATTCTATTTTACCACAGTATATCAGTCTCTGTGTACAATGTTCTTCTGGCTCTGCTCCTTTCGCTCTGCATCA
>NC_058132.1:567842815-567884380 GCF_016433145.1 Gracilinanus agilis | reverse complement strand
GATTTAGTGAGAGCTGTTTCACCCCTTTATAGCATGGAAAAGTCCCGATTCCACGTACCTTCCACGCTGCACCCTGTTGTGGGGTTCCTCCATTCGTCTGGACTTGTTTTTATGTCCCCTTGAGGAGTCTTGTGTGTTTCGGTCAGGAGAGGTTAAGAGCTGCTTTTTACTCTGCTGCCATCTTAACCCAGAACCTCCAAATTTCATTTTAAACAAGTTTTAGATTGTACTCAAGAGTGTTGTGGGTCACATGCCTCTCAACAACACTACTCTAAACAATCAATTTTCTTCAAAGTCTCTTTTGAATCTCCCTAAAGAACTCTAATTTTCCATTTAATCTCTTCTTCCAATGATTTTTATTAAACTTAATAAAGACTATCTGTACTTTTATTCAATTTCTTATCCTAAAGTGTCTATTTGTTATCATTTAGTTTCTTCTTTTTTCAAACTTTATTTTATTTTATATAAAATTTTCACTGAATATCACCTCTTCTCTCATGACTATCTCAAATTTAAGGAATTAGGCAGACTAGTATTCACTCAAAACTATAGTTAATGGACCACAGGATTTATTTTTATTGCCAGTCAACCAGAAGATACATTACTTTAAATCAACAGACAGTTAGTGTAAGAAAACCAGTATCTAGTATTTGCCATCATATTTCTCCCCTTTTATAAAAAGAGGTAAACATTATTAAAGAGGTGATTTAACCCAATCAATGGGGAAAATAATATATTTTCAGAACATTTGATGAAGCTATATACTACTAATAAAAACTAGCATTTTTGCAATTGTAAAGTGATTAACAATTATCTCCTTTTATTCTCACAACAATGCATGATTCTCATTCTCTAAATAAGCAAGTTAGTGTAAGCAACTTGTCCAGTGTTGTACACCTTGTAAATAAGTGTCTGAGCCTGGATTTGAACACATCTACTTCTTTATCCATGGAAAGATAACTCTTTCTCCTAAAGGTAACATTACTGCTAGACCCTTGCTTACCTTGGCTATTGCCTTCTTCCCTGGAGTACTACCAATACGACTGTTGTCTTCTTTCCTGTAGAATTTCCAAGGTCCTCTGCCAATCATGTCAGCATGTGAATAAATTTCTGTTTTAAATTGTATAGCCCCAGTGCTCCAATACTACGTTGCATAGTATACAATATTTCCTCCTAAGCACCTTGCTGCCATCTGCTGCTTCCTACATTCAAGAATAATTTAAGACAGCTGCTAAAATTTCAATTACAAAACAATTAACAACAGGGCTACTATATCTCTTGGTGATTCCAGACTTCAACTAGCCACACCTAGCCATCTAAGGAGACATGTTTTAGGCTGTCTGTCTTTTGAACTAAACTTCATGTAGTTGCATATTTTTGGTTTAAACTCATATTTGCGGAGACTCAGAAGATATCTTTTAGCTCCTCACATGTATGGTTGCTTGGATACCCCATGTACCTTACTTATCATTTTGGAAAGTCCACTTAGACTCAAGCAGAAAGAGCTGGTTGAGTTGAGTTGAAAAATCTCTCTTTACCCCTTCCCCTTTTGCTAGTGTCCATGTACTGAGAATGGTCACAAGAATTAAAGAAGTAAAATTGGGGTTTAAAGTCAAATAACTAGCTAAATTGTTAAGAAAGTTACTCATGAAACAGAATGTTCCTCATTCACTTAATCTGAATGGTTTTTGGCTGACATTTATAATTGGAGGATTGCTTCTTGGTTTACTGAAAAATCTGGCTTAAAAGATTTTATCTGATTTCTATACATGTCATAGCTTGGTATATATACAGTATTTAACTTTAAAATATCCTATGTTCAGTCCGATTGACTTTTCTGACCCAAGACCATTATAGTGGGGGGGAAAGCGAAATGACTAAATAAGTGCAGAATTTTATTTCATCCTGGGTTTGCTACACTTATTAGCACATCACAATGTATTGTTGATATTTTAGAAGCCAACAGCAGGTAAAAGGGTAAAACCAAGCCAGTGCCTGTTGCATAATTAAGTAAAAACAAAAGTATAATTGTAGTTAGTGAGACTACAAAATAAACTAAATAGCAGTAATTCTCATTATTGAATCAGAAGTAGAAACAACTTGAGTAGAGAGTGATACCTGATAATATTGGTAAAGGAATTACCAGCTAAGATTTATGGATCTTTGTCTTCAGGACTTCATTTAGTATATGCTAGAAACTGAATTCAAAAGAGACATGGCCCTATTTCTGAGAGTTAATTTTTTTAAATTATGAAATGTGCATAATGACATTTTGATACTTTATATTAACATCTGTGATTCCTCTATCTACCCACACAGATCTTAATCCCTCTTAGCAGAGCTTTAACAGGTTTCTATAGAAGAAAATCCATCAACTCTAGCTAAACTAAGGATTTTTGTTGTTCAATCATTTTTCAGTTGTGTCTGACTCTTCTGGACCCCAGTTGGGGTTTTCTTGGCAAAGATACTGGAATGTTTTTTTCATTTCCTTATCCAGCTAATTTTCCAGATAAGAAGACTAAGGCAAACAGGATGAAGTGATTTGCCCAGGGTCCCATTGCCAGTGAGTACCTGAGGTTGGATTTAACCTTAGGAAGATGAGTATTCCTGACTCCAATCCTGGAACTTTATTGACTGGGCCACCTACCTGCCCCCAAACTAAGGATTATCTTTTGTGAACTTAGAGTGGTATTTAGACCAAAGCCATAATGTTCATATCTAAGCTCATTCTCAAAAGTTGCCAGCTTGTATGAACTGTCATAGATTTTAGAGCTGGATTGTAGATTTCTAAAGGCTGAGCCAAGTGCTAGCAAAATTTTAGCAGTTTCTATAGTAAGGGGGAAAGGCTTTAAGTATAATGAATTATTGGCTATTTAAGGACCATTCTGTGTAGTATGAGAGCTTTACCACTTGCAGATCAACTGGTGATGAATTCTTTTGGCCATAAGGGACTATGAAGGGATAACAATACAAAATGGTTCTAGGTTTTGTCATGCAACCTTTTCAATCTGATGGAGAGGAAGAAAAGGGGGCAGCTATTGCCAGAATTCACACAGAATTAATAGTGTTTTTAATATAACTTTTTATCCTCATATCAAAGAGTTGAAATGGAGGAAACTATTTAAATATATAAGTGAGGATTTTTGTTTGTTTGTTTGTTTTGTTTTTTTAGCAAGATTTCTGATTTTGCCTGTGTTGGGAATTCCCTCCAAGGGAAACTCTCCACCAAGTCAGATTGGCAACTCAACTATAAATTAAAATCTAGTGATTGTCTAAGAGGTTCTGGGAGTTTGTGGTTTGTGTTTTTTTTTTAACCTCTAGAGTTACATAATCAGGATGTGTCATGAGTAGAATTTGGACTGATGTCTCCCTAACTCTAGGGTCCCCCTTTTCTTCCATTATGATGTATTATCTTTGTTTTCCTAGAAATAGTTATAAAATAATTACTGGCTCACTGATCTATAGAGAGAAGGCACTTCAGAGACTATTTAGTTTAATCCCATTATTTTAATTGATGAGGAAACCAAGACCTAAGGAGCTTAAAAGACTTGCCCAAGGTCACATGAAAGTTGTATCATCAAAGAATATAGGGACTTGGATATTCTAAATCTAAAGTCAGTGCTTTTCCTTTTACCAGTATATTTAGAACTTTTAACAAGTCCTATAAGCATTTCTTCTTCTATCATGATCAGGTGAGCTTGTATTCAACCTTGATTCTCTCCAAATAAGAAAGTAATTAATCCCAGAAAACAAAGTTAGTAGCTACTAACATTTTTGCTTTTGTTTTTTTTGGATTAATTACATTTTTATGTTAAAATTAAAGGTAGTATTTTGCAACAGGTAACATATTTGTCCTATTTTCTTTTGTTACTGTCAGATTGTGCCATATGAAGTTCATATATTCCATTGATTCCTAATCATTTTGTTAGGATTCAAAGATAGTCATAGAACTGTCTGTTTAAATTTGTGTTAAGATACATACTACCACTAAACCATCAAATTATAAGTTTGAACTAAAATGGTTATAACTGAATATATAAATATCTTAGTACCATTTTATTATTAACAAAAGATAATGCCAATTTAGTTTTCTACATGTGTTCATGAGTATATATGTGAAAATTATATGCATATTTAATGCTTTTTTAAATGATATGTTCTCTCATCATATTCACTACTTTCTTCAAATTTTATTAAAATTGTTAATGGAACATTTTTTAAATTAAAAAAATCGGTAGTTAAAGGCTATTGCTATTTATAAACTTCCATTAAGAAGGAAATTAGTGGAAATGATTTCAATTGAAATGCTAATAGGAATAAAAACTCTAGCTTAATTTCCCATGAAGGAAACATCATAACTACTTATTAGCTATGAGCAATATTATTTTCAAAAGCTAAAAATAATAAATCTGCATTGATCCTTCCTAATAATCAATATGACTTTCACAGGTAGTACCAAGTATGATGAATTCTTGTCACTTATTTACATTTGTTTAAATGAGAGCATACGCACATTCAGCATACCATATTGATCAGTGAAAGAGCTTATTGAGAATAGCTTCTCAGCTATGGGCTTAAAAATTGATCAGAAAAGTAAACATTTTTAAAGTCTTAAAGATCATATTAATGAATTTATCTGACCTCTGTAGTTAGTTTTTAAAGAATCCAATGATAACTGTCTCTTATACCATGCTACGGTATCTATACTTCCTGAAGAATGGTGATATTAGGTTCCCCTTTTTTTATTGAAGGCAGAACAGTGGACAATGAGTCTCAGTTTCACTGTGAGCCATTTAATCTGGGTAAAAGGTAGATCTTCTAGACAATGAAGATTGTTAAACACAGGAACAGGTTACTAAAAGAAACTGTAGGACCTCTGCCTCTGGAGAGTTTTAAAAATAGGCTCAATTCCCATTTGTCTGGACCAAATTATGTGTGTTCCTACCTAAAGGCAGGATAGGAGGTGTCTGTGTTGGGGAGGTGGTTTATTCAAGCATCTCACAAGGTCCCTTTGAGCCCCATTATCCAACCATTCAATTTGCATGGCCCAGAGTCCAAGGCAATTAGCACAAGAAATCAGGCTACAAGCAAAGTGATACTAAAAATTGAAAAAATGGTCAATAGTGTTAACAACTACGTGCATTCAAGCTACTGATACTCACACCCATCATTTTGGGACACTTGTAGCATTGTTAAAGAGATTTTTCTGACCGGTTTTTTAAAAACCTGTTTGAAAATTTTGTAGGAAATAAAACAGAGTACAAAATACTGTGGAATTGCTACAGACATGGAAATTCTCATTCCTTTGTCACTGATTCAAATGTGGGTCAGAGGAAATTTAATAGGATGTTTCAGTGCCAATTTGATTTACAGTCATGATAGTGGAGGGGCAAATCAATAATTTGAGTTGAACCACAGTAAATAGATCTAGAGTTATAACTCTACTAGTTGACTAGTAGAACACTCTAATTATAGCTTTAAGGCTGAAGGAGATTAAATACCTTGTCCATAATCCCATAGGAAGGATGTACCGGAGGTAAAGTTTAAACCAAACTACTCTGCCTCCAGAGACAGTGCTTCCCCCCCCCCCCCACTATGCTACCTTCACAATTTAGTCATTAACTAGGTAATAAGTATTTTCATGTGATAATATCTGATAATCACATTAAACCTTAATGTATTTTCTTAGTTGAATTTCCTCAATTCTCCACTTCATTGTGTAGCTACTGTCATGATGTTCTCTAATCTTCCAAATATTTGTCATGGAATTTAAAAATAGATTTTTAAATCTCAAGAGTCCTTTCAATCAAATTAGTCTTTTTCCTGAAGGCTTTTATATTTGTTTTCCCATTATGCAATGAATCCAGCATTCTTGGAGGGCTGGTGAGTAGTTCAACCTCTTTTACCAATTAGGTATATCATAAAGTAAATCACAGGATTCATCTATGCCTTCAACAGCAAACATTATGAAGTACCTACAGAGCAGAATAATAGACTATTAGGATTGGAAGGTACCTAAGAAAACCTAGGTCAGCTCTATGAGTTTAATAATAACAAGAATAACACCTAGGTATTTATATGGAGCTTTAAGTTTCACAAAGAACTTTGCATGTCATCTTATTTGATCTCCATCAAAACCCTATGGGGGGCAGCAGCTGGGTAGCTCAGTGGATTGAAAACCAGGCCTAGAGATGGGAGGTCCTAGGTTCAAATCTGGTCCCAGACACTTCCCAGCTGTGTGACCCTGGGCAAGTCACTTGACCGCCATTGCCTACCCTTACCACTCTTCTGCCTTGGAACCAATACACAGTATTGACTCCAAGATGGAAGGTAAGGGTTTAAAAAACAAAAACCCTATGAGGTAGTTGTCATTACGATCACTATTATTAAAGAGAAGGAAAGTAAGTCTGAAAGAAAATAAACAAGTTGCCCAGAGTCACATGATTAGTCGTTAAGTAAGGATTTTAATTTGGATCTTTCTCTATATATATCCACTATACCTCCTATAAGCCTCAGTTTGCCTCCAAGCTGCCTAAAGTGGTATAACTAGTTAATATCACAAACTGAGCAAAAATAATATTATTCATTGTCAGAACAAAGATAAAGAGTATGCGGTTTAATTAATATTATTTTTCAATGGTTATGCAGTTGTTTTCAAATCAAACCAAGTCAGCAACCAGATATTAGGCACCTACTAGATGATAGCTACCATTCTAAGCCCCAGAGATTACAGAAAAGAACAAAAACAGACCATTTTTCAAGGGCATCACAGTCAAACAGAGGATGCAACATGAAAATAACTGTGGAAAAATAAACTATATACGGGAAAAATTGGCAAATATTGCCCGAAAGAACATATTATTAATAATAACAATAATAGCTCCCATTCGAATTGCACTTATTATGTGCCAGGAATAATGAAAGCACTTTAAAAAATTTTATCCTATTTGATCCTCAAAGCAACCCAGGAAGATAGGTGCTTTATTATCCCTCACTTTCTTAAATGAGATAGAGAGAAAGTAAGTGAACTGCCAGGGTCACATAGCTAGAAAGTGTCTGAGATCAAATTTGAATCCATGTCCCCTGCTTCTAAAGCCAGAACACTTTCTACTAAAACATACTTTGCCCTGAGTTATATTTTTCTCATTTAACACATCAGAATATTCTACATAATACTTTCATTGGTATATTTATGACCTTTCTTATCCTTGATGAAATACTTGACTACTTTTCCTCCCTGAAAAATGAATTGTCATTGACCTTTTCACATCCCCATTTTCTTCCATGTAAATTCCTTACCGAAGTTAATTTCCTTAATAGTAATAGTATAAAATCCTGAAGTGATTTAATAATAGTTAGAAGAGTCTATAACAACACATTGTGTTTGTTACACAACTTAATTCCCTAGATTTTTTCATCTTGAACTTCACTGTGTTCCAAATATAGTTTAGAGTGAAACTACCCCTAACTGTGTTGAGTGTAAGTGGCTCACAGTCGCTTCATATCAAGCATTCTTATTATTTTCATATTTTTGCTTGTTTCTGCCTATTGATGAGATATAGTTGCAGGGTGCCATCTATGTTGGTTAGATACTTAACTTTCTGGGTCATAAAGTTGTCCTCTATGTAACCTATGAATCAGTTTGATGATCCATTTATGACTGTATTTATTACCCAACAGATGTCTGGGTAGTTAAAGACCCACATGAATACTGTATCCTGTGGTTTCTAATACCTTTTGAATTTATCTAGAATGACTTGAGTCTTAAGCTATTTGGATATGGACTTTGATTTGGAATAACATACACATGTTCAATTGAGAACCTATGTTGGATATCTAATTTAAAAAATCAAAATAACACCATCTTATGTATAGCTAATAGTAAAATAAATAAGATTAAATTCTTACTCCCCAGGGGATTATATTTTAAAGTTACTGACATGACAGTTGAGACAAACTTAGAATAATAATGTAAGCAAACAGAGAAAAGGAAAACATGAAAAAGGAAATCAAGTATTTCTTGTTCAGCTATTGACTACAGAGTATTATTCTAAAATATACGGATAGGATATGCACCATGTTCTTCCATGAGATGATTTAAAAATAGAAATACATGCATATATTTCTATGTATAAATAAATATATATATATGTCTAAATATGTATAAAACAACAAAACAAATGTCATAACTACAAAATGAGAATTATCATTGTATTATTGTTCTACAATAATTCAGATGATCATGGGATAGGTGAACAAGGTCTAATGAAGGAGATAACAAAAAGAGTGGAATCTCAAAAAAAAAGTTGGGATTTAGATAAGGAAAGAGTATAAGGAAAGAGATTCCATTCAGTGCAGACGGCTTGAGCAAACATTCCTGATAATTTCTGGGGAAAAACAAATGTATAATTTTTAATATAAGAGGAACTTTCAGTAGAGAACAATAAGAACAAAAATTTTAGAGGACACATATGGTGAAGGATCTTAAGTGCCAAAACAGCTAAACTCTGTTCTGTAGATAATTGAGAACCTTCAAATGTTTAACTAGGAAAGTTACAGTAAAAAAGAAAAAAGAAAAAAATGCAAGTGCTGAGGACAAAAAATAATCTCAGATTAATGTGGGTTTTAAATGGGGGAGATTAGATTTTAGGAAGATTATGTATTAGAAGACTCCTTTAAAAATCCAAGTAAGTAGGCAGCAACAGGGACACCACAGTGGCAAATTAGAAACAATCAAAGCTCCCCAACCACCTTCCAAATGACTACAGAAGAATAAATAGCCTCAAAATGAATGCTAGAGCAGCAGAACCAACAGAAGAAGGGGCAAAGTGATACTCCAGCCCTGGACAATGTGGAGAAATAGCAAGAAGGACTCATTGCCATGGTGTACCAGGAGAAAGCCTTGACCCAGCCTCAGAGGAATCTGGATGCAATATTGCTCAACTGAAGGAGAAGGAGATCAGTGGGCTGAGTCCAGCCCTAAAAGGTTAAGAGCAGAAACCATTGTAATACAGAATAGGTGTCAATAGAAAGAAAGCAGCCCTGCACAGTCCAACCAGAGCTGAGTCCAGATATCACTCAGGGCAGGCAACAGGGGGAAGAATTCAGCCCAACAATGTCCAGCATTGGTGGGATTGGGCAGAAGTCAATTCCAAGAAGCTGAACTGAAAAACTATAAATCTCTACAGATTGTTTTATCAGGATGCCTCTGCAAAAGGCTCAATCTAAGACAGAGACAAATGATCCCATCCCAGGAACAGTACTCCTTCCACCCTAGGAATGAAGTAAAACTTTAGCTCATAGACAGAAAATCAAAGGAAAAAAGAAAACCCAAATGAGAAAAAGACAAACATGAAACACAAGAACAGAGGAAGGGTATTCATGAGAACAAAGACAGAAAATTCAAACAATAGAGACACAGTTATGGTAGCATGGAAGGAGATTAAAGAAGGAAGATGAGAAGAGAAAAAAAATATGGAAAACATCATCCCCATACTGATTCCTACCGGTAAGTGGTTGTATTAATTATTATACTTTATTGTCATGGGAGTAAAGAAATATAATGCAATTTTAGAGAATATTTTTTTAAAAAGCAACAGATTCCTGTAATAAATAATAAGATATGGTTTGACCACATCCTGGAGCTTTATGTTTAGTTAGGGACAAATTTGAGGATGGACATTGAAAATTGAGATAGTATCTAGAAGAGAATGGTCAGAATGAGGAAAGACCTAGAATTCATGTGAAAATTTATCGAAGGATTTGTAAGTGTTTAGACTCCAAAAGAAAAGATAAGGAGAGGCATGCTGTGATTGCTGTCTTCAAGGTTTGAGGAGCTATTGGGAAGATCTCAAAGGGCAGAATTGGGAGCAAAAACTTCAAGATACAAAGAGATATATTTAGGGTTGAAGTAAGAAACAATTTCCTAACAATTATAGTTATCAAAAAGTGAAATCAGTCATATGAGGAAGTAGTAAATTGCTATTTATTTTGATACTTACTTAAAGTCTTCCTACAAAGGGTAAAGAACTCCTTATTATACATGTTGAATTGGTGATTCTTTTCCCAGCATTGGTCTATGTGGCTTTTAGGGTCCCCTTACAATCAGAAGATATGTTATTTGATATTAGTCAGAATTGAAAAGAAAAATATATTTTATTTTAATAAACTAACTCAATAATACTCAAAAGTTAACTTTTAAAATATTACCTGTTAATTGACAATGGGTATAGATTAGACAGGTAATTTTTAAAGAAACTGAACCAAGTCAGCCAAAAATTTCTATAAAATCATAATTCACCCAATTAGCTTAGTAAAAACCAAAAATTAATAAGAATTACAAATTAACATATAATTAAATTTTGCAAAATATATCATAAATTTAGATCTTTTGGGTATGTGATACACAGATAACTGTTTTAAGAAATTATCTTGGGGGTAGTTGGGTGTCTCAGTGGATTAAGAACCAGCCCAAGAGACAGGAGGTCCTAGGTTAAAATCTGGCCTCAGACACTTTCTAGATGTGTGACCTTGGATAAGTCACTTAACCCCCATTGTCTAGCCCAGTGGTTCCCAAACTTTTTTGACCTACCTCTCCCTTTCCAGAAAAAATATTACTTAGCCCACTGGAAATTAATTTTTTTTAATTGCAATAGCAATTAATAGGAAAGATAAATGCACCTATGGCCATCACCAATCCCCTGGATTGCTACAGCACCCACCAGGGGGCAGTATTGCCCACTTTGGGAATCACTGGTCTAGCCCTTACCAATCTTCTGCTTTGGAACCAATACACAGTATTGATTCTAAGAAAGAAGGTAATGTTGTTGATTTTTAATGGTCTATAAATTTAGTCATATCTCAAAGAATTTGAATACATGATTTTTTAAAGAAAGTACATATTTGAAATTAAGCACTTCTCTTGGAATGTTTATATCTAGACATCAAATAATTTGCCCATTGACTAGCTAGTAGAAGAGACATAGCCAGGATCTGCATCTTCTATACTCTATTATTTCTATTATTCAAAGCTTCATGTAGTCTTTAAATCCCAAAAAAAATGCAACTTACAGACCCAATTGAATTTGTAGATTCTTTGGCTTTTTACCTTTCTTCAATCATTGCTTTCATCAGAAAAAAAAATTATGATCGGGATAGTAGTAGAAGAATGAATTTAGCTATCCAGAGGACCTGCTATTAATTTTGAAGCAAATATATGTTAAAAGGGGGAAAAAAAAAGACTTAAATCAGGTTTGGGCGGGGGCTTTCTATGACCTTCATAATGTAATATTTTTAAAGTCTTTCTCCTTTTGATGGTGGTTGAAAGGTTTTGCCCTTCTAAGGTCAGAAGCCATAATGGCAGAGGAAAAGGCAAGAAGGTAGAGAAGAAAAGGAGTAAATGAGATGCCAAGACAGCAGGTTAGGGAGCTCAGCTTAGGGCTAAAATTCTACCACAAAGCTCTTTCTTTTAAACATAATAAGGAAGAAGAGAGAAATTTATGGAGTCATGGTTAATAAAATTGTTTCTAGAAAGGAAGCAGAATTCGTTCACAATTTCCCCCTACCTTTTCTCTTTCAACTACTAGAAAAAAACATATAAGTAGGTACTTGTATTTAATACTCATCTAGATGGGACAGTGGCTACAGTGTAGGGTATGTAGTAAGAAAGGCCTGAGTTCAAATTTATCCACAGATACTTAATAGCTGTGTTACCTTTTCAAATCACTTAACCTCTAACTCATGTTTCTTCTCTGTAAAATGAGGTTAAGAATACTTTCTACCTCCCAAAGTTGTGAGAAAATAATGAGCTAATATTTGTAAAGTACTTTGGAAACCTTAAAATGCTGTATGGATGCTATTTCTTATTATAGTAGTTATAATAATGATGATGACAATCATGAAAATAAATTCCATTTATGTAGTTCTTTCACATGAATCATCTCTTCTGAGCTTCATATGTACTTTTTGATATAAGTTTTATCCCCATTTTACAATAAAGCATTTGAGAACTTGTGTCTATAAATTTTATACCTGCTATATCCTAATACACTTTAGGAATATAACCAAATAATTAATCCCTAGGCAAGAAATAAAAGTTGAGATTTTTCTTGTGAACCACACATATTTACCCCAGAGGACCAGCCTGATAATCCCCTCTATTCCCTTGAAATAGTTTTGTATTATTTTGCATATGCTTTATATTTACTTAAAATCATTAGATCATAATACTTAATTTGAAGGAATCTCAGAGCCCACTTAATCCAAGCATTTTATTTTATGGATGATTAAAACCAGGCCCCACAAACTTTTGTAACTTGTCCATTTTCACACAGACTGTAAGTATCAGAAATAAGATTTGAATCCAGATCCTCTGACTAAAGAGTCAGTGGTATTTCCAACTTATCTCTGTGTTTATTGCAAGTAACATCAGTCATTTTTTTTTTATTGTGTCTGATTCTTTGTGACCGATGCTCAACTCTGATCTTATATAAACACTCAAAGTAGGAAATTCATTTTTAAGATACAACCTTTACTACCTTCCACAGAAGATGCATAAAATAAAAAAGCTCATTAAAAGATGTGAACAATATAGAAAATAGATCAGGATTTTCACTGTAGCTCATAAATAATCCACAAGACTCTCTTTTTCCAACAGGTGCCAGTATCTCACAGGCAAACACAGCCCACTCATCACTCACACCCAACATGATGTCCAAGACTTAAAATGTTAACTTGTGTTTTTGGTCTCCCTTGGTTGAGAAAAGATGATTTAGAATTTCTAGATCAACAATATGCTAAAATTATAGAGGTTTTGTTTTGTTTTTTTCTTTTTTTCCCACCAGAAATGTAGTAAGTACTAGAACAACTTTCAGAAGAGAAATATACTTTTGGTCTACCAGACATTTAATTCCACTTCCATTTGACTCTACAATCTAAATAAAACATTCAGTTTTTGTTCTCCAATACAATGACTTGAGTTTCTCCTTATTTAGCTCTTCCATGTGTGAAGATATATCTCATTTTCTTCTTTTTTTTCAAGAGACATATTAAAAACTAGTCCTCGATGTATACAATCTCTGTCGATACAGTTCAGATCCCTGAAATCTTAAATTGGAAAATTTTCATGATGTAATTCCCAATTCTTTCCTATTCAAAGAATTTATTTCATATTATGTTAGATTTCAGAATTACAGTGTCCAGGAGGTCACCCTTTGGTACAAAGAAGAACTTGTTTTATGACTCTCAATGATAAGAATACTAAGGAGAAAAAACTCGGAAACTTTTTTCAGAAATCTAAAGTTTAAGATTCAACATTGTCTAAACCACATTTGAACATACATCTGCCTTTGCCACAAAATAACCATTGATGGCACGTGGTTGGGGAATTGCCCCCTTTACTACCACTATATACTGCACTCTAAGTATGTTCAGAAGAAAGATCTTTGGGAAAATGATGAAAAGAAGTCCAGTCATTGATGAAGATTCTTTATAGGCAAGTCTAAATGGTTGACTCTGCTCATAGGAAATACATTCATGAGCCTGAGATAACCAATTTACTATAAGGCCAACCTCAGTCACTGAATCCCAGTCTCAAGTATCCCAAATATCTCTAACCTTTATAAGGAAAGCAACAAAATACTGCAAATAAGGGTCCAGTACCCTACATGAGCATCTTTTTTAATAGAGGAAACTCCTTTGACCAACCCAACTACATATGGAAAACTCTGAACACTTTAATGGACTATATAAAGCAAGTTATAACTATCTGATTTATAAATAGAAATAGGCATGATTCTCTTAAAAGTAGTTTATGATATATCTAGTTGTATAAATTATATATGGCACAAATATATTTTGTACATGTATATATAATTGGTGAATTTATCCACAGAAAATTAATATTATTTTGTATAATTATTCACATAGAAATATGTAAATCTGATGCCTATACCTGGTCAAGGATTTCTAGTCATAAGTAAGTGAGAAAGTTTGAAAAAACAAATAAACTTTAGACAGAATGGGGTTAGGGAGAAGATAGCAATTATTTGTAAGATTGTCAAGTGAAAGTGAGATTCAGCTTGTTTTGTTTGGCCCAATAGGATAGGACTAGAAGTAATCAGTTTTGGTGATTTCAAAGGCAAATTTAACTTTGATATAAGTAAAGCTTTAGGAGGTAGTCAACATTTTTTCATCAAAGATCTTCAGGCAAAGTCTATTTATCTACTTGTTTAGGATGTTGTAGAGATCATGTTGGGAAAACGTATAAGATAAAGTATATGTCATCCAAGATCCTTCCGTAAATGAAACTCTATGACATTATAGTTCTTTACCCCAAAACACTGGAGTCATGCTTCTGAACTACAGAACAAGCTTCCTGGCCCATTTCTCTGTGAGACTGTTACTGTATGTACACTTGTGTGTATCTCTGTGTTTCCTCTGCTTGTTAGGGCGTCATTGTATGGTATGCTTCCCAGATAGTTGAATTTAAAGTTGAAGGTATTTAGCTCATAGAAATTATGAATTTTCTAAACTACTTGAAAAGTTCCTCTTGGGCAGGTTGATACATTACATTTTATATATTATAATCTCATAGTATGCATTTGTATCTCCTACCAAATAAACAGGGTAAAATGGTCTACTGAATGAATTTTTTTCATACATGTCTATCATTACAACCACTCCAAGTCTTCTGAGACATGTTTAGGCCAATTATACATGCAGCCCACATTTTGCAAGAGTAAATTGCCTTCAATTCATAGCCACTAAGCTTATAAATCTATTAACATGACTTTTTAGGTTCGGTCCTCAATTATGTGAGCCAAGGAATGAAGTAAACCAAAGTGGAAAATGCCACCAACACTTTTAGTAACTGAACCAACTGCTGCCTTCATCCCTGGGAACATAACTTCCATAAAGAGATAGGGATTCCTGAGATATGTCCTTCTTTTGTCTTTGTAAAAAGCAATCAGGTAGGATTATCTAATAGATTAAAAGGATTTCTAAAAGGACTGTAAAATAATCTTATAAGACTCAATCACACACAACTTTTTCCTCAAGGATTTGTAAAGCTCTAAATGTTGTATTGTAAGATTTGCAAAAGTGTTCCATTAGAAGATTAAAAGTAGCATACTCCCAAGCTTGTAGAAATATGTATTTCTGCTTTGAAATCCTTAACTAAAATGTATAAAAATTTTCCATTAGAGGTATTTTATTCTAGGGCATCAAGAGTTCATCCCCATTTTTAAAAACTCAGGTCTTTTTTGAAATTTATGTACTTTTAGCTTAAAGAATATAAATTTACTATGAGGAAAATAGCCTACATTTCAGATCAATCTCTCCATCTCTCTCTCTCTCTCTTTCTCTCTCTCTCTCTTTCTCTCTCTCTCTCTCTCTCTCTCCTAATAGCTCTTTTTGGCCATGAAATATAACCTTGGTTTTGCAAGGGCTATGCAAATGTGATATAACCTTTGACAGATTATACCAGAAATGGCATGGATTATTGACATGTGACAGACCAAATAATTACACTAAAAACCAGCCTAGCAGCTCTGAGATGAACTTCACTGGAAACAATCAATCAATCAGGATGACCAAAATGTCATGAAATTTTTTTTAATGACAGCAAATCTTGAAGACTATCTTCTTAATAAACTGTTGATGAGTTGTAATTGGTGAGAGTGAATGAAATAGTCTCAACAATGAAATGTGATTTAAAAAAAATCTGAACTAGATATATTATTAATATATTAATTTGAAGAGAAAATGCCATTTGGAGCAAGATTTAAGAAAAGAAAATTTAATACATGGGCATAGATTGATAACCAGTCCTTTCCTCTTGCTTTACTTCACTTTTTTCCCCTCTTAATTACTGGCTAACTATAAACTTTGTAGTACTTCATACCTACATTTTAAACCTGACTGCCTTCACACCACCACAGGTCTTCTCAGGCCTCATTCTCTCATTTTATGGAGGAGAAAGAAATAGGTGATTCTTAAAGAATATATACTATAAAGCAAACAAATATAAAGACATCTATATATAGATATATTAGTGTATATATATACAGTTATATATACACAAACATAAATACAGTACACATTTAAGTATATATGCATACTTCTACATACATATATACTACAATTATGTATGTATACATAAATGATTGTTTTGAAATAATACTAAGTGCTCATGGGTAGGCTGTGCCAATATAATAAAATTAACAATATTCCCTAAATTAGTTTCCTTACTTAATGCAATACTAATCAAACTACTAAAGAATTATTTTATACACTTTAAATAATAATAAAAAGTTATCTGGTGGAACAAAAAATCAAGTGTGTCAAGAAAATGATGAAAAATATTTAGTTTAGAAATAACCTATAATTACTATGTCTCAAATTATACTATAATGTATTTATCATCAGAGTGGTATAATAGTGGTTAGAGTGCCAGGCATCAAGTCCAAAAGATTCATTTTCTTGAGTTCTGCTCTGGTCTTAGATAACACTAGCTGTGTGATCCTGAACAAGTCACTTAACCCTGTTTGACTCTGTTCTTACTTATAAAATTATCTGGAGAAGAAAATGACAAACTGCTTGGTATTTTTGCCAAGAAAACACCAAATGAGTACACAAAGAGTCAGACATGACTAAAATGACTAAATAAGAAAAAAACCATCAAAATTATTTGATTCCACTTACAAAATAGTGAAGTCAATCAATTGTACAGATTATGTACACACAACATTCAGAAGCATATGAACATAATAGCACATGTTTAATGAACCTAAAAACCCCAGGAAATTAGTACATTTCACTGTTTAACAAAATGCTTCTGAGAAAACTAGAAATTGGCCTTGAAGTTTGGTTTAGATAAATATCTCAGATGTATATTGGAATAACTTTCTAATGGAAGGATAATGAAAAACATATGAAATAGGTGATTGTAATGAATAAATTAGAACATAAAGAGGAAATTACCTCTCATATTTATGAATAAGGGGACATGGCCGTGATGCACCAAAAAGAGGAGAGAATATAGAAGAATAAAATGTATATAATTTAATGACATAAAATTAAACAATTTTGCATGAATCAAAGTATTCTCTAAAGAAATTAGGCTTTCCAAATGTAAATCAGGTTATTCCATCTCAATCCAACTATTTTAACAACCCATGTGATAACTAAACATTGAAGGGGTTTGGGTGGAGAAGAGGACTTTAGAAGGGAGCAGTAATTTAATCAAAGCTTCCTTGATCTCCTTATATAATCTCACAATGGTTTAATCTTTGTCCTAGAACTGAAATCTAACTGTTAGGTGAGAGTGTGCTGAGGCTTTCAGTACAATGTTAATGTACCTTAAGTGGTAACTATATTTAGGGTCATTTAACAACTTCTTGCTAATTTTGTGAAAGAAGACGAGCAAAACTGGACTTCCTCCAAGCTTTTCAATAGCTAAAAATACATAATACTACTGCAAATTGACAATCAGTCATCAGTCATCATTCAAGTTTGTCAGCTCCAGGTGGGTTAGGAGGGTTTGAAAAGCAGATATCTCTGAATAATCTTTGAGCAGACAATATGTTACACTTTTGCTTTTATGCTTCATGGAATCTTTATCAACTTCATTGAATTTCTTTTTTCTTGAACTGTATTTGTTTAATTGGCTGAAATGGTTAGTCTAAATCACTTGGCATTTTGTTTTCATGTTTCCCTACCTCCAACCATGTGTGGACCCACTTCTAGTAAATTGATTGATGAGGATGTTCTAATTATATCTGAACCAATTTCAACTACTATAAACCAATTCTTCTTAAAAAAGACTTTTGTACTGCCCCCAGAAAATTCTCTTTGAAGGAGATTTGGTAGTACCTTCAAAATACAGCTGCCAGTAATATCAATTGGGCCATTGCTGCCATCTTGAAAAATACATTATAGCCTCAACCATTTTGGCAATAAGCCTCCTGAGGAAAAAATGTGGAATATATATTTAGCAGTTACTGAAGTGGTGCCATAGACCTGCTGTAATTCTGTGACCTCCTACATTTCTTCCCCAGTAAGCTGCAGGGTTTACCTTACTATCTCCACTTATTAGTTTTCCACTTCCACCTTTCCATATGCCCTTGCAGGTGAGACATTTGCTGCCTACTTGAATATAAGAAAAATCTTTCAAAATATTGTGACATATGCCCATAGGCATTATGAAAAGATAATACATATATTAAGACACTTAACTAGCTTTGTAAAGAGTAATTAAGATCTAGGGAGCAGGAACTCAGGATTCTGGAAACTCAAGGAAGACTAATAATGTCCCTTATTCTTCACTGATTTTGGAAGCAGAAATGTTTTCCCTAGTCTAAGTATATAGGATGCAATAAATTCTGGATAGCATACACGAGTACATTTTCTACATGTGTCACTGAATATGAAGTCAGAAATATTCCAACCAAATATTTGTCAGTAATTTCAGTGGGGGTAAAATTCCAAGTATCTGTAAATTGCTGACAAATGTGACTAGCTTGTCTCTGACCTTCTCTATGCATGTAGCACAATTAATTCTGGCAGGCATTCTAGTGTGATGGACTGTTACACACTCTCTTATTTATCCACAACACGAATATATCTTCTAATGCCAATGACTTTGAAAATGTTTTTGACATTTTTCTGCTGAGACTTTAGCGTCACAGTGATAGTTTAATAGGGATTCTGGCCCATAATGAAGGGCTTGCAAGAAAACTCTGAAGGCTTTCAGTGTCCAGTAGATATCTTGAGGTGAGAGAATTCACACTGACATTTTAAAGCATGCTGCATTCTGTATTGAAGAAAATACTCTCTGTTCTCCATAATTTTAGTTTTAAAGAGCTATATGCATTTTAAGGGGAAATTAAAAGAAAATAATTGCATTATTTTTATAAAGCTAACATTGTCATTTAAAATTAAAATTTTTAATAATGGAATTAAGTCATATATACTTATCTATCTATCTATTTATCTGTCTATATTTCTATCTATTTACCTGTCTATAGCTCTAAGGCATAGATTTATAATATACATGGTAATATTTGAAATGATTTTAAATAAAAAGACAATGTACAAAAATTTTATAGCAGCTCATTTTGTGTTGACAAAGAATTGGAAAACAAGAGGATTCTCATTAATTGGGGAATAGCTGAGCAAATTGTGTCACATATATAATTGAATACTTTTGTGATATAAGAAATGACTGAGAGAGTGTTTCAGGAGAAAAATATATCAGGATCTCTAGGAGCTAATGCAAAGTGAAGTGAGAAGAAACAGGAGAATACTGTGCACAGTAATTTAGAATGTTATAATGATGATGTTCAACTATGAAAGATTTGACTACTCTCATCAATACAATAATCCAAGACAATTTCAAAGAAAAGTGCTATCAAACTCCAAAAAGAGAACTATGGAACTCTGAGTATAAATTGAATTATACATTTCTCACTTTCTTCATTTCACTTGCCTTATTAAAGAATATGGCTTATGCAGGGGGGGAGTGTCACATGATTTCAAATATATAATTGATGTATTGCTTGCCTTCTCAGTGTATGGGGAAGAAAGTGCAAAGGAGGAAAAAAAACAAATTTATGAAGAAGAAAATCTAAAAAGTAAATAAATTTAAAAGAAAAGGAACAAAAGAATGGGATAAGCAGATTCAGGCTGCAGCAAAGTAATTGATATAAAAAAGTTAAATAGGCTTGATATCAATATCAATAAGGGATAAAGACTATTTTCCCTTTCCAGTGAGAAAAAAAAAACTGATAAAGTGCTACAGAAAAATGTCAACTAGATAGTTAGATTTTATCAATTATTCATGTGTTCACAATAACACTATGAAATAGCTAGCTAATGAAATATAATACATAAAATAAACTGTCTAATGGCAATAAATATTCTGAAAAGAAAAGAGGTAAAAGTCCCTGAAAGGTTCACACAGAACTCCAGATTGTAGTCCTTCACACCTTAAGTATTCTTTCTTTCACTTTTGCAAAATGCTAGGTTACTTAGCCAAAGTCCCAAAATATACAGTGCTCTTTTTTGTTGATGTTCAAAGCAAGGAACTCATTCACACATGGACAGAATGTTCATATGTTGACTTAAACTCTGTAGTTAGTTCAAAAAAGGATCAGCTCAAACTTTCTTTGTAGAAACAGGAAACAAAGAGTAATTCTCGATTAATTTAATTTTAATGATCCTTCCTAAGTGGAACAAAATGAAATTGAATGTTATTTTTTAAGCTTTGTAAATGAACAGATAAATATAGTTAGATAAGCAGATTTTAAAATGCATCTTATGCATATCTATATCTATATAGATATATAGACAAATATGTTATAGATGACATTGATATAAATATAGATAGAATATAGATAGATGTTTAGGAATAGTATAGATATATAGATATAGGCAGAGATTAATTGAATGACCATTAAACTTCACTTTTCTCTAAAATATCAAGGTAATTGATTTTAGGGACCATATTTATTTATATGCTTAGTGTATGATTCATTGACACTGTTTGCTTCTATAGTATATTCATTCTTTGATATTCTATTTCCTTCAACTGAATCCTCTTTTCTAAAAGAGAAAAAGTTAAGCAAAGTAAAAGCATATAGCATTTGTGTCTGATAGCATATACAATATTCTCCATCTATAATCTCCCACTTCTCTACCATTAGGAGTAAGGAATGCTTCATCATACCAAGACATCATTACAATTACTTGAGAGTAAAGGACAACATTTTGAATAGATTCTGCTATCTAAGGTGTCCTGTTAAGTGTCTATATCATTTGTTCACAAAAATGCCAACAAATTTATGTAATCTTATACTAGTTTGGATTTGTTTTCCTCCCTGGGTAAGCTTATAAACATAGTTTCTTCATTTCCATCATTGTCATGGTCAAATATTAGCAGATTTTGGACCTGAATTACCTTGAAACTTGGAATGTTAGAGATTCCATAATGCTAAGGGAATTTATATATATATATATATATATATATATATAGATAGATAGATAGATAGATAGATAGATAGATAGATAGATAGATAGATAGATATAGATAGATATTGATAGATATAGATAGATATAGATAGATAGATAGATAGATAGATAGATAGATAGATACACACACACATATATGTTATAGACAGACAAATACAGACACAAGTCTCTATAAAAAAGGAAATAATCCAGTCACTAATCAGAAAAAAATTAGCAAAATAATCTGTGATTTGCCAGAATTTATTAGATTATTTTGTTTGTAAAATCTGATTACATGGTGATTTCCAATATTTAATAGTACATGCTTGTAATTTAGTTTATATAAATAAAGATCCTTAAAAGGTGCCTGCAAATTAGTTCTCTAATAATCAAGTTATTTTCAGTTTCCTTTCTATAAAGATAGGGAGGTTGTACTTACTGGCCTTTAAGGTGTCTTCTAAAAGTACATTTATCATCTTATGAACCTACTTAAAATATGTAACAAAAAATTATTTATTTGAGTAACCAAATTTGTAAATTTATTTTCATATATTGAGAATTTCTAAAACAAGGCACAGCTTACAAGATACTGAAAAAGCATTTAAGTACATTCAAACAGAAAGAAGAATATTTGTAGAATGCCCTGGAGCACAATGTCAAATGATGTATCATATGCATGGAGTTCTGAAAAGCAACAAATGTTGACAGAAGAATTGTGCAAGTGGCAATTAGAGACTTAGTACCTTAAAAAGAAAAGAAACAACAAACAAACCTGGAAATAGCAAGGGGCTACATGTTGTCTTAAATTTCCCCAAGAAAAGCATTAATTTCATTTCCAGTGATAGAATAATACAATAGAAACTGATAGTATTCAATGCTAATGCTTATTATTTAGGACTGCCCAACTCTCAACAATGGAATATCTATCCATCTTTATATTTAGTTGAATATCACTCTTTCTATTATAAAAACCATATTTTCAGTTAATCTTCCTCTCTGTTTTTGTATGATCCTCCTCCCTTTCATAAATTCAGATGGTACTGAATAAGCTAGTGTGTCTCAATGTGGGATAAATAAAAAGATTTCTCACTCATTGAATAAATCAATAATTCTATTATATACCTAGAATGTCAACCAAATTACCTGCCCCCAAGGGACACTGAACTTAAGAAAGAATTACCTTTGGTGTCACCATAAGAAGAAGAAAAGATGTTATACTCTCTACAGGGCTGAACAGCTAAATTACCAAAATCTCTATGAAGTTTACTACCAGTGAATGTGATGTTGTATCCACTTTTCCCAGTGATGCTATGCATATTTAAAGGAGAATGCATTTCAGGTTTTTAAGGGTAATTTCTTGTTGCTCCTATTCCTACTAGTCCATAACGAATTTTGTTGTTGCATTCAGTTCCATCTGAATCCTTCTGACTCCATTTGGGTTTTTATTTGCAAATATAATGGAGTGGTTTTCCATTTCCTTGTAACTGTTTGAGACCAGATTTGAATTCAGGACAATAAGTCTTCCTTGACTCCAGTCCAGCAATCTCTCCACTGTGCCACCTAGTTGCCTCCCATAATACATTTACTTTAAGCTAAATGTATCGACTTGGTGGCTATTAAAAGTAAAAAAAAAATACAAATGCAGGCTTGTAAATTAGTGTTTTAAGAATTTAATTTGACAGAATTTTTTTTTTACCTAGGTAGTAGTCAACCATGGCGGGGGGGGAGGGGGGGGCGCAAATTCACTTGTGAGTATGAGTTAGGGAGATAAGCCTTTTAGGAGAAACTATGTGATTATATGAATCTTTTCCACCAGAACCTAATTTCCCTCTAGGATTTTGTGTTGTGTGACTCTATATTGTTGTGCTGTATGGCACGATATGGTATGATATGGTAGGGCATGCTATATAGTATGTCTTAGTATAATATCATATTGTTTTATCTTGCCTTACCTTGTATTTTACTTTATTACATTGTATTGTATTATATGCAATATTTTTATTAAGCTGAATTGAAATGTATTGTCTTGTGTTCATCCTTATCACAAATAATTAAATCAATAAATGTTAAGCACAGATACTAATATAACTACTGTTTTGAGGAAATCTGGGAAAAGGTGTATGATATAAGGGAATTGAAAAGAGGATGTTTGAGACTTGCTAAGTGGGTAATCTCGGTTACGGATAGGCTGGGATTAAAGGAGATTCAGGGTATAATAGGACTGAAGTCAGGAGTATAACACAGAAGGAAACACAGATCTTTAAGGAGAAGAGACATTAAACTAAACAGACAAACATAGCAGGCTTACAGACTGGGACTTAGACTCAAACACAAGCTGAGGGAAATAGACTGGACTGAAATTAACAAACAGGCTTTAGTTAATTTCACAAGAAGGGACCTGTTTTGAAGTAACACCTTCCTTCAAGATGGATGCCCAGCTTCCCTCTAAGCCCAGAGTATGTTGTCTCTTTCCCTCTTCTTCCCTCTTGATAACTAACAGACAAATTACACTAATAGGGCTGTTGAAACACAAAAGGGTTTATTTAAAATAATAATTTCTTAAGTAAATATATCAAAGCTAGGCTAAATTTCAATATTAAAGCTAGGTAATCAAAGCAGCTTGGCTGATTCACAACCTCCCTCCACGGAAGATCCAGCCAACTGCCTTTTCCTCAAGATTCCAAATCTCTAACAGCTTTTGGAACTCAGCCAAAGCTAGAAAAAACTATATCAGCCCAATTCTGTATACTACACTACATTTATAAACACAAATATGTAAACTTACCTAAAGAGGCAGAATAACACCATCATTTTTTTTTACATTTAAACTGCAAACTTAAAAAAAGACAATTTAAATAGGTTAGGCATTGTCCCTCCACTCCCCCATCCCTCTCCCAAAAGAAGAAATAGTTGAAGATTTTAAAGTAGGGGAAATGAGTAACTTAGATAAGAAATTGATTTGGATTGATGTATACATAAAGTACTAGACAAAAATTCAGTTTTGTACTAATTCTGAATAAAATGTATATACTAATGAAACATTTAGTATAATTACTGAAAATATTTCAATTCCATTGAACACAAAGCAATATTCCTCACTAATCTGTTCTAAAAAACAGTTTTTTTTAAACCAAATAGTATAGTATCTCACTCTTTAATGGTGAAAGTTACAATATGGTATCTCTGACAACATATACAGGAATTGATATCAGACAACTTGAGACTGAATTCTTCTTAGGCAAGTTATTTAATTTGTCTCTGGATCACTTTCCTCATTTGCAAAATACTTATAAAACCAATCTCACAGGACAGTTAAGAGGAAATTCTTCGTAAACCAAGTCAAATGTAGAGGGAAAAAAGTGAAACGATGATTTATGTGAATGCCTTGGTATTACAAGGGAATTTGAGAATTAATCTTGCTCTGACCCAATTAGTGGACAGTTGGAAAACTTAGTTTCTGCAGAAACAACATGCAATAGTGAAAAGAAAAAAAAAAGACAATATTAATTTTGTGCCTGTTAAAATATGATGAAAATCTGAATAAATAATAAAAAGGAAAGTATGACAAAAGCTGCTGACAAAGGCATTATTTGAGAATCTCTGTGTCACTCTATATTGTACAGATAATAGCTCACAATCTGGACTACAAATTACTGACTCCAGATTTTCAATTAAATGTGTATAGTAGTAGCAAGTATGATGAACTGTCTGAATATTACAAGTACTTACAGAAATGTTTTAAAAGTATAATGAATAATTATACTTGTTTTCTCCATGGTGTCATAACAGACATTTAATTAAACTTAAACTTTAAGTAATAGCCAATAGAGACTCCATCCTGTGGAATGGGGGGAAGGAGAAAGAAATAGACTCCATAGGCAAAATGAGAAAGGTGTCACTTTAAAAAAAAAAAAAAACTTAACAAAATTTTAAAAGTTCTTGGTTGAGAAATGCTATCCACCTCTAGAGAGAAAAGTTTTTTGGTTTTTTTCCCCATGTGTGTTTTCTTTAGCAATATGGCTAATATGGAAAAATGATTTATATGACAACATATATAGTCAATATTATATTGCTTCTCTTCCTTAGAGGTGAAGGAGATGCTAGAGGGAAAGCAAGAATTTGGAACAAAAATGCTAATTTTGTTTCAATGTATTTGGGAAATATTTAATAAAATAAAGGAAAAAATTCAAAAAACAATCATTTCACCTTGCTGCTAATTGGAAGATGGAATAGAATGGGGGAAATGAATACCAGATACAGTATGTGAACTGCCTAGATAAGTGATAGGCAAACTACAGCACCAGGTCAGATGCGGCTCCCTGAAATGTTCTATCTGGCCATGTGACATTATTCCTAATCTGATGAATACAATGAATAGGATACAATACAATGAAACTTTGAAAAAGTTGCCTTAGAAACAGACTGACAGATGAGCATTTCCTTCCCTTTGACACCCTCTTTAAAAAGTTTGCCTATCACTGGCCTAGATCACAGAGTTCTGTGAGGAAAATATTTTGCATATCATAAAATGCTACTGTGGCTGCCAAACTCAGTCAATATTTAATTTCATATACAGAAATGCAGATATTACATTACAAAGTTAACAATATAGTAACCTATGTTGGATATTTCAGGAAGAATCTCCCTCACAACAAATTCAAACATCTTTAAATGATATAATAAAGAAGAAAATAATGTAATTCAGTCCAAAAGATATTTATTTATGTCTACTATGTACAAGGTTCTATACTAGAAATATTATGAGAAAAATCAACAGCAAATCTTCTCCAAATTCATAGTATGTGGATATATATCCACAAAGAAATATATTCCAAATCTCAAAAAAAAGTGTTTGGTTTCCTAACATACAGATTCCCTCAATCACTTTCTATATCATTATTGCTATAATATAATATCTATAAATGAGACCAGATGAGACCAAAAATTATTGATAATATTTACTAATCCTTTGGAGAAGAGCACATAAGATCCTATGTTTTAAAATAAATAAGGACGAAGAAAACCATTTTGAAAGCCTTAGAAACTATAATAGTGTAATGATAAAGTGTGATTCTGGAGGACTAATAATGAAAGACTCCCAACTACCTCTTGATAGAAAGGTGAGAGACTCAGAGATTGCAGAATCTCTCTCTCTCTCTCTCTCTCTCTCTCTCTCTCTCTCTCTCTCTCTCNCCCTCCCTTTCTCTCTCTCTCTCTCTCTCTCTCTCTCTCTCTCTCTCTCTCTCTCTCTCTCTCTCTCTTACACACACACACACACACACACACACACACACACACACACACACACACACACACATTGTGGTAGGGAGATGATAGAGATTTGCAATTAAAAAAATTAAAATAAAATTTACTTATACATGATTAAGTGAGTAGGAAACTTGGAGACCAGAAAGCTTATTACCCCACTCCCTTTTTGAGAGACACCTTGACATATTGGATAGGAAGCTTACCTGAGAGTCAGGAAAAGAAAAACTGAATTTCAGTTCTCCCTTTCTTTACTTCCAGACTTCTCAGCCACAGGAAGTCCTCTAAATCCAAACCAAAGCACATGCCACCATATTAACTCTTGTCAAAAAAAGAAATTCTTTAGAGATGTTAAAGATGGAAAACAATCGTTGGAGTTAGGAATAATTTTGTTCAAATTCTGCCTTATGTAGTTCCTGTCATGTCCTAATCCTAATAAGTGCATTTGGGATTTTCTTGACAAAGATACTGGAGTGGTATGTAATTTCCTTCTCCTCTCTTATTTTAGAGATAAGGAAACTGAGTTAGAGTGAATAAGTGACCTCCTGAGGGTCACACAGCTAGTAAGTATCTGAGGCCAGATTTGAATTCACAAGAGATGAGTCTTCTTGACTTCAAGTCCAGTTCTCTGTGCCACCTAACTGTCCTCTCTGACACATATGTATTATGTGAACCAGAGCATGCCTCTGAACTTATATGTGCTTTAGGTAAGGCCCTAAGGTCATAAATTGTAGAAAAGTTAACAATCTATATTGGTACAGTTGGGTTTACTTGCTAGGAATCTCATATATGGTTGAAATCTTAGGTTCAGACCCCTTTAAATATATCATACATGTGTGCATATAATTTATAAAAATACTATTATTGATGCTCAAATAGCCTCAATCCCTTGATCTCTCTCTTTTATTTTTGGTCTGATCAATCTCCCTAATACTATCTACTAAATAAGTCTGATTATATGAAAGCAAATATCCTCCATGCCCTTTGGATTGACCACCTTTAAAAGTTATATTTATTATTTGAGACTTGGGAAAGTCTCTTGGGAAATGAGCTCTGGTTCCCATATATTAATTAATCAATATTATCAATTGGTAATAAATAGTAGTATGGATTTTTAGTACTGAATTATGCCGGGATCTTCTCTTGTTTTCATACATATGTATTAATTTTTTAGTGTTTTAATATAAAATGTTATAATATGAAATATAAAATGTTTTAATATATATGTATGAAAACAAGAGAAGATCCCAGCCTCCAAGGCATTTGCAACCTAGTAGAAGAGATGAGTGTAAGGAACCTATTTTAAAAAAAGCAACAAAGGATTCTTTTATAATGCAGCATATTTTAAAATTCAAATTAATTTAAAAAGTGTGTGAGAGGCAGTTTGGTATTATTATATAGTAATTTTCAAAGTATGGTCTTGGACACCTTGGACATTTTTAAAACCCTTCCAGAGTAGTACAAAACTGTTTTTATATTAATATGAAGATATTTTAATTTCTATGATGGCAAATAAATTATTTAAAAAGTAAATATAACCCACACGAAGAAATCTCTTTAGAAGAGTTATGTCCTCAACTATTTTTCAGAATATATGGAGATCCTGAGACCATAAAAGTTTGAGAATACTTGGTGTAATATATAGAGGGGAAGTTTATTGTGTCATTTGGAATTATTGTAAGTAGTGGAAGACTATGTCTCCCAGGACTCTCTCTGCTACAACTTCCCCTGACACCTCTCACTTCCTTTGGGGGAGGTGTCAGGGAAAGTATAAAAGGGAAAGTTTGGTTCCTTTTCTCTCCCTCTACCCAGGAGGGTCTGCTCTCATTAGTTTTCCCTAGACCTTTCCCTTTCTAATTAAAATAAAACCTAGCTATTCAAACCCTAAAGTTGCTCTCTGATCATTCATTTGGGAGCTCTGGTTAATTTCCCCCTGNCTCTCTCTCTCTCTCTCCCTCTCCCTCTCTCCCTCTCTCCCTCTCTCTCTTCTGATCTCTGCTTTCTCTCTACCCAGGAAACCCTGAGTAGTTGAGTGATGGAAGCAGTGGAATAAAAATGTTTGTTTTAGGATGACTTTTAATAATAGATAAAGTAGATAGAAAGGAAATCAGGTTCTTGAAAGGGAAAATTATATAACTATCATCATTTTTTTTAAACCTTTACCTTCTGTCAGAATCAAACATGTGTATTGGTTTTAAGGCAGAAGAGTGGAAAGGACTAGGCAATGGCTTTCTGAGGGTCACACAGCTAGGAAGTGCCTGAGGTCAGACATCAGTTCTTAATATATACACATTTAAGTTTCACAGCTTCAAGTTAGCAACCACACACATTCATGGCTATGTTCAGGAGAAAAAAATAAGAGTCCTGATATGTGCAGATTTGTGGAATAGCTGGTGTCCAACTAAGTACTTATGCTGTCCTTTTCACCTATAGTTGTAAAGACCTTCCTGGGTATTAATTTCTTTTTTTCATTGTTTCACTTTGAAACTAATTTTATAATGAAATTATGTCTTTGAAGTGTAGTGGAAGTCCTTTGGGCTTTAAGCCCAATGATCAAAGTCTTTGTGCAGTTATTGAGAAAATAAAGGTGTTAGATAAACTTTGTTGTGGAACTTATAAAGCTACAGTTGGCTTGAGTTTGGTGTTAACAAATCAATGATTTCTTATATTCACAAAAAGTAAGAAAATATGCTACTGTACATTTCATGTGGTATGAAATTTGAATATTGTGTTAAATCTATGCTTTTTTAATCAAAATGTTAACATAATAGTTCACAGAATGTTGGGGAATTGCTAATGAGAATAAATGTTTAGCATGTTACCAGTTTTATTTTGTGTACTACATTTTATGCATTATTTCATGATTATCATGTTAGGAAAAATGTATATTATCAGAATTAAAGTTTTGTTTTTAAGAAAAATATACAGGAAACTGGGTTTTTTCAGCAATATATAATAAAAGATTGCAATTTTGGGTAGTGCCTGGAGAAAGAGAATAGGAAGTATAAATATAACAGATATTAAAGACTGGGAAATACTTATCACAACTCCTTATCCATGGGAGTAAAAAAGGAAGTAGTCAGAGGGAAAGGAAAGAAATCTTAAAGGAAGTATTATCTTTTCTGAAATTACTATTTATTACCCACATTCTTATTCAAGAAAACTAAATTGTATCATAGGTTTTGACTAGCTCCAGTATGAAAAAATCTTTTGTAAAAGAAACTGGAGGAGAAACAATGACATGGTTTTCCTCAATACCTAGAAAGTCTTGTTGTGGACCTAATAAGATGGAGATTTATTTGGTTTATTTAATGAGCAATATTCCTTAAGCAAAGGGCTGACCCCACATCTTTTCTAATATATGCATCCCTCTCCATTGCCTTACAGACTTCTAAGTAAGCATTAGTCACTTAATATGTTCAATGAAAATATCTCCTATCAGATAATTTTAGCTTCTTCAATAATGCTGAAAATTAAAAAGAGATCAAGAAACTAAGGGAAAAATCATATGTGTGTTTTGAAATTTTTTTGTTGTTAAAGAGGAAAGAGCAGAAGTCTAGATGGGTATTTATCTAAAGATGGATATACACATATATGCACGTATATAGACCTACACCTATATATTTATATGCATTTTAATTTGATGTGTTTATGTACTCCATGATGATTTAAAGTTATAGCTAACCATTTGTATTTCATTAGGTGACAAGGAAACTCAAGAAGATTATTTATAAAATATTAATTTTAAATGAAAGCAAGCACCCAAGAACATCTTGAGAAAAACAAGCAATTCTTCTTGAGTTTCTGGCACAAGGGCATGAAACAAACTTTAGAATGCTAAGTGTCATGAAGTTCAGTATAGTTCAAACTGTAAAAATCTTTCTTGAGGCTATGGAGAGTTTATGTGTGTGTGTAAATGTCCCATTGATCAAGCCAGTCAAGACTAGATAATTGAATTATGAGGTGCATGGATTAGGGAGTTTATCTTAGATGTAATGATCAGAATGAAGTGTTGAAAATCTTTACCAAGTTAATGAGTGTCCTCTCTGCAACACCAAATTTTCCACTAAATAACTACTGAAGCAAGGCAAATTCTTAGAAATGTGTAATTGGCCAATTTTGGAGTAGAATAAAGAAAATATAGCCACTTGACACAAATGATGGCTGTCCTGGGTTTCTTAAAATTGGACCTTGGTGCACTGATTTAGAAAAAGTCATTGCACTTAAATCACTTACACTTCATTGATCATGATGTTTGTTTCTTGAACAACCTCAAATCTTAAATTGCAGTGTAATGGTTGTTTATCTTATGAATATGTGATGAAAGGAACTATATTTGGAAATTAGATATCTACTAAAATATAGTTCTCTGATAAGAGTAAAATTGGAGGAAAAATAATCAACTCAGATGTCTTCATTTTTGGTCTTATTAATGTCACAGTATGGGCTTGGTAAAAGAAAATTTGAGAAGTTCTAGTCTTTTATTCTGTCAAAAAATATTAACTGAGTTAAAAAAATTAATTTAACTTTTCACTCCCTGAATTTATTTTTGGTATAATATTAATTAATTAGTTAGATAATAACTAAAAATAATGGAGTTCTCTAGTATTTTCATTCTTTAAAGTCTCATGATTCAAATGTCAAATTCATTTCAATGCTAAATTAGATTTTGTATAAATTGATAATTATCAAATTACCTATATATTATATAATCATATTTATTGATGCCATTTGGACCTTAAGACCTTTTTCTGACAAAGTGGACTGATTCATTTTAGAGTACTCTCTCTGTAAACCTCTATTAATCTCTTTTTGGAAGAAAACATCTCTCCTTTGGTGAGTACTCCTTTCCATTTGAAATTATGTAGTCTATATGGTTGATGGTACTAAATGAAATATAGGTTTGAGTTGTTACTCAATATATATTTCCCTAATATGATGATATATTTTATCTTTGGGGCTTCCATGTTATGTCACTTACAGGGCTATCTCTAACAAAGAAGGGCTGGATTTATATTTTCTTTTTTACTTCCAGGTCATCTTGTCTAGGCTTCTTTGACCCAATCTTGTCTTCTTCTGATTCCAGGAACGGTTCATATTTTCCTATAGATGGTGCATGAGTGTTTAGACCTTACTCCTGATCCCCATGTATCCTAGTATTTCTTTCCATTCATCTCTTTGCATCCTTAAGTCTCCTTCCGTGTGTATATCTATGTCTTCTGAGTCTATATCTGGATGATCCTTTTTACAATCCAGTGCCTCAGTGGATAAAGTTTATTATGAATTTATGAAAAATAATATATTAAATGAGTTGTTTTGTGCTAAATATTTTAATAAGGAAAATAATAGAAAATTTTAAATAATTTTAATAATATTTTAATATAAAATTAAATCTCCTGATTTCAAATGGGGAAGGTGTATAAGAGAAATTTTGGCAAAAGAGGGTTGTTTATTCTAGAAAGTCATTGTATAGGTAAGTAAAACAACAGGGAAATGCATTGACATTTTCTTTCCTTGGACAAAAAAAAATGATAATTTTAGATGAAAAGGTATGTGTGTAGAAGAGGGTATTAGAAGAACAAAAATGGTGGCACAATAGAGAATGGCCAGTGTGATGTTTAGGATGCATTATCCAGAGAAGTTCAGACCTGAGTGCTTTGATTCAGCCCCTTCTTGGACATCAACATGATTGTCTTTGCTTTGCTTCAGTTACTTGATATCAAATGATTGTGGATAAGCCAGAACTGGGAGAAACCACTGAGTAGATGCACATGATTAGAGAAGGAGATCTCCTAATGGCAAAAATAAATAATAAGGAAATAGGTATCAAGTGATAACATTTGTACAGCCTAGTGGAATTGTTGCCTCTGGGGGGGGGAGGAAAGAAAGAAGGGAAAGAAAATGAATTATGTAAACATGGAAAAATTTAAATAAAAATCAAAAAAAATTATGCATAACCTTTTGCCCAGCAATATCACTACTGGATCTATATCCCAAAGAGATCAGAGATAAGGAAACAGAACCTATCTGTATCAAAATATTTTTAGCAGCCCTGTTTGAGGTATTTGAGATTGGAAACTGAGGGGTTATCCATCACTTTGGAAACTAAATGAACAAGTTGTGGCATACAGATGTAATAGAATACTATTGTGTCATAAGGAATCATGAACAGGATGAGTTCAGAAAAACATGGAGAGACATATAAACAGATGCAAAGTCAAGTGAGCACAATCAGAAGAATAATGTATACAGTAACAGAAATATTATACAATGATCAAGTGAGGGTTATTAAACCATTATTAGCTTCCAAGAACTATTGGAATCTGAATGCAGATCAGAACATGTCATCTTATATCTTATTTCCTTTGTGAGATTTCTATCATATGTGTAATGTATGTCTTCTATAATGACATGAGGAATATGGGAATATGTATTACAGGAAAGTATGGATACAACTGATTTCAGATTATTCATTGCCTATGGATAGAGGGAGAAAATGTGAGTTTAAAGTGTCAAAAAAGCAATTGCCAAATATTGTTTCTACATGTCACTGAGAAACGAAAAAATAAAAAAAAACATTTTTTAAGTGTAAAATGGCTGAAAAAATTGTGGAATCTCTTGGTGATGGAATACTATTGTGCTCAAAGGAATAATGAACTGGAGGAATGTGAACTGGAATGATCACCAGGAATTGATGCAGAGTGAAAGGAGCAAAACCAGGAGAACATTATACACAGAGAATAATACACTGTGGTAAAATAGAATGTAATGAACTTCTCTACTAGCAACAAGGCAATGATCCAGGACAACTCTGAGGGAATTATGAGAAAGAACGCTATTCACATTCAGAGAAAGAACTGTGGGAGTAGAAACACAGAAGAAAAACAACTATCTGATCACATGGGTGGATGGGAATATAATTAGGGATACTGACTCAAAATGAACACCCTAATGCAAATGTCAATAATATGGAAATTGGTCTTGATCAATGACACATGTAAAAAAACCCAGTGGAATTGTGTGTGGTCTATGGGAGGGGGTGGTAGGTGGGGAGGAATAGAACATGAATCCCATAACCATAGAGAAACATTATTAATTAATAAATTTTTAAAAATTAAAAAAAATAAAATGCAAAAAAAATGATTAGAGAAGGTTCTAGCAGTAGTCACTTACAGGAAGTAGATACTATCAGAATGGAACAAATTCTTACCAGTGCCGTGGTTAGTGTCAGGTATAGAATATCATGGCAATGATTTAGGAGACAATCAATCACTTAATACTCATAATAGTACTTTAAGGTTTATAAAGTGTTTTGCACAAATTATCTCATTCTGTCCTCACAGCCACCTATGAGGTAGGTATAGGTATCCTAATCATTTTACAGATGAGCAAACTAAAGGAGAGAGAATGAATTATTTGTTCAAGGTCACAGGCTATTGTGTCAGAGGCAGAATTCAAACTAAGATCATCTTGATGTCAAAACAAACAATGAACCACTATACTATTTAGCTGTGTTTATTACATATTGATTATGTGCTAGGTAGTTTGCTAAGCACTGAGAAAGATGCAAAGATAGAAATGAAATAGCCTTTCATCTGAGGAGCCTAAATTTTCTCAATAGAGGGTAAATGTTCAGACAATTAGGTTGGAGGGGGTCTATATTAAAAAGAATAGATACAAATGACTGTATTTAGTATAGTAGTTGTGGCACAGAGAAACCTTCAGTTTCTAAAAGAACATATGATTAAACTATAATGTTTTAAGGAATTAGAATATGAAGAATATTGAAAAATAAGGACATGGGCTAGTATAACCAAGGTCTGCAATTTAAGGAAACATATTACTTTTTAGTTGTTTAGTTGTTGTTTTTTTTTTGCACACATTTGTAGTTGATATGAGTTAGAAGCAGCATGGTATAGTGGGTAAAGAAATATCTTCAAAGCAAGAAAGACTTGCATTTAATTCATACACAAAAGAAACATCCCAAGGGCCTATCTTGGTGGGGAACAATATCCCAAGTAAATGATAATAATTTGGTCTGAGGAAAGATTTTATGTTTCTGAGCTATTAAAATTTAGATATTTAACTATTAGCAGTATCTGAAACCACTAGCAATATATTTACAATTCTTTTTATTCCAAAACTTAGCACCTTGCCTGGTGTATAGTATGATGCATTAATAATTGTTTTTTTTTTACTGACTTAATTCAATTACTAAGTACTTGGAAGTCTATTCTTTAAGTCTACATACATCTCTTCTGCATTGAGGAGGTTAGGGTATAGCACCCCTGTGATCTGGAACATCTATTGAAAATTTTGGGCCCTCTCATATTAGAAAAGAAAGACTGAATTTTTTTCTCTTTCTTTTGTTAGGAGGACTTTACTGAATATATTTATGATATTAAAGATAAAATATGTTGAAATTATAAAATACAATACATATTTTTAAGCATTGATGAGTTTCCAAATTTTTTTATGTTTTGTCTGCTGGCCTTTGCATGTTTTCTGTAGTTTCTGTTAAACTCCCCCAAAATTCCCATTTAATAACTTATTTCAGCCAGTGATATGTGGAAATCATGATGGGGGAAGTCTCCATGTAGAATAGATGCCTGTAGTTTCCAATGAATCATTTGAATCTAATGTGTAGCTTTTTGAGCAGCATAAGAGTTTGTTTCCATTTTTAACATGTTGGCTAAATAAAATTATTTGTTCTACAATAAAAAAACATTGAAAATATTCATGGGGTATGAAATAAATTTTATAATGATAACTTATTTACATAAGACTTTTTTGTTCTTTACACAGATCCTGTTTCAAGATAAAATTAGAATGGCTAAGTGACTGACCAATATTTATTCTGCAAGTAGCAAACAGAGGTAAGATTTGAATTGGAGCCTATCTGATTGCAGATGCAGTATATTATCTAATGTCATATGTTATCTCTCTTATGCTAGGATAAAGGGAAATAACATAAGAGTTTCCACTAGTGGATAAAAAACTAGTGACAGATATCTAGTGATACTATCTAAAATTAGTGACCAGATGCATGGCATATATTTACATTTTTTTTAAATCACATATAAATAAGTCTGTCTTGGAGCAAATCCTTGTGACCTTAGAAGGTTCAGAATGGCATAAAGATAAAAATGATTTACTAGAGATTTTCCATGAATATAAATTTCCCGCTTAGAAAATGAGGAATTGCTTTTTTTGGGTATGTGAAGAGGAAAAAAATAAAATCTTTGCCCTTTATTCAATACAATATAGTAATAATTCTACTAAAATACTATTTGCATTTATATATCAGTTTTCAATAAAGAACTTTGAAATGCTTTGCTAACAAATATTATTTCCAAAATACTGATCTGCAGAGATGTTAAATGAGTTCTTCAAGGTCATGGAATGAGTTAGCATGTTGGCAGGAGGCACAGAGCGCCAAGTCCCTGACTCCTGAACTTTTACTCAAAGCCCCAGAGCAGGGTTAGACAGGCTACAACCTCTTCCAGATCTGAGTTCAATGACTCTCTAACCTATGGCTCTGGCTCAATTATTATTTCCCAATGGCCCAGGCACTGAGCCAACTTCACACTGTTTCTATTATCCCATGGGAGGGAGCCATGCCAGCAAGCACAAACTGACTATTCCCTGTCTGTTCCTTCAGTGTCCTGTCCGTTACACCTATTGCTACAAGTATTTTTCTTTAACATGACTTTTCAAAAATAGCTTCCAAATGGATGTTATCCTTTATGAAATTGTGCACATCAAGTATAAGCCATATGCAACAAAATGAGGATTTTTAAATATCATTAATTTATGATGACCATATTGCAATTCCTTTGGCATTGGTGCTATCTAGTTTGATCTGACATGAAGTTCAAATTTCCAGTCCAAGCCCCTTTCTAGGTACCAAAATTTGTTGACATTCCCTTAGGGAAATAGATTTCATTTCAAAATTGAGGTGACCGTACATAAATTTGCATTACCAAAGTGCCTAATGAGAAAATAATTCCTTCAATGACTGCCTTCAGTTGTAGGTACAAATGTGTTTCTATTTTTTAAGTTAATTGTTTTACATGCAATTGCCAAGGTTTTAATTCTGGCATGACAAGGTACCTCTGAGGCCATTTAGTCCAACTTCATCATTTTTAATATGAAGAAATTTGGAGCCAGGAAGATTATGCAACTTGTCCAAGGTCACACTGAAAATAGGCATAAGAGGTAGGATTTGAAACAGGTCATTTAACCATTAAAGCAATGTTCTTTCCTCTGTAGCAGACTGTAGTTGGTCAGTATCTCACTAAATGCACACCTTCAATAAGTAGGGACATTTCCCCTAAATCAAGTTTTTTAAGATTTTCTGGCTTAGTTTCTGGCTTTAATGGATTACTAGGATGCACAAGGATTTAAATTTCTATCATCTCTAGCCTTAGTGGGGAGTTGATCCTCTCAGCTGACAGTTGTTAACTTTCAGTCAGCTTCTCCAAAGGTGTTTAGTCACCATAGGGTGGAGCAGTAATTAGCTGATGAAGTGCTTTAGCTATAAGGCACATTTACTGACAACAAAGAATCTGGAGAAGAAAAAAGTGGCACTGTGGAGTGCTATTACAATGTATAATTCACAATCCCTTTTAGGGGACTTGGCTGTTTAGCAACTCAAAGAGCAATGATTACTTTTAGCAGCAACCCCTTCTACCCCCACCCCAAACCTAGCTTTGGGGAATTAGGAAAGGAAGAATTTTGTCTGACCCTATCATTGGTATTTTTCCCTGGATTGGCAAATAGTTCCTTAATGATCCTTGTGTTTTCCCCTTAGGAAAGAAATCATCCTCCCAGTGGCCAAGAGGGTTGCTGGAGGGCATGCTGTTGTGTTTTTCTGTCTAATATCTCAGATTTTATTCTCTTTTCAGACTTATTGATCATAAACTTTTCCCTTCATTGCTGCAGACTGTGCTCACAGGTTACTTTCTCTTTTGACTTTGGCATTTTCTTCACCATCTACTTTTATCTCTTTATAAATCAGTCTTAATTTAACTGGAGTACAGTTTTTGGTAATTTGGTGAAGTCAGAACTTGTTCTCAATGATATTTTCCACTAGAGATTAATAATTTTAAAATAATTAGAGAATATTTTTTGTTTCAACTGGGAATCTGCAGAATGCTAGTTAGAATGGCAGTTATATATATTATCTGTATATATATATATCTCCTTCCTTCAAATCCCTACCTCACTAAGTCAAATTTGTAAATGTAATGCTGTTGTCTTCAAAGCATTTTGTTATAAAATCAATTGATGCTTTAACAAACTAACGTGTTAGGTAAGAAAACTAGTATTAACCTTTATCAATCCTTGTTTAACTTTTTTTACAACTTTTGATACTGTTGATCACTACCTTCTTATTGTTATTCTCTTCACCTCACATTTTCTATAACATTCTCTTCTGGTTCTCTTCCCATTCATATGACTCCTCTTTCTCAATCTATTATAATAGATCTTCATCCAGGTCACATCTGCTAGACATTAGTGACCTAAAATACACTGTCCTAGGCTCACTCTTCTTCCTTCTCCTTTCTATTTCATTTAATGATCTCATCAGTTCCCATAGATTCAATTATGAACTCTGCTGAGTTTTGTATCTACTTCTCTGGCCCTAACCTTTTTTTTCCTATCTTCATCCTCTACTATCCAGCAATTTATGATTTACTTGTTCCTTGAACATAATTCTCTCCATCCTCCATCCTTTCACTCCCTGTCTTCCATACACAGAAGACTATCTCATTTCAACTCTGCTTTCTGGCTCTCTAAATTTCCCTCAGTGCTCAGATCAAATATATACTTTTGCTAGAGACTTTATGTGCTTCCACTTATTCCTACTGTTTTCCTTTTGTGATTTTCTTAAATTTAAACTTTTTAAATCTTTAATATATATTGCTATTTATCTGTTGTCTCTCTAACTAGAATGTGAATTCTTGAAATCTGGGCTTTTTGTCTTGTGTGGGTTTTTTTGCTTTTCTCTTTTCACCCAATATTTAGAACAGTATTATATACAAAATAAGTACTTATTAAATGCTTATTGACTGACTGATGACTGAAGAGTTTTGAGGAAAAGGATAATATCAGAAATGTAACATTAAAAATGCTTATTCCAAAAGAATGCCTGCCTTTTGATCCAGCCATACCATTGTTGGGTTTGTACCCCAAAGAGATCATAGATAAACAGACTTGTATGAAAATATTTATAGCTGCGCTTTTTGTGGTGGCAACAAACTGGAAAAGGAGGGTAAGCCCTTCAATTGGGGAATGGCTGAACAAACTGTGGTATATGCGGGTGATGGAATACTATTGTGCTAAAAGGAATAATAAACTGGAGGAGTTCCAGGCGAACTGGAGAGACCTCCAGGAAGTGATGCAGAGCGAAAGGAGCAGAGCCAGAAGAACATTGTACACAGAGACTGATATACTGTGGTAAAATCGAATGTAATGGGCTTCTGTACCAGCAGCAATGCAAAGACCCAGGACAGCTCTGAGGGATTTATGGAAAAGAATGCTACCCACATTCAGAGGAAGGACTGCAGGAGAGGAAACATATAAGAAAAACAATTGTTTGATCGTATGGGTCGGGTTGGACATGATTAAGGATGTGGACTCGAAACTACCACACCAATGCAACTAACAACAATTTGGAAATAGGTCTTGATCAAGGACACATGACAAAACCAGTGGAAATGTGCATTGGTCATGGGTGGGGGGAAGTGCAGGGGGTGGAGGGGAAAGTAGGACCATGAATCATGTAACCATGTTAAAAATGAATATTAATAAATGTTTAAATTAAAAAAATAAAATAAAAAAATGCTTATTCCTTAAACATCTAATAAAATTTACTTATAATTTCATCTGATAAAGGATTACTTTTCTGTTCTTTGAACATCATTTATGACTTACTCTTTTTTTCTTTATTAACTTTACATTTAATTTATTCATTTTCTCTAATACTACAATATTTTATAATTTTTGAAATTGTTCATCCATTTAAAAAGTTTTTTTTTGTTTTCTTGTGTATGAATGGGTATCATAGCTTTTGACAATCTTCATTTTCTATGTTTGTGTTTTAAATTTTTATTTTCCAATGTGTATATATAGGTAATTTTCTTTCATATTATCCTGAACATATGGTTGTCAAACTCTTCCATCATTTTTGAGAGGGACAACACTAATTTTTCCTTTATCTCATTGAAATGCACTCAACTATTTTGGTTTGTAGAGGCCTCTAATGTTCTATCAGTTGCAGACTCTTCTGCTACTGGTTTTCTATATTTTTCTTTATTACAGTCTCCACTATTTTATTTGGATTTCAAAAATCTTTTCAAACCTATGAACTCTTGTTTGCTTTTTTCATTTTTTCTTTAATAGCTAAAAATCCCCTTCTTTTTATCTTCTTTAATTAATTTATTGACTTCTCAATCACTTTGAGGGTCTTTATGACTGTTCTATTCTAATTTTTGCATCATAAGTTGTTGCTGCGTTATTGTTTATTTCTCCAAGAATTTTTCTTTTTAGTTTTCTTTTGTCCATATATATTCATTACAAAAGTATCTCTCTTTTGTTTATTCACATCTTCTTATTTATTAGTAGCAGTTTAATTAGAAGTTTTTGTTGTAAAATTCCCCCTCTTGTTTTTGTTTTCTTTTACTTTCTGCATTGCATTTTTTTCCAGTTCTGAGGTTATGAATGAGAGCTGGGTTGGAATATGACCAGTAACAGTATTGTTGATGTATGGAGGCTAGCAATTTAAAAAAAAAGCACGAATACTTGTTTATCTAGATGTATCCCATCTTGATAGAAAAATGGGAGAAGTAGAAGAGACAGAGACAATGAGACAGTCACAGAAAAAGAGAAAGAGAAAGATACATAGAAGCTCTAGACATCCTACAACAGCTAGTAAAAAACCTAGTAAAAAGGCAAAACCTTTGGAGTAGATAATAGAAAACAGTACATCAAAATTATATTATTATTCATCTTCTTACCCAATAATTAGAAGGTTAATATACTTCAATCCCTTATGACGACATATCCATACTGAAGTGCAATGCAACCTAATAATCCCCTGATTGTATATAAGAAAAGAAAGAGAGTGAAATATCCATTAGGAATGCCTGAGATTTCACATTTTGGGGTTAATGAAAAGAAAAGGTAGTTTTCATTTGGCTAGAAAATTGGAGAAAAAAGTTATTAAAGCAAACACAAATACTTTGTCATGTTCTTTAAGAGAAAGAAATTTGTCTGCATTGTGGCAAATGTCAAGTATAGGTGTAATTAAAACACTAATGTGAAGAATATGTAAAATAAACTATTTTAATGTTTGTCAGAAAAAGTGCTATATATAAGCAATTACAGTAAATCTATAACTAAAAATTAGAAAAAATAAACTCTGGTTCAAGTTCCCTCTTTTTCTTGATATAAAATTATATTGACTTTCTCTAATATGCCCATGACAAACCTTAGTAATATATTTTATGTATACATGCTATAGCAGAGTAAGAAATAAATTTATGAAGAATAAAAAAGTGATTAAATATTGTATCTTAAATGCATTATATTACTTTTAAATGCTTTTTCATATTTTAAAATGCTTATATCTATATATTAAGTTTTATGACAATAAAAAATTACATACAGAACACTCCTGAAGGAATTGTCTATCATGGAAAATTTCACATGAAAATTATTACAGTTGAGTTTGAGGAAGGGAAATTCAGATATCTAGCTATCTATCAACATTTGAGATCATCATCAATTTACTACTGATGACAAGCAATTATTATTGCCTAGAGAAAATATGTCATTTAGGACCCAAATCTTAATAAGTCACCACAAAATGTAGATGAATGTCATTTTCTAATTAAAACACTATGAATATTCTTTCCATTTTACTTTAGAAATGAATCTACTTCTAATTAGCCTGGATATGCTCTTGCTTTTTAGTTATCGTGCATTATTATATTAATTTACTTGAATGTTCTTCAAAAACAGAAAGTAAATGGGAAAATAGTTTGTAATGAAAGATACTGAATGTATCTCATAATATGTGCATATTTCTTTATTGTTTTATATTCTATTTAAGTAGCAATATTAGAAAATTTTTTTCATAGTATAATTGACCAGTATACTTCAGAAGTCAAAAGTCTTGGCAAAATATCCTTATCCCATTCTTTTCCCCATGGCAGAAGAGAACTTTCTGAGAGAGAGAGAGAGAGAGAGAGAGAGAGAGAGAGAGAGAGAGAGAGAGAGAGAGAGAGA
>NC_058132.1:567809290-567839575 GCF_016433145.1 Gracilinanus agilis | reverse complement strand
GGGGGTGGGGGAGGGGCTTCTTCCTCTCGTGTTTTAGTGTGAACTGTTTCACCCCTTTAAAGTGTGGAAATGCCCCGATTCTGCGTACCTTCAATGCTGCGCCCTGTTGTGGGGTTCCTTCGTTCCTCTGGACTCGTTTTTATTTCCCCTTGAGGGGTTCTGTGTGGTTCGGTCAGGAGAGATCGAGCAGCTGCTCCTTACTCTGCCGCCATCTTAACCGGAAGTCCCTTCATTGAAGTTTATTGAATAGGGGAACAACATGATTATATCTCTGAAATTTGAGTTTGGAAGTTGCTTTTGGGATGGCTTGGATTAACTTCCCATTAACCTAGTTTAGAATGTTTAAAGCCCTTCATAATTAGATTAAAGTCTATTTTTTCATACGTATTTCCCAATGTTCCTTTTGTACATGGTATATGTCATCAGATCAACAGGATTACTTAGACTCTTCAATTTATCTCTTCCATGCTTTCTCACAGGCTATCCCACATACCTAGAATTCACTCCCTCCATGTATCTTAGAGGGCAGCTAGGTGGCACAATGGATAAAGCACCAGATTTAAAGTCAGGATGACTCATCTTCCTGAGTTCAAGTCCAGACTCAGACACTTACTAGTCATGTGATCCTTGGAAATTCACATTGCCTCAGTTCTTCATCTGTAAAATGAGCTGAAGAAGGCAGTGCAAACCAATCCAGTATCTTTGCCAAGAAAACTCAAAAAAAAGTCAGTCAGAGAGAAAAAAAAAATCACACAACAAATACCTCTTAAAAACTTTGGTTTACCTTAAACCTCCATTTAGATGCCATCTCACATGAAGACTTTCCTAAATATGTTAATTGTGAAAATCTTAATTCCCTAAAAATCTTAGTGCTTGCTTACCTCTCAAATAATCTCACAGAAAGTTAGGCATCCACTAAAAGTGCTGGGTCATTCAAAAAATGGTAGTAAAAAAGAAAAGCTTTTGGGGAAAATAGCATTAGGAACACAGTGCTCAACAACCTCAAAAGTGATATACACGCAAACATAAAAAAGATAGGAATTAGATTTATTTTAAAGCACAGTTTTATTCATGTCAAATGGGTAAGAAATACAGATTGCTTCTATGGTAGAGGTCTTCTTGGAAGAGAATGGTGGTGTTGAGGACGCATCATCTCTGTTCATAGCTTCTACTGCCTCAGAAGATGTACAATAAAAAAGGCACTTTACTGTGGCAAAGACCTGAAGTTTCCTGTTGAAACTGGATGTTAGTGGAGCTGTAGCTTTTGAGTTATTGTGAAATAGTTCAGTTTTCTCTACTCTCACTATATCTCATGCAAGAAATAAAGCATAATACAAATGTGAAATTCAAATAAAGCTGAAAAATTTCCCTAATATATCTATCACTTTTTTAAAAACACACATTATACCAGAACTGACCCTTTTGTACTTTGTGTAGTAGATATACCTGCCAGGAAAATATAAATTCCTTGAGGTCAGGGACTATTAAAAAACATTTTTTTTTACCTATAGCATCTATTATAACATCCTTTGTATTTAGGCAGTGGTCAACCAGATTGTATGGACTCACACCCTATGTAGGGCATGTAGACTGAGTTAGCTTGTCCAGTCAAACCTGCTCTTTGCAAATATGGATTTACAAAGAAGGATCACCATCATAAGTTTCCACATAAAATCCTTCAGGTCCTAATCCAGTTAAGATAGATGTATACTTAGTACATTAGTTTTTAAACCCCTACCATTGTGCTTCCATATATACAAAATCAGCTAATTACAATAATGATATTTTTAGATCTTAAGCAATCATAACTTGACAATAAGAAAAAAGAGAAGTTAAAATTTCAGTTATTCATACATGAGAGCAAATTAATGTATAACAAATATACCACAATCCACACATAAAACTGGGTCACACTCTTCTACTCTCATGCTCAGTAGCTTTTGGTAAGAACTAGATACATTTTTATAAATCTTTCAAAGTGACAGATGATTAAGTAAAATCAACATATTGGGGTAACTCAAAAAGTGGAATTGTAAATATTAGTGTCATTATTTTTGATCAGGAACTTTCTATATTGGATAAATATTTCCACTGATAAGTCAAGCTGATCTACACTGTGCTTGAAAAATACACTTGAGCCAAAATGGATTGATCTGAGTGACTTCTCTGATTCTCTGCTTTTATAGTCTTCCTTCACTCAACTGAATTTACTCTTTAACAGCCACTGTAGGCTTCTATAACTTCTAAATTCAAACAGTTTATAGATGTACATTTTTTTCCTTCTCTATCTCTGTCTTTCTCTCCCTTCTCTCCTTTGAACCCCTCAGGGTTAGATTCTGAGTTTCCTCTGTGAGGGACACCACTTTAGCTTATAGTAACTAACTACATTTCCATCCTGGATCTATAATCAGATAAATTACCTTTGTCCCATAATCATAAAATAGTTCTGGCATCTATATCTCTTGAGCAAGCCTTTAGCTTGTCACATTTAAAATGAGCAATGATTGTCTCAGGAATTAGAGTAACTCTTTATCTTAGAACTCTGAGCAGATCTATTCCCCAGACAAGTAAACTGTCATGACCTTAGACTTGTACATAGCAAGTACTTAATACATGTTAGTTGAAATTTTGCTCACTTGAATGGGAGGCAAGGGATGTTGAAGAGGGAATTGTTGTTCAAAGATTGGTTGATATAAGATGACTCTGAGATATCTTATACCATGATATTCTGTTTTTCAGTTGAGCAAAGAAGAGTGTATTAAGAGGAAGCAATTTGAGAGATTTAGTAAAAAACTTATAAGCATTAATCAGAACATATGAGATGAAATCAGAAATGGAAGTGATTAGAACCAGAAACTAAGATATTATCAGGAGATCTAAAGCTAGATTTAGAAAGAAATAACTATAGCGGCAAACCAAAAGCAGAGGTCATGAAGGCTAATAGACTAGAATTAGTTCACAGGAGTTATCTGTTCATGGCAGGTTTGATGATATGCCCCCACTGGACCCATATATTCAAGATTTAATGGATCTTCTCCCAAAGAATGTCTGTTGAACTTAACAGAGTTCTTAGTTACCTTATTTTTTCCCCAAAATGAATTAGTTCATCTTTCCCCTAAATATTTCATTTTTATCTGCTCATAACTGCCATGGGTAGAATTAATTTAGTTCTCAGGGGCACTGAAATTCCCTTAACAATGGAACTTTGCCTTATCAATAGATTTATCTCACAAATTGACTAGCATAGTTTTTATAACTTTAATTAAATGTTCTTGTAACTTATATAAAATAATTAATAATAAAATGTACATGGTGCTTTAATTTTTTATTGATCCTCATAATCAATGAGTGCTATTAGTACTCCCATTTTACAAGTAAGAAAACTAAGACTGAGAGAAGCTAAATTACTTGGTTGTGGTCACACAGCTGGTATGTTCTTTGAGATTTTGAGTCTAATATCTTGTGTCCCATGTCCCCTAGTTTTCTTATTGTAGTAGTAGTTGCTGTTTTTTTCTTATTTATTAATTTCTTTCATGTCCAACCCCATTTGGGGTTTTCTATACAAAGATTCTACAGTGATTTGCTATTTTTTCTCCTGGTCATTTTATAGATGAGCTGAGGAAAGAAGAATTAAGTGACTTTTCCCAGGTCAGAAAGATAGTAAGACCAGATTTGAACATCTGAGGCCAGATTTGAACTCTGAAAGATGAGTCTTCCTGTCTTCAGCTCCAGCACTTTATCTAATGTACTACCTACCTTCCATAGCTTCCTTATGCAACTAAGCATTTTGTAAAGTTAAAATAAGGTTTTTGAATGGTAATTTTATTTAGTTTTCTTTCATTTTTTGTGAGGAGCCAATCTTTTAATATTTTCCAGGCTCACAGCTCCCCCTATTGTAAAGCTCTGAATTATGTTGATCCATTTTGTGTAGACGTCATTTCAACCATTTCAATTTAAAAACATAGTTTAAAATATATGTAAAAAGGAAAATTTGATTATTTCAATCTATATAATTCTTAAAATTGATCTTTTTTCACTTTCTTCAATATCTATATTTTTATTAAATCAACACAAAGACTAGGACTTTTAATGACAATTTTTTCTTACCAATAAATAAATAAATTAAATAATTTAAAAGGAAAGTTATATAAACATGATATAAGCAGTGAAGGACCAGACATGGAGTTAGGAGAAACTTAAGACTTCTCTCTTCATACATATTAGCTATATTTCCATTAGCTAAAGAGTGAGGGGGTTTCCACTGCGGGGTATGGATATTGGATGGAGTTATCTAATTTTTCAGGAGTCCAGGCAATGTGTTAAGTCTATAAGTTTCAGGAAAGTAACACATCTGCATCTGTAGTATTAGTTTTTATATTTGAAGTTTACCACAAAGAGAGATCACATATTTAGAACAACAATAAGAAAAAATTATTTGACTGGCAATTTTTCCTGTTTGAATCAAAATGGTGTGACCATTTGACAATTTACCTGTAAATAGGCAAGGCCATTTGTTCATTGAAATATACACAGTATCTTAGAGAACAAAAAAGAGGTAGTGAGGGGAAAGGCCTTGGTTTTACTTAAAGGATCTAGTTTCAAATCTGTATTCTGTCACCATCCTAGTAACTTTGGACAAGTCATATCAGCTCCCAGCATCTGTTTTGACATCAATAATAAAAGGGAAGGTGGATTATAGGATCCTTGATGCCTCTTACAACTCTAAATTGATGATCCTACCCACCCCTAGTGGCTATGAGAATGAATTTTAAAAATATATGCAGGCAAATAGTTAAAATTGAACTCTAAGGTTTTGTCTACATGGAAAAACCATTGCATACTCAAATTCTAAATAAAGAATATTGTATTTAACCAGTGTCTATACTGCCTACTGTACATCTTCCTCTTAAACATAAAAAATTCATTTTTTAGTTATTTCTCAAAAAATATAGCTGCTATCAGTAATTCTGAAATATAATTAAAGGGAATAGAAGTACTGAATTGTGTTGATCAAATAACTCATTATGTGACACATTTGAGTTACATTTTTTTCCTACATATCATTTGACAACACAAAATATTCATTTGTCAGTATCTGGAAAAATGGCTTCAAGATTTCACTGAAATATAAAGTAATATCATTTTTCATATATCCTCTGTATCTCTTCCTCTTTTCCAGCTAAGTAGTAATAGTCATTGCAGTCTTTCATCACAAGAAATACTTCATATTTCTTCTTGAAAATTCAAATGGAATTTAGTGCTCTCTTCAGCACAATAAAAATAACTTAACATTGAACTGGTACATCAGCTTTTGTACTTATTCCAGGAAATTTGAAGCACTTCATAACAGATACATAATTGTGTGCATTTTTTATTCCCTTTCATATCATCTTGAACACTATTACTACTTACATTTTGTGTTACAATGTCTCACCTATATTGAAAATATATGGGCATTTATGAAAATGAGGTGACTGTTGCTGCAATGGATAGAGTGGTGAGTCTGCATTAGGAAGACCTATGTTCAAATCTAACCTAACTTACTAGTTCTGTGTCCTTGGACAAGTCATTTCTTTTATTTTTAATGCAAAATCATGCAAAACACACACATATATATGTATATGTCTATATACACATATGTATATGTCTATATATGTTATCCATGTTGCAAAAAATATTGTGTTAAGAAAGAAAGAAACAAAGAGAGAAAGGAAGAAAGAAAGAAAAAAGAGGAAATCATACTCTATTCTGCACTCAGACTTTATCAGTTTTCTCTTAGAAGGTGGACCGCATTTTTTCATCATGAGTCTTTGGAATTTAAATGGATTATTGCATTAATAAGAGTAGTCAAGTCTTTCAGAGGTGGTCATCATTACGACATAGCCGTTGCTATGGACAATGGCCTTTCAGTTCTCACTTCTCTTTGCATCAATTTATGTGAATCTTCCCATGACTTTTCTGAAAGCATATCCTACTCATTCCTTATAGCAAAATAGTACTTCATCAATATCATGTGCCACAACTTATTCAGCCATTCCCTACTTGATGAGGATCCCATCAATTTCTAGTTCTTATTTTCCACAAACAGACCTGCTATAAATATTTTTAAACATATCAATCATTTTACTTTTTTCTTTGATCTCTTCAGGATACCACTAGTAGTGGTATTATTGAGTAAATACCACTTTGTATTATACAGTTTTATAACTCTATGGCCATAGTTCCAAACAGTTCTCTGGAATGCCTGGAATAGTCAACTACACGAAAGGTTTATTAATTTATCTATTTTCCCTCACCCCCTCCACATTTATCATTTCTGATAGGTATGAGGTGATTCTCCAGAATTGTTTTAACTTGCATTTCTCTAGTCAATAGAGATTTCACGCATTTTTATATGACTAGATAGATTTGATGTATTCTCCTGAAATCTAGCAATTTTTCTCCCTTGACTATTTACAAAATGGAAAATAGATTTTATTTTTATAAATTTTCCTCAGTTCCCTATATTTATAAAATGAGGCCTTCATCAGAGAAATTTGCTGTAAATTTTCTTGATATTGTTTATAGTAACTTTTAGCCAAATATATTTTCTCTGATTAGGTCTTTTTAATGAGGTCTATTTTTGCTTTTACTTTGCTTGAGATCATGATTACTACCTCTACCTTTTTTACTTCAGCTAAAGCTTAATAGATTCAGTTCTGCTCCTTTATGTGAGTTTTGCAGGTCTTTCTGTTTCAAGTATTTTAACAATATGTTGTTGGAGTCTGGTTTCCAATATATTTTGCTAACTGCTTGCATTTTATGAATAAACTCATTTCATTTACATTCACAGTTATGATCACTATCTGTGCAGTATCTCCATTTCCCTCCATTGTATTCTATTTTTGTTTGTTTGTTTTTATTTCTTATAGGAAATTGTTGTAACTTGACTAGAGTCACATAGCTAGGGAATGTCTCAGGACAGATTTGAACCCATGTCCTCCTGACTCCAAATGTGGCACTCTATCCATCCTGCTAACAAGCAGGGTCCATTACATATTCTTATATTCATCCTTCTTTCTCTTTCTTTTATCCTATCCCGCCTCAAAAGTAATTTTAGCTTCTGACCATTGCCTACATTTATCTGCTTTCTCTTTTATCATTCCTTGCCCTATATATCTTATCCCTTCTTGCTTAACTACTGAGTCAGTTAGACTTAGAATGTGTGTATGTGCACGTATATATGTGTGATTTCTTCTTTTAATCAATTCTAATGAGAATGAGGTTCCTCCCCACTTTATCCTTCACTTTAAAAGCTTTTTTTTTACCTCTTGTATGTCTTTTATGTGAGAAAAATTTCTCTCCCTTTTCCTTCTCTCAGTATATCACTTTCTTACTTTCATTTTTTAAGAAATAATTTTAACAGGGGCAGCTGGGTAGCTCAGTGGATTAAAAGTCAGGCCTAGAGACGAGAGGTCCTCAGTTCAAAGCTGGCCTCAGACACTTCTCAGCTGTGTGACCCTGGGCAAGTCACTTGACGCCCATTGCCCAACCTTACCACTCTTCCACCTCTGAGCCAATACACAGAAGTTAAGGGTTTAAAAAAAAAGAAAAAAAGAAATAATTTCAACATAATCAATTCATACTTATGTCCTCTATGTATGTAGATGACAAAAACTCTAAGGAATTATAAGCATCATCTTCTCATATAGGAATTTAAATGGTATAAACTTATTAAGCCTCTTGTGATTTCTCTTACATGCTTATGTTTTTCTTGAGTCTTACATTTGTAAGTCAAATTTTCTATTCATCTCTGGTCTATTCATCAACAAAGCTAGAAAGTTTTCTATTTCATTACATGACTAGTTTTTCCCAGAAAAATTAGGCTCAGTTTTGCTAAATGGGTTATTTTTGGTTATAATCCTAACTCCTTTGGTTTATAATATATTATATACCAACCTTCCCACTTCTTCAACATGGAGAACAAGTCTTTTAAACTCTGCTTTCTTTCATTTCTTTAGTTGTAAAAATATAGATAAAAATAGCATCTATTTTGCAAAGTTGTTGTAAAGATCAAATAAAAAATATTGGTAAAAGCTATTAATGCATAGTAGGTACCTTACAAATGCTTATTCTTTCCCCTACTCCTTAATAAATGCTTCTTAAAACTATGGTCAAAGTTTAGTTAATGGGGATATCTGCCATCAGAATCTCTAAATTTTTCACTTTCAACTAGAGGGTTATAGTTGTCATCTATTTAATGAGTCTTGAATGAAAGATTCTATTAGTGACAACTAATGATAGTATCCCCCAGAGTCTATTAAAATGACTAAAATAATAATAATTAAATGAGTCCCATGTATTCTAAAGAAAGATTATCATAGAGCAGATAGAGAGCTGGCTTCAAAGGTAGGAATACTTGGCCTCATATAGTATTTTGATAACATACTAGTTATGTGACTCTGGACAAATCCATTAAACCTTTTTTGTTCCAAAAATCTTTCCAAGATTTTAAGTTAGAGATAAGATGCAGGTCTGCATTAATAGAGAAAGTTTCTTGACTTGAGAGTTCCCTATGTGAAAAAAATTAAAGCTCCAGTTTATGTGTTATAATTTTCTCACAGTCATTTGGCTGAACTCAAGCACTTGTGTATTTAATAGAAAGAATATTGAAGTAGGTATAAGAAAAAGTCTAGGTCTCAGTTCTAGTCCTAGTTTTACAACTTTGTTAAAGTATCATTTTCCCCATCTGTAAGATGAGAAGATTGAACTAGCTGAGCTTTAAGGTCTCTTGCAATTCTAATAGTCTGTATTTTTTCTTCTTTCAGTGGGAGTCTCATCCAGCTTTGACATGTTTTATCAGCCTTAATTTCTGAGTAACACAAGCAGGCTAATTTAAAAACTGAAATCAATAGCACAAACAACTTCCTGCAGCTCATCCCTTCAAAAATATACCTTTTAGAGGAGGGAAGCTATCATTCAGGAGGCTAGATGCCTCTTTAAAGGGGATTTGTTTCAGTAGTAAGTTAAAAATTCAGTGATAAAATTTGCTTTTGTTTCTAACTCAAGTAGCAGAAGCTACATATGTGGGCTTAATTCAGACAATAATTTGAATTTATTGAAAATGAATATATGATGTTTATGTCATTCGTTCATGTGGATAATTATGAATTTCCCAAGAAGGGTGAGAGAAGCTAAGGGATTTGATATTTCAGAGTAAAGAAAAATAGCCTTTATTTTGTTAAAATTCTGTTTAAATATTTATTTCTCTCCAATTATTATCCATTTAATTGAACAAAACATAATCAATAGAAGCTGGTATTTAAAATGTCCCTAAGTCAGTGATTATCTTGATATATTACTGTATGACAGTGTTCATTCACACAAAGCTTCATGTAAGCTATTAAAATATATGAAGCAAATGTATTAAATATGATTTTTCTACTAAAAATTAAACTCATATTCCAGTCCCTTAGGAAATGAATATAGAACTATTTAAGAGTTAACAATGTTATTCTGTAGCCTATATCATTCCCTTCAAGTCGTTTTTTTCCTCCTTTTTCCTCCTTAACAATTTCATACACAGGATTTTGTAATGGTGAGAACCACATTTATAAGAAATACAAAGAATAATAAGAAAATCTGTCTTCACCTTTCTAAGGTACATTGCTTCTTCTTTATTTTTTAATGTGAGCTATTTAGTGTTTCTTTTCATTATTCTATGCATTGTGAATGGCATTACTGTGATATCTTGAAAAGAACCTTACAATAAAGCCTCCTAGAAAGATTTTTAAACAAAAGCATTTCTCTCCTTAAAAGTAATGCAATTAGACAAATTAGCCACATTTACTATGTAAGTGTTTTTCATGGTGAGAGTGATATTGTCTTGTTAGAAACATTAAAAAAAGTGCTATCATTTCATTATAGAAACATCAGTGACAGTGTTTGATTCCATGAAACCTTTACAATTCACCTCTCCCCAATAATATCTTATGAAAAATTTAGCAAGGTTTTTATAATTTTTCTTCCCTCAGATTAAGTGAAAACCAATAATTATGTTTGACTTTTTAGGGTAACTCATTAGTCAATTCCTTAAGATAAAAAAAGAATTAAAAGAGCTACCCTGTTCTATTTTGAAGTCAAAATCAAGGCAGTTAAAATAGAAGTCCATATATATGACAAAATGGCATCTTTTCCTCTTGATTTAAATGAATTAATAAGACTACATATTGAATTTTCTTCAGGGTTTTTAAAAGATATTGAGTTCCTTAGAAGTAGAATTCTATGTACTGGAGAAGGTAATGATAAGGAAGGATGCAGCTAGTATTGGAGAATGAGAGGCACCTGTCAGAAAAAATCCTCAGGGATTAAATATTTGTTGCTGCCTTCTGGGCCAAGGCACCCACTCACTCACATGAATCATAAGGCAGTGGTAATCTTTCCTCCTTTACTCTTACCTATCTTGAGGGATGAGCTTAAAATTTGATTTTCATTTCAAGGCTATTTCCTTAGACTACTGTATATAAGAGTAGTCAAGGATGGTTAGGACATGCATGTCTGTGTTCTAATATTTCTGAATAATCCTATTTCCTTGCTTCCTGTACTTTACAGTTGAGGAAATAGGAAAAGAAATGTAAGCGCATTTTCCAAGTTATGAGCATACCAAGGATTAAAGAATAACAACACAAAACTCCTGAAGTGGGATCTCTAGGTAAACATCATATTCTTTAATAACATTGTAATTATTGTAGTTGCATGCCTCCATTTCCCCCTAGGCTTTCTAGCCTTAAGTGTTTTGAATTCTGTCACTCCTGCTCTTTGGTTGTATTCCAGAAAGTTTTTTTTTTCTTTTCCATCTACCTTCACCATTCATCAATGGTCCCAGTAAAAAAGAGAAGGTAGTATTTTATGGATATAAAAAGAAAATCTCAAGCAGGTCTATTGGTTCAAGTCCCCATAATATATTGCATATAATTGACATTTTCTCAGGCTGCTAGGAGGTGCAATGGATATTGCACAGGGTCTAAAGTCAGGAAGACCTGAGTTAAAATCCAGCCTCAGGCATTTACTAGTTGTGTGACTCCAGATGAGTTGTTTAATCCTCTTTGCCTCACTTTCCTTATATGTAAAATGAGCTAGAGAAGGAAATGAATAGTAAACCATTCCAGTATCTTTGACAGGAAAACCCTAAATGGGATCACTAAGAGTCAGACATGACTGAACAACAATGACCTTCTCTAGTCTCAGTCCATTCTCTGTAGCTCTAATTTTGTCCTTATTCTATATCTTAAGTTTCCTAGTAGTTTGGTTTCTAGGATTTTAAATATACCCTGTGGTGAAGATTAAGTCGTTTAAGCCATTTTTGCATGGCTTGCTTACAGATTTCATTCTTTGTATTTCTTTGCTCTCTGATACCTAACCTTATTTAACCAACTGTAAATGAATCTTCTTTTCAAAAATATCCCTTTTGTCTGAACTTTTGAGAAGGTTTTCATCCAGTGGACAGAGCACTTATCTTGCAGTTCAAGGATGTGAGATCAAATTCTGACACTACTATGTATTAATCATGTGTGTTTGGACCGATCAATTAACTGACCCTATGTCTTTTCTACTTTAAAGTACAGGTTTGGACTAAATAACCATTAAGTTCTTTTCCAGTTCTAGAACTATGATTCTATACTGTCACTGTAACTTTTAATGAATGATAATGATAATAGCTAATATTTATGTAGCACTTGATAGGTGCTAGGCATTATTCTTTTTTATTTATTTATTTAGAATATTTCCCCATGATTACATGATTCACAATTTTCCCCATATCTTCCCTCCCTGCCTCCCTAAATTGGCAAGCAATTCCGCTGGTTTTTTTACGTATCATTCTTCAAAACCCATTTTTCATATTATTCAGATTTGCATCTCTTACACCAGTGATGGCCAAACTTTTTAAAGAGGGGGCCAAAGGAAAAGAAATGCTCATCTGTCAGTCTGTTTCTAAGGCAGCTCTTTCAAAATTTCATTGTATTGTATCCTACTCACTGTATTCATCAGATTAGGAATAATGTCTCCAGGCCAGATAGAACATTTCAGGGGACCACATCTGGCCTGCGGGCCATAGTTTGCCCATCACTGTCTTACACTCACTTTAAAAAGGTACTTTTCCCTGAACTATTCTAGGAATGTCACAACTGTGGGTACTAGAGTCCATCAAAGTGTCCCACAGAGATGCTAAAGATAGAATTCTCCAAAAGTTACCACATTGTGGTCAGAGGCACTATGCTTGGATAATTATTTTAGTGAAAGTGAAAGCCTGGACTATCAGAGTCTGTTATTACATTTTTCGATTCAAAGAAAACATCTCCACACTTTGAATTGTGTTCCCTAATAAATAAGCCAATCAAAAAAAATTAAGCAGCCAAAAGACAGAATAACATTTTTCCCCCTGAGTAACAAATTATAAAAAGTAACATGCTTCGACTCAGTTAATTTCTGAGAAAATTTCAGAAGATATTAGAGAGGGCTCAAATATTTTATAACCATACTTCTCTAAGGCTAATCAAAACTCCTAAGATAAATACTACTTCTTTCACTATAGTCTTTCTAGGCAGAGCTGGGCCATGGATTACTTTTCCATAGATTGTTTGTAAAGTACGGTTACTGTGTAACTTTCGACAGTAGTCTATTAAATCAGAGACCTAGAACCAAGTTTGTCCATTGAGTCTATTACCAAGTGAATGAAGAAACAATAATGAAACAGTTGGAGAGAAAATAGGAATCTGAGAAACTGTAATGAGTAGATTATTTACAAGGTAAGAAGAAAGAAGGAAAGTAGTAGAAAGAGGAAGTATGTCTAATGTTACTTAATGTGCGTTGATAGCTACTGCCTTAGGAGGAATAGATGCATAAGATTTTCATGCTTCTCCATTAGAATGTGTCCAAAGTCAGCTTCTTTAGAAAATGCCTCATCCCACTCATATATCACCTAGGGACATCAATCTGAGATTAAACATGTAGTTAGAATGTCTATGATAAGAAAAAGGTATATTGAAGATTATTTTCAGTTTAAATATATGTACACACATACATACACACAGACACACGCACACACACATATATATGTATATGTATACATATATATACATAAAATTATGGTTTTGTTAAAGTATTTTTATATACATAATCCAATTTGGTCCTAAATACTTTGTTAATTTCAAGTCATGAACAGTCACATGCACAAAGTTTCACATGGATAATGTTCATCCTTCTAATACTTGATTTTTTCTCTTTTCATGTTATATCTCATTTCCATCTCAATTAGCCTCTTCCTTTAATTTCTGTTTAGAGAGAAATGAATTTTAAACTCAAGCAAGATCAAAGAACAAACAGTTCTTAAAAGAAGAATTGAAAACTATTAACAACAATGTGAAAGAATTATATAATCACTAATAATAATAGAAATCCAAATCAAAACAACCAGGAGATTTCACCTTTAAATATGCAAACTGACAAAAATGACAAAGAAAGAGAACAATCAGTGTTGGAAGTGTTCTGAGAAAAATAATGATATTAGTGTCTTGTTGATAGAACTTTGACTAAAATATTAAAAATTTTGAAAAGCAAGTTGGAATTAGTCAGAAAAATCAATAAATTGTCCATACCTTTCACCCAGAAATTCAAATACTAGGTTTATACTCGAAGGAGATTATTGATAACAAGAAAGCCTCATATTTGTCAAAATATCTATAGCAGCATTTTGTTGTTGTTGTTGTAGTAGAAAGGGGTCAATAGATTTAGTCTAAGACCATTATTTCACAGGTATAGAAAGTGAGAAATATATGTTATGTTATTTATTCAAAATCACACAGCCCAGCCTATTGAAAACAGATGTATATAGTATGCAGAACACAGAATGATAGATAATTGAAGAGACTAAGACAGAGTTACCTCCTATAAACCATGAATTGCCAGTTAATTTATGGAATTATTGCTATAATTAATCAAGTAGGTAGAAGTGCATAGAGTACAGAGAGAAATAGAATGAGGATGGCAGGGAGATTGGGATGGGGAAGAGAATGAAGTGCATAGAGAGTCATTTATATAACTGAGGGATCAGATAGGCAGCCTTGAATGGGTAATAGGGGGAAGAGCGCTGGGAGGGGAAGTGGTGGAATATCTTTGGAGATAGAATGGAGAAAAGCGGGCTATATATTATAGTCAGAGTCAGGAACTAATTTAATGACCAGATTTAAGGACTAGTTAGAGGATCGATATACTTCTTTTTTAGCAATTTTTTTAATGGATTGGATGAAGTCATATAAGAAATAATTTGTCAAATTTTTAGAATATTGTAGATGTTGGAGAACTGGCTAATGCATTATAAGCCAGAGTCAAAATCCAAAAAAAAGGAGGGGGGGCTAAATTTAGAGGTAGAATGATATTTTGCTTAAGGGAAGACATTCTAACAATTAAAGCAGTATTAAAGAGAAATTATTTGACTCAGGAAGTAGTGGGTTTTCACTCTTTGGTGATCTTTATTAGGAGGCTAAATGGTTACTTGTCAAAAAGATGATAGAATATATCTAAATATCAATTAGAACTGATGACATCTCTTCAAAACTCTTGCATGAGTCTGGAGAGGGACAGGTGAGATGATGAACCTACTATTAAAAGTCTATGACAAGAAAAGGGAAATTTATCTGGATGGATTCTTCAGTTAACTGAGATATTTGGTTTATCAGAAGATTACATTTCCCATTTTTATTTTAAAGTTTATGTTGTTTCTGTTAACTTGGTTGGTAGGTTACATTTTTTTATCCTTAGGTTAAGACAAAATGCATTCCTAATTATTGATAAATTTGAAAAAATAGCTAAGTGTCCAATGATCTGAGGTATATTCCCTGATACCTTTTAAGAATAGAGATTCATTTTCAAATTTTTAAAGTATTTTTTAAAATTAATCTGATTCTAATGAAGTTATATTAATAGTAGTCTTTGAAGGCATAGAATGAAAGAGTTGTAAAATTCAGAGTTAGAAGGAAACTGAGAGCTTGTTGAAGTAGGTTTACTTATTTTACAAGAATACTATTGTCAAACACAGGTCAAGGATACATGCTGATAATTGTAGTTGTGTGAGCACAATGGCTTTCTTTATACTCTCTTTCCTCCATTTTCCTCCCATAAAGGTAGACCTGGTTAACGGCTTGTGCAGTTCCTGTAGTATAAGGAAGCTAGTAAGTAGGACTAGTAAAAAAGTACATTCTTCTCTGCATTTTTATACTTTCATGAGGCTTCCAGATACCACATCACCAATGCAAAGCTTTACATTATTATATTTTAATCAAAGAAATCTTTATGCTTTAACTTACTATGTGGTAGGACTTATCTCCATTGGATTTCTTTGTTTCCACATAGTTAGAGTATTTAGTTTGTGCTATAGACTAAGGAGCTTTCTTTTAGAAATTCTATTTATGTGACATGGAGGACCTCCTCAAACCTAAGTAATGTAGCAAATGTGGTCATAATCTACCTCATATGGCGAAACAATCCTCACATCAACTTTCTACAATGCAATAACTCTAACTTTTGGGAAATATGCTTTATGTCAAATTTAAATATGCCTGTCAACACTTTCCACATAACCTCCCAATTTTGCCCTGTGAGGTCAAACAGAACAAGTTTAGCCCCTGTAATGAAACAAAAACTGAATAGTAAAATAAATTTGTTGAGAATTGGTGAAACAGGCATTTAAGGAAAATGATATTGTCCTCAAAGAATATATAAAGAACCAAATACACTTTCAAAAAATGCAGTAAAAATAAATTTAATAAGGTCTTGTGATGATGTTTATCCTTAAAGAACAAGAAAAGTCACTGAAATAATAGATCTGATATTTATGAATATAAAAATATAAGATATAAATATTCTTTATCAATGCAGAGAAGAAAACTTAAGGAAAGCAAGATCCTAATAGGTTCCAGTCATTACATGAGGTGTTACATATCCCTTTCAAGGAAAATAAAATTTCTTAACAGCTGACTTTGAAGCCTCTTTGCAGTTAATTTTTCCTGTGGGCATTAATGAGTGTTAATTTGTTGTGACCTATGTCAAAAACTTAAAAGCTTTTGTATAATTTTTCATGCTAATGCAGTTTGTTTATTCTTGTTTTAATGCTTCAGCACTCACTGTAAAACATTTTTATGAATATGTTACACATTTATGGGAAACAACATATCATTCTTAAGCATATGCAATGGAAGGCCGTTTCCCACATTATCTGTGGTCCCTTTGGATGTTCATGACCCATATCCTCATATTAGAACTAATGTGCATTAAATCTGTTGTGTGCTCTAATAAAATTGAAAGATTACATTATTAAACACCCATTGCACAGTGTTTCTAAGTTCTAATGACAATATCAGCAAAGTCCCATCATTCCATGACCTGCTTGGATATTTCGGAGGAAGATAGTAGCATATAGAATAAAGCATGCTGGTTTGGAAGCTAGGAGATCTGAGTCCTTGCTCTTCTAAATTACTTTGTGAATTTGGACCAGTTGTTTAATCTCTCTGTTTATCTATTTCCTCATTAATAAAATGAAGGGGTAGGATTAAATTGTCTCTTAAGTCTACCTCATTGTCACATTATATGAACGCTCTTTTTTTTTTAATTTTAAACCCTTACCCTACTGCCTTAGAATCAATACTATGTATTCATTCCAAGGCAGAAGAATGGTAAGGGCTAGGCAATGGGATTTAAGTGACTTGCCCAGGGTCACACAGCTAGTAAATGAGGCCAGATTTGAACTTAGGATCTCCTGTCTCTAGGTCTGGCTCTCAACCCACTGAGATGTCCAGTTCCCCCCTGAACATTCTTGAAGATATGAGTTTCTAACCTCCAAATTATCAGTCGTTCACAGAAGTAACCATTTTCCATGGGAAAACTTCTAAATCTTTAGGGAACAAAAAATCATCATGCATTATTTTTATTTAGAATATTTTTCCATGGTTTTCTGATTAATGATCCCCGCCCCCTTTTCTGTCGCCCCCTCATGGAGCTGATAAGCAATTCCAGTGGGTTATACATGTATCATTGTCCAAAACCTCTTTCCATGTCATTCATATTTGCAGTAGAGCAAACTTTTAACATCAAAACCTTAATCATATCACTATCAACCTATGTGATCAATCATGTTTTTCTTCTGTGTTTCTGCTCCCATAGTTCTTTCTCTGGATGTGGATAACATTCTTTCTTATGAGTTCCTCTGGATTGTCCTGGGTCATTGCATTGCTGCTAGTAGAAAATTCCATTACATTCATTTGTGCCACTGTGTATCAGTCTCTGTGTATAATGTTCTCCTGGATCTGCTCCTTTCACTCTGCATCAGTTCCTGGAGGTCGTACCAGTTCACATGGAATTCCTCCAGTTCTTTATTCCTTTTAGCACAAGAGTATTCCATCACCATCAGATACCACATTTTGTTCAGCCATTCCCCAATTAATGGAAGCCCCATCATTTTCCAGTTGTTGTTTTTTCTTTTTGCCCCAACAAAGAACACAACTATAAATATTTTTGTACAAGTATTTTTCCTTATTATATCTTTGGGGTACAAACCCAGCAGTGGTATGGCTGGGTCAAAGGGCAGGCATTCTTTTAAAGCCCTTTGCACATAGTTCCAAATTGCCATCCAGAATGATAGGACCCATTCACAACTCCACCAGCAGTGTATTAGTGTCCCAATTTTGCCACATCCCCTCCAACATTTATCACTTTCCTTTGCTGCCATATTGGTCAGCCTGCTAGGTATAATGTGATAACTCAGAGTTGTTTTAATTAGCATTTCTATAATCAGGAGGGATTTAGAACACTTTTTCATGTGCTTAGTGACAGTTTTGATTTCATCCTGTGAAAACTGCCTATTCATGTCTCTTGACTACTTGTCAGTTAGGGAATCTCTTGTTTTTGTTTTTTTTTTTTTTTTGTAAATTTGACTTAGTTTCTTATATATTTGGGAAATTAAATTTTTGTCAGAGGCTTTTGTTATAAAAATGTTCTCCCAGTTTGTTGCTTTCCTTCGAATTTTGGTTGTATTAGTTTTGTTTGTATAAAACCTTTTTAATTTGATATGATCAAAGTCATTCGACTTACATTTTTCATTGTTCCCTATCTCTTGCTTGGTCTCAAATTCCTTCTTTTCCCACAGGTCTGACATGCATATTATTCTATGTTCACCTAATTTCACTCTTTATATTTTAAGTCATTTACCCATTTTGAATTCAGCTTGGTATATGGTATAAGATGTTGATCTAAACCTAATTTGTCCCACGTTGTTTTCTAATTTTTTCTAATTTTTTCAACAGTTTTATCAAATAGTAAGTTCTTGTCTCAAAAACAGAGATCTTTGGGTTTATCAAACACTAGCTTGCTGAGGTCATTCATCCCTAGTCTTTTCCATTGATCCACCCTTCTGTCTCTTAGACAGTACCATATTGTTTTGATGACCACTGTTTTATAATAGAGTTTAAATCTGGTACTGCTAGGCCACCATCCTTCACATTTTTTTCATTATTTTTCTTCATTTTCTGAATCTTTTGTTCTTCCAGATAAGCTTTGTTATAATTTTTCTAATTCTATAAAAATATTTTGGTAGTTTGATAGCTAAGGCACTGAATAAGTAAATTAATTTGAATAGGATTGTCATTTTTATTATGTTAACCAGTCCTAAATATGAGCAATAAATGTTTTCCAGTCATTTATATCTAGTTTTAATTGTGTAAAAACTGTTTTGTATTTGTATTCATATAATTCCTGTGTTTGTCTTTGTAGATAAATTTCTAAATATTTTATATTGTCTAGAGCAATGATGGGCAAACTTTTTAAAAGGGGGGGCAAAGGAAAAGAAATGTTCATCTGTCAGTCTGTTTCTTTCTTTTTTTTTTTTTTTAAATCCTTACCTTCCGTCTTGGAGTCAATAGCGTGTATTGGCTCCAAGGCAGAAGAGTGGTAAGCATAGGCACAAAGCAGGGAAGTGTCTGAGGCCAGATTTGAACCTAGGACCTCCCATCTCTAGGCCTGGCTCTCAATCCACTGAGCCACCCAGCTGTTCCTGTCAGTCTGTTTCTAAGGCAACTCTTTCGAAGTTTCATTGTATTGTATCCAACTCTTTGTATTCCTCAGTTTAGGAATAATGTCCCACAGCCAGATAGAACATTACAGGGGGCCATATATGGTCCATGGGCTGTAGTTTGCCCATTGCTGGTGATTTTTACATGTAATTTCTCTTTCTAACTCCTGCTGCTGATTTTTGTTGGAATTATATAGAAATACTGATGATTTATGTTGGTTTATTTTGTACTTTGCAACTTTGCTAAAGTTGTTAAATATTTCCACTAGCTTTTTTTTTTATTTTCTAATGATCATGCTTTCTTAAGGGTGGAGTGGTTCCCAAATCAGTATATCTCTTCTTGAAAGTTGAGGTTGCCCTGTAATAATAATGTCATTCCTTAAATACATAATGCAATTTTTCCAGTTTCATTAGGGTGTATAACAGACTGAATATTCACCCATTTTATGCATATAATATATAATAATATTCACCATTTTATATGCAAAAAATCAGGATGCTTGCAAATAATTTTCATAATTCATTTAATGTATATCTTTAAATCCCCATTAGGTATACACTGTTTCTACAATGTAAAGATATTGTCACTCCAACCTATGGCATTATTGTATCTCAAGTGCAGATTCTATTATCTTCTGATTGAAATACTTCCAAAAATGCAAAAGTACATGTTATATTAAAAATTAATTTTAAAATTTTATAGGAAAATCAAATTAGCAAGTAGCCTACCCAATTGTCACTAAAAAACATGAATCTCACATTCCTATTAAGAGCATATGACAAAGAGTTCTACTCTATGGATCTGACAAATCTATAATTAGAAGTAAGTCACAAGAGATGACTTCAAAATGATGACTGCACTAAACCTTCAGGAGAAGAACAAATTTGCCGTGGGAGCTTTGTGTGTAGGAATGCCATAAGATTTTTAATTGGGATTTGTGATTTCAAATTCATCTGTCTTCTAAGAACCATAATATTTCATGATTTATCAGCCAAACCCAATAATTTCCCTCTTGTTACATTGCACTTTACTGTAAAGTCATCTCGTTATTTTCTACATTATAGCAATGAGCAGCAAGGTTCAGTAATTAAAGTACAAGCTGATAATTTAAAATTTACTGACATGCTAGATTTCCCAAACAGTTGTTTACATTAATGTTTATTTATTTATTTTTAACACCAGTATGAAAAGGCCTTCAGTTTAAAGATACTAATGCCACAAGAATGTTATTTCAATGATATAGTCCCTGATCTACAATTGAACATTATCAGTAGTTAATTTAAGTCTAATTCAAGTAATTCATTCTCATTATCCAAGTTATTTTAATGTCATATAGGCATTTTCATTGTAACATAGTGTTAACCATTATTGGAATTTGAATTTCAATCATGATTCCCCCTATAATCTAACTTCCATCCTAATGTGAATCATTTTGCAGTAGCAGTTAGAACAAAACTCCTGAGGGTCTGTTTCACTAAATACTTATTCATACTCATGAATAATTAAAATTGCTCACTTTCTTTTTGCTTTATGGAAAGAAGGAACATTTCCCCTCTGATTCATGTAACTAGGCATGACCATTTGATTTTTATGATATCTGAATCACATACCTTGATGAAAATCCATTTTAGAAGGAAGCAAAAATATCCTATCTAAAGTTGAGGCATAGCTTTCAAAAGTAGAAAACAAGTATTATTTCAGAGCAGAATACAGTTCTAAGAACATCAAATGATTCTAGTGTTTTTAGGAGGCAGGGGGAAATCACTTAGTAGCTCTCCTTAGGAATATATACATTACATATCTTAAAATTACTTTCTATAGACTTGCAAATGATCAATTAAAACTATCAGCATCTAATGGCTTTTTAAAAATTCTTTCCTTTATGTTTAAATGTTCTTATTCTGTAATGCTCTTATACTAGTTACATCCATATGTTTGATTTCCCAGTGCACTTAACCATATGGAAGTTAATGTTTAGAATAAAAGAACAAATGAACTCCCTCAATTTGTGAACTGAGATTATGAAGGAAACATAAATCCTTTAACAATTATCATCCTTGAGGAAAATATTTACTGACTAAAGGATATTTAAGATAAAAAACTTTTGATTCAGTCAAGAAATGGCATAAAAGGAGAACATCTAGGTTGCTCATTGGATAGAACGCCAAACTAGAGATAGGTGGTCCTGGATTCAAATCTGGCCTTAGACACTTCCTAGCTCTGTGAATCTGGGCAAGTCATTTAACCCCAATTTCCTAGCCCTTATCACTCTTCTCCCTTGGAACCAATATTTAGTATTAATACTAAGATTGTAAGAGTTTATAAAAAAGACATAGTGCAATATATTCTGAAATCTTTCTAGGCTAGGGTTGGTGCTAGCACCAATCAAAAGGACATACATGAGTGAAATACTATAAAAGTTACAAGTGAGAAATCCATTTGTTAGAAAGAATCACTATTATAAGTAGAAATAATATCATAAAAGCATTAATGACTTCTATGAAGAGCTTCCTTTCCAGGTGTCCTTCAGTGACTCACATTCCTCCTTTATTCCTTATAGACAAAGCAGGTCACAATTCCTGAGTTTCTAATCCTAGGAAGAGGGCTCTTTCACCTGTCTTGGAATTTTTTTTTCCCATTAGTGAAATGGAGATTATACATCACCACTATTTTCATCCCCAAGTGGTTGTATGAGACTGAAAGAAGGATAATGGTTCCTGGACAATGAGTCAAATAGTATATTAGGTACATATTTGTGACAACTATTAGGCTAACTGTGGACATACAAATAAGGCAAAAACATGTTCTTTGCCCTCCAGGAGCTCCCATTTTATTTAGAGAGATAAATGAATAACTAAGTACAGAATATAAATATTTGAATGTATATCTATGTTATATACTCATGTATAAAAACATGTTTACATGTAAATGTATAGTATAACTTTTGATGCATATATATTTATATATACATATTCATGCATAGAAGATAGAAAGTAATCTGATAATATAATACTTTAGAGAAAGGAATTTTTAAAAACTAAGTGATTTTAAATAGAGAGAACTGTTCAAAAATGGACACAACTACTGAAAACACATAGAAAGTAGATAGTGTGTTGAGTGGGATTAACTTCAAGTGGTTTCATTATAGACTTTGTGTAGAGGAGCAAAGTTTAAGAAGATTTAAAAGTCAAAGAAAGTCCAGGTTAAAAAAATATTTGAAATAATAAAAATATTTAAATTTGATACTGGAAGGACTGGAGATTATTGGGGTTGGAAAGATTACATATGGCCTATTGATATTCTTCACAAAGATCAGTTTAGGAGTAGAGTAGAGAATTGGGTGAATTTTCAAAAAAGGAGATGGATTAGGGGGCTATTTCATACACAATTACTGCTTGTTGTTATTCCTGTTGGCTCCCAGAGGAGCATAGGGCCGCAACCATCTCACGCCAATGGACTCTGTTCTGGGCAACTTCCCCCAGCTGGGCCCATGTCATTCCAACGGCCTTTGTTTCGTTTTCGGCAGATCTTCGCCAGGTCTGTTTTGGCCTTCCGACTTTCCTCCTCCCTGAAGGGTTCCAGCTCAATGCTTGTCTGGCAAGGTTGTCCTCCGGTTTTCGTAGTGTATGTCCTATCCATCTCCACTTTAGTTTCTTTACGTCCTGACTGATAGGATACTGCTTACCTAGGGCTTAAAAAAACCACAACATATACTAACCACATTTTAATTCAGACAGAATTTCTTAACGTGTTTCTACCATAGAATATTTTTTGATTAGGGTATTGCAGAAATAAATTAGTCTTCAGTGCCCCTTCCTCCTTCAGACCTATAAGAAAACATATTTTATACATATTCTAAATGTGTCTCTTCATGGTGCTTGTGAATAATTTAGGAATTATTTATAAATGAAGGTCAATATACATAATTAAAAATACATTTAGCATATAAGATGGATTTTTAAGTCTTAAAATGTAATTTAAAGTAATTTAATTTCAAAGAAGAAATGAAGTAAATATAATTCAGAGAAATTCAAAAGTAGCTTTGTTTTTTTAATAATTTGTAAGAATATATTTAGATATTCCAAATAAAATATTCTGAAACAATATTTGGGTTGTGTCCTCTGTTTTGAGTCAAATGTAACTAATAGACCAGTGGTGAATTGGTCCATATAATGAACAATGACAACATGAAATAGTTTAGAACAGTATGCTCAAAAGTTTGAATATAGTTGTCAGTTGATAGCCTCGGTAGGTTGTAGAAAATTTTCAGAGGTTCAATATGATTCTCAATCTTCAGTTAAATGATAATACTCCCTTATGTATTCTTAAATCTTGAAGCAATCTTTTACAATAAGTCTAAGCAGATTATTCCACTTTTTGACAAATCTAAATCTTAGGGATATTTTTCCTTTACTTAATCAATCTCTGTCCCTTTATAGCTTCCACTAGTTTTTTTCTAAATCTGCTAAGCAGAAATCCAATTCCTTTTCAATACAACTTTTTTAAATAATTGAAAACAGCCATCATATCTCCACTGAGTTCTTTCAATCAGCCCAATATATATTTTTAAGATGTTCACTTAATATGTATGTCATGCCTCAATCACATCATATATTCTTTTTTTATTATTTATTCTCATTTCTTATTATTTTTCATCATTTCTCTCATAAGTTGGTGATATATACAGAGAATGGTGATTCCAGAATGACTTCGACATCAGTAGCTAGTCATTTCCTATCTGTTAATATATACAATTTATTTTTTGAGATATATTTAATATTATTTGGTGCCCAGGAGAGCCTTACCATTTTCTTAAAGAAAATGCTTGTAATAGATAGCCATGAGACTTTTATGAGGATCTAGCATCTTTCATATCTTATGTCTTAAACATATTTTTATCTAAATATACACATGTACATATAGAAAGAGATACACAGAAAAAGACATAAATAGAAACAGACAAAGACAGAGAGGAAGAGACAGAGAGAGAGAGAGTTGTATTTTGTGCTCAATTTTCAATGAAATTGTTGAATCTTAAAGTTGTGTGATGTAGAGTTGGAGGAAAGGGAGTTTGAACATGAAATTTAATCAGTATGTGAAACTTCCAGTGTGGAAATTCTATCAGTAATTGTGAGCAACTTATTCTAAAACTACAGTTTTGTAAATTTGTTGAAGATAGTGAAAAATTGAGCAGTGGGCAGGTATTGTGTCAAAAGCAAAACTTTAATCCAATGTTTCTATTTCCATATCCATGCTGCTTTTATTGAAGTATATGATGATGTGGAATTTTTCTGTCTCTTTATCCTTTGCAACAGATGTTGGATCCTATGCACCAGATTTGGGGACATAAGCTACAATTGTCTTCACAGTGGTCTCTTTGCAAATATTTATCAGGAATACTGACACATGAAATGAAAAACTGTCTCATGAAATGATATTGCTTTTTTATTTGGGGTGGATGATCAAAAACACTGCTGTCTCCCCCTCTTTTTTTTAACCTTTCCAAAGAGAACCTATGAGCAATACTTTCATTTAGCAATTTTCTACCTACTTTCTTTTGTCTTTTATTTTCAATTATAATGAAAATGTCAGCATTGGTATGTTTCATTTTCGTTCATACTGTATCCACTCAATTGCTAGAAAATGAATAGCTTACATACATATATACATATATGTGTGTGTATATATGTGTATATATATATATATATATTTCTAGACTATGATTTTTATCCATCCTGAAGTTATTTATATCAGTTGTATACAAATAGGTAGACAGATAAATGGACAGATAGATAGATCAGCTAGACATGTTTAAAGCATCATCTTAAGAGTCAGAGAAGACCTGAATTCAAATTCAGTCTCAGCCTGTTAGTAGAGGTATGACCCTTGGTAAAGTTACTTCAACTCTGTTTGCCTTTGTTTCCTAATGTACAAAATGGAGATAATAATAACACCTATTTCCTCAGGTTGTTATGAGGATCAAAAGAGATAATAATTGTAGCATTCCTGGCACATAGTAAGCACTTCATAAATGTTAGCTATTATTAGCTATTATAGATGGATAGAGAGATAATTAGTGTAATGATAAATTGTACAGCAATGTGGAAATCAAGGTGATGGACAATTAATTGCTTGGAATGTAGAATGTACCTAGCCTGGCAGGAGCTGGTAGGTGCCAAGGACAGTTGAGGCTCAGAATTTTTAATTGACAGGGATCTCAGATTTGAGATTGCGTTGTAAAGGGTAGTTTTGGGGTAGGTCTTAGGTGAGTTTATTCAACCAATCAACCAGCAACCTATCTCAAATTACTTTATCAGTCCCTGATCCTGAAATAATCATCTAAAGAAACATCAACACCTTATTAGCAGAGTAACTTGATTTAGATTGGACCAGTCTGGCCCAATCAGGCTGACATTTGTCAAACCTGATTAACATCGCTTCAAGATCATCATTATTATCATCATTAGACTTAATTAATTAAGGACTTCCAGTTCCTTTCTTCCCAGGTATATCCTGATTTCCCTTCCCTAAGCCTGTTAATAATAAATCTCTATACTTACCTCAGACTTGACATCATCAAGACTCTTAGGGCTTTATGTAATAATAAAGATGAGAGCCAGTAGCCAATGTTATGAGATAGAAGGGAGAGAGAGATAGTCTATGAAGTGAGACTCTCTTCTAGCTCTCCCCTCCAACCAAATATACACTGGGAGAATTTGAGGGGGTGTCACCCCGAAACTGGGTGACCTGGATGGTTGTGCAGCCCTACAGGAGTTGGGGGCAAAGCTTCCCTATAAGATGAGGTATGAAGTACCCCAATCTGATTCTGAATGAGGTCAGTCAAATTCACAGCGGGGTGTCTGGATCCAAGGTGGAGGCAGCTAGACCAAGCTGTGGTTCCCCTCCCCCTAGTTGTCACTCAGGCTCTCTGGAACACTATCTAACTAATTAATGGCTTTTATTAATCACAATTCAGGGACTGGGGAAAGGGGTGAAGGGCAGAGGGATTTGTGGTGCCCTATTCTCTATTCCTATGGAACCTCTCACTCAGGAGGGAACCATTGGGGTTCCCACTCCCAAGCATCTCCCCTCGCCTCTTCTTCAGATTCTGTTTCTATTTTCTATTTCTATCCTTTTCTATAATTGTAAGTTAGACTGGAAAGGGTCTCTCAGCAAGGTTGGGTAATGGAGGAAGGAGAGTAAGAGACCACTCCCAAAATGGAGTCTAAACACTTAGCTGACTCTATTGTTGAAGTCTTGCAGGGTGAGAAGTGATGGAATCTTTGACCAGGGAATCAGGATTTCAATGTTCAAAGAAAGATCCTCAGGAACCCCTCAGGACTGGATCCGAGTTGGGACATCCTCCTCAGAACCTCTCCTACTTCCTCGGAGAACCTCTGCCAGAAGACCTCTCCTCACCTTCTTCCACTGAGAAACTCCAAACTATCCCCAGCTGTCACCAACTGTCAGCCACTCCTTCTCTTTCTCCTTTTGTCTCATCCCCCTTGCACAAATCCCATCCTTACATTTAGTAAATCACATCCTGAGGTTATTTGAAGGAAAGAAGAGTATTGTATCTTTCAAAAGCAGAGTTTAATCCACAGTCAACCTAAGTGTTATCCATTAGGCCAGAGTGTCAGTTAGACAAGATATCTGTATAATTCTAACTGCAGATTCATTGCCTGGCTGATAGCCCTGGGAGACTGTTATACCTGAGGATTGGGTTTGGCAGATTCATCATTTAAAAAACATCTAATGCTGTGTGTGATCCTTTGAGGATCACAAATTATAACTCAAGTATCTCAATTAGGATTCACTCCACCTAACTCTGCTCCAGATCCCATACCAACAGGGATTTATATAACACTAGATAGATAGATAGATAGATAGATAGATAGATAGATAGATAGATAGATAAACAGATAGATGGATGCATAGCTAGATAGATACATAGATACAAAGATACATACGTAGATACACAGATAAATTATACATAGATTGATGACAAATATTGCAATTTCATCAGAGAAATATGTAGTTAGCATTTCCTAATTCTTCCCTTCTGAATCCAAGTGAATATTTTTTAATTAAACATAACTAAAATTGTTGGCTTTTTCTCTTATTTTCACTTTTATCCCTTTTCACAATAAATAATTTCTCCTAGCATAGTAATAAAATAGGTCCCCTTCCCTTCTCCTTCACCTATTATATTCTAGGCCAATAATGGGCAACTTTTTGAGCTTGGTGTGTAAAAATCTGCCAAAAAAATAAGCATTACTCGGGTGGTGTGTCACATCAAGGAAAAAATCATAATTTCATGATATTTATGGTATAAATAACAAAAATATGTAATGGTAATATATAACTTTATTTAATAAACCAAAATAGGCAAATTAATATAGGTAGAATTGTCATGTATAGTGCACAGAGTGTCTACATTACACTACAGGAAATGTTTCATTGGCACGAGGCACCACACTTCTCTGTATGTGTCCACATGTCATCAAAAATGACTACGTGTCAGTGCTGACATATGTGTCATATGTTTGCCATCAACATTCTAGGCACTGAGCTAAATAAACAGAAAGTCAAAGGAGAGTCTATGTTTTCAGTGGTGTTTCCAGTCTATAGAGAAGTGACTTTAACTAGGGATTGGAACTAATCAAGCACGTGTCATTTAACAAAGTAAAGTTTTCTTTAAAACAGCATGTTTTCAAAGAAGAAAAAGCATTGGTTTAATCAGGTGATCCTTCCCTCATCTGAATTTAGAGATGTACACAGTTATAGGTTTTAAGTTATAGAAGGAGAGAATTCATTAAGCCTGAAGTCCCTTAGCTATGTGGGGGGATGGGGAGCAGGAGGAGAGGAGGGAAGTTCTGGAACCTTAGGCATACCAGAAGCTTTATCAGCAGTAAAAGCCTCCATTTTGGGATCAATCAAATCTAGAGGACCTTTTCCACAATAGCAATAAAACCTAGCTTATCTTGACAAGGATCTTATTTAAATGAAACTGACCTATAATTTCATTAGGTTAGAGAAATCCAGAATGAAGAAATTCATTTAGGTTAGTAACTTCTCTAGAGTTTAACAGAGATCTTCAGAAGATTGAAATTAAGTGAATTTCTCAGGGTTACACGTACAATTAGTGACAGAGTGGGGACATAAATTCAGATATTCCTTGTTCTGACATCAATTCTCTATCCACTATGTAACACTACTTCTCAAGGATCTTAGTAGATATTGAAAAAACAGTCTATGGATGGTTGGTTGCATGGAATTGGTTGGTGTTGCCTCTACTACACTGTCAATTAGATCCTCACTAAAAACAAACAATAAATGGAAAAAAATTGTCACTTGGCCACAAGGAGTAAGAAATTGAAAAATTCAGAAAAAATTGAAAAAGATTTATATGAAATCATGCAAAGTAGTAGAAGCAGAACTAGGAAAACAATATGCACAATGATAGCAACACTATAAAAGGAAATAACAATGACAACCAAAAACTTTGTAGTTATAATCACTAAACTTGTCCACACTGAAGGGTTAAGAAAATATAACTTCACCTCATTTTTTTGTGGAGATTGGTGATGGTGGATTCTACAATTTGCCGTGTACTTTCAGACACATTTGATTTACTATTTGATTTTTATGAAGTGCTTTTAAAAAAATTGGAAACCATTTTTGAAAGGGGAAGGGAGAAGCAAAATATTAATAAATAATTCAGATAAAAAACCAAAAGGCATTGATAAAAATAAGTTGAAGTTTGAGGAGAAACTCCTAATTGGAGGTGGGGTGCAATTTTTTAATTATAATCATCAGCTTGACATATGAGACCAATGATAGTAAAGGCAAAGATCAGACTAATATTTTTCTCATTACACAATTTGTTTATACCTGGAACTCTACAGAAGCAACAACAACAACAACAACAACAACAACAACAACAACAACAACAACAACAACAACAAATATATTGATATATAAATGTACAAAATAGACCTTTATGAGTTCCGGGTTAAGATGGTATCAGAGTAAAAAGCAGCTCTTAACCTCTCCTGACCTAAACAAACAGGACTTCTCAAGGGGGCATAAAAACAAACCCAGTCGAACGGAGGGAATCCACAACAGGGTGCAGTGTGGAAGGTACGTGGAATCGGGGCATTTCCATGCTATAAAGGGGTGAAACAGCTCTCACTAAATCGCTGGCTGAACAACCCACCCCCCCACACACACATACACACCACCTGCAGTGCCGAAGCCTGGACAAAAGAAATAGAGCAAGTTTGGGACACCCATCGAGTCATTGGCAGCTCCAGGGCCTGTTCCTGAGAGCAGCAAGATTTGGGACCCCAAAAAGCTGAGGAATGCACATGGACACTGAGCCCGGACACAGAGGGCAGGTGCTGGTGGAGATGTGGCTGGAGGCGGCACAGGAGGGAGCAAAAGCTCAGAAACCCTGAATGGGGAACCAGTGCAGACAGGTATACAACTGTGGAAGTAGCACCCGGAGACTTGTAAAGGAGTATCCTGCAGAGGATCAAGCAAAAGGGTCCACCAGGGGGCTTGACCTTGGAAAACACCAGACCTCAGACCTTAGGAGCCAAAAGACCACAGACAGACACTGAGCGCGAGGATAAAGCTGAGAAGCTGCTGGGCTAACAATAGCTACCCAGATCCAAGAAGTCCAGAAGAAAGAGAGAAAGATTAACAACAAGAAAAAGAAATCTTTAACACTCAACAACTTTTACACAGAGAAAATCCAGACTACCGAGCAATTAGAAGAGGAGAAAAAACAAGCAATCACATCCGAACCATCCCAAGATATTGAAAACTGGTCACAAGCTCTAGAAATGTTCAAAACTGAGATGATGAGAATGTTGGAAAAGATTTGGTCAGAGAAATGGGAAGTAGCTCAAAAGAAAATCAGGCAAGAATATAACAGTTTAAGAGGCAGAATCTCGCAATTGTAAAGTGAGGCAATTCAACTGAAGAACAGAAATGACCAGATTGAAAAGGAAAACCAGTCCTTAAAGGCTGGAATTGAACAATTAGAAGCTAATGATCTCTCAAGACAACAAGAACAAATAAAACAAAGCCAAAAGACTGAAAAAATAGAAGGAAACATGAAATATCTCAATGAGAAAGTGACAGACCAAGAAAACCGGTCTAGAAGAGACAATTTGAGAAT
>NC_058132.1:567708345-567794743 GCF_016433145.1 Gracilinanus agilis | reverse complement strand
AAGAACACCTAAAGTGGATAGATCAGAATGTATTCGGCTTCAATAAAAGAAAAGTAAAAAATAAAAAATGGTATCAATAATGATCTCTGAAAAAGCAAAAAAATAGACCTATTTAAAAGACATAATCAGGAAAATAACATTTTGCTAAAACATACCATAGACAATGAAGTAAAATCTATAATAAACATATATATGTAAACTTATATACATATATATATATAATGGTAATTCATCTAAATTCTTAAGGAAAAAGCAAAATAAGTTATAGGAGGAAATAGAAAAAATACACGAGTGGGAGGACCTCAACTGGGCCTAAATTTTCCCATCTCAGAATTCAATTAATCTAAACAAAAAATGAACAAGAAATAAGGTGATAAATAGAATTCTAGAAAAGAGTGATATGATAGATCTTTGAAGAAAATTGAATTGGAAGGGAAAGGAATATACCTTTTTCTTAGATATATATGACAACTACAAAAAGTTATCTATGAAATAGGGCATAAAAATCTAACAACCAAATACAGAAAAGCAGAAGTATTAAATTCATCCTTTTCATACCATAATGCAATGAAATTATATTTAATAAAGATTTTTATAAATGTGGATTAAAATTAATTTAAAATTAAATTCTCTAATCCTAACAAATGAGGGGGTCAAAAAATCATAGATAAATTCAGCAATTACAATAAAGAGAATGACAAAGATGAGAGAACATATCTAAATTTATGTATTGTTGCCAAAGCAGTGATTGGGAGAATTTTAATATTTTTAAATAAAGAGCAGATCAATGAATTAAGCATGGAAGTAAAAATAGAACAAAAAATAAAAAAATAAACAATTAAATATCAAATTGGAAATCCTACAAATCAAAAGAGAGTTCAATAAAATTAAAAGTTAGAAAAATTTTGAACTACTAAATATATATATATATAGGAGCTGGTTTTATGGCAGGGGGGCAGTCTAACAACATAAGAAAAAAACATGGATTAATTTAATTAAAAAATAAGGAATCCAAGTAACCACAGTTAAAAATGAAAAAAAAAATGAATTGGTCACACAGGAAGAGGAAATTAAATGATTATTAGCTATTTTGCCATTATATTCCAATAGATCTAACAATTTAAGTGAAATAGATGAATATTTCCAAAAATACAAATTTCCCTGATTAACAAAAGAGGAAATAGAATTGTTAAATAATCCCACCTAAAAGTGAAGTTGAATGAGGTATCAGTGAGTTCCTAAGGAAAAAAAAAATCACTGGAATGAAACGGCTTGACAAGTGACTTCAGCCAAACATTAAAGAACAGTTAATTATAATACTATAAAACTACATGGAAAAATAGGAAAAGAAGAAGTCCTCCAAAATTCCTTTTATGGTAAAAAAATATTTTTGCTAAAATGTAATCTAGGAAGAGCAAAACCAGAAAAAGAAAGAAAATGTCCTAATGAATATTAATGAAAACATTTAAAATAACATACCAGAGAGAAAATTATAGCAATAGTTTACAAAGAACATACATTATTATAAGGTAAGATTTATACCAGGAATACAGGACTCACTGGTTTAATATTAGAAGAAATATCAGTATAATTGACAATATAAATAAGAAAACCAAAAGAAATAATATGATAAAAGAAGCAGAAAAAGCTTTTGACAAAATACAACAGTTATTCCCATTTAAAACACTAGGAAAGAGAATGATTAAACTTCAGCAAAACCTGGATGCCATACAGCCCCAGCAGCAGAGCAAAGAACACAACTATTTCCATCTATCCTCAGCAGAACTCAGACACAATGCAGCTCAAAATATAGGAGAAAGAGCCCAGCTGACTCCTTCCAACCCCAGCAGTGTAAGAATGGAAACCGATGCAATACAGACCAACCAGCAATGGGAGGAAAGTGGCCCTGTATCTAGCCAGAACAGAGACCAGGTATGACCCAGGGCAAACAGTGGAAGAAACAGAGTCAAACAAGCTCCATCCTAGGTGGAATTGGGCAAGACCCACATTGATTCTGCTGAACTGAACACCTGCAATCCTCCACACAGCAGGCCTAACCCATGCCTGTACAGAATGATCAGTCTGAGATTAAGACTACTAAACCAATGCAAAGCACAGTACAAGCATATAGCAGTACTCCCTTCACCAGAGGAACAGAGCTAAGCTTCAGAACAGACAAAATTGAAGGGGGGAAATAACCCCAAAATAAACAAAAGAAAGAGAAAAGGCCTGACATGAAAATATTTCAAAAAGAGAGATGACCAAAACAAATGTTCAGAAGAAGTTATCTAAAAATTAATGAAAATATTCCATGCCTCAAAGCAAAATATAAATGGATATCAAGCCTAAAATGAACCCATAGAAGAGATACAAAAAAGCATAGAAAAATAATTTTAAAAAACTTTATAAAATGCAGGACTCAATGGAGTTTGCCTTACAATGTTAAGTAGTGACTATCTAAAACCACTTTCAAGCATTATCTGAATGAGGATAAGTTGGAAGCCTTCCCAATACAATCAGAGATAAAACAAAGATGTCTATTATCACCACAATTATTTAATATTGTATATGAAATGGTAGCTCTAGAAATCAGAGAAGAAAATTAAATGAGAGGAATTAGAATAGGCAATAAGGAAACTAACCTATCATGTTTTGAAGATGGAATGATAGGATACTTAGATAATTCTAAAGAATCAACAAAAGACTAGTTGAAATAATAAAGTTTTAACAAAGTAGGTGAATATAAAATAAAGCTATACAAATCACCAGTATTTCTATATTTTATCATCAAAGTCTAGCAGCCAGAGAAAGTAAGAGAAATTCCATTTATAATAACTGGAGATAATATAAAATATTTGGTTGTCTACCAGCCAAGACAAACATAGGAACTATGTGAACACAATTATAAAACATGTTACCCACAAATAAAGTCAGATCTAAATAATTGGAGACATATTAATTGCTTATAGGTAGCCAGAACCAGTGTAATAAAAATAACAATTGTGCCCAAATTCAGTATCATATCCATTAACTTACCAAAAATATTTTATAGAATGCAAAAAATGTAATTCAACACATTTGAAAAAGCAAATTTTTTTCTTTGCTATAACAAGAGAGGTAGGTTATCTAATTGCAAATGCTGTGACAGAACTGCTAGTATGCTCTGATTGGAAGACCTGAGGTCAATCACAGATTGTAGTTTGGGTAGAGGACATGGAATTACATCAGCCATTAGACCACTGATGATGAACCTTTTAGAGACTAAGTACCCAAATTGTAATACTCACACTGCATGTGAGCTGTCCCCTTACTCCAAACAGGGGAGGGAGGAAGTGCTCCCATTGGGCTGCTAAGCAGAGGCTTGAGTGATATGAAAAATATCCTCAGGAATAGTGGAGAAGGGGAGGGGAGCAGCCCCCTCTGGCATGTGTGCCATAAGTTTACCAACAAGGCCCTAGACTATAAAAACTGGAATAACAAAGGAAGACCCAAGGGGTCCAGGGTAGAGAGAGTCAGCCAGCTTCCAGGCTTGAGAGCCTCTGGGGTCCAGAGAGAGCTTAAAGCCGCCAAAAACCTCTCTTATAAGTATGGGGAATGATGCTCAAAAATGATTGCATTATAGAAGATCACTTTTTAAGTGGGAGGTTCAGGGGAAGTTGTAGCAGGGAGCCCTGGGAGTTGTAGTCTCCCAGGGCATACAATAATTTTAAATGACACAAAAGTAAAAGAAAAAGATTGCATTAATAAGGGCATAAAGCACACATCAGAAGATACTAGAAAATACTAAAAATATTAACCATCATTTTATCGTCTTAATATAATCATTAGCTATAATCAAATTATCATTATATATGCCTGAAAAGAAGTCTCATATGTTTATCCTGTGATGTTAGTCCCTAGGAAATTTTTTAAAAGAAAACGGAGAGATTTTCCTGCTCCTATTGTTCTTCTTAAATTTATTGATGGCTGAGAAGTGAAGAAATTTGTTTCAGGAAAGAATTATAATTATTAAATATTATCCTAAGTCAAGTTATGAAGTAATTTTGATCAATAAATATCTAAAAGAATGAGTTAAACAGTCATTAGAAGAGCTAAAGAAGATTTTGGGGATACACACACAGACTGTTTTCCTCACATGCACACATTTTAATCCCAGAAATTTACATTCTCCCAGCCAGTCAATAAATATTTTTAAAACACCAACTATGTGTCAAGGCATTGTTAAGCAGTGGAATACAAAGAAAGACAAGTCCATGTACTAAGGAGCTCACAATATAAAGAGGGAAGATAACACATAAAAAGGAGCTGAAAAAGACACAAAAGGATAAGTGAAGAGATGGAAGTGAGGGTTTGTGGGAGGGGTATATGATGAAGTTATGCAACAAAGTGGGAAGTCATATGGTGTCTGTCCCCTCCTTAAATAGAGAGTCTGGAAGGAGCTCTCTAATATCCACCCTGTACCCTCTTCAATTAGGACAGACAGTCCTTACTGATATGATGGTGAAAAGAGTTCTAAGTTACATAGTAAAGATACAAAATTTCCATGTGACCATAATATACTTATTGTAGTGATAACACTGTACAATGTTTTCTAGAATGCATTCTCCCAATCTAAATAACAGGGCTTGATTTAGAATGATTATAGTACAGATATAGTAGAGGGCATTCATAGACTTTTAAATGCTTTTGATGATGCATTCTTACTGTACATAGGGATTATATCAGATGAACTTTATGTTTAAATTGTTCCACAAGGAAAAAGAAACATGGAAGAATTATAATATGACAAATAATTTTTTTATACTTAAGCATGATTTTTATGTGATTCCAACATACTATGAAGCTCAGAATTTGAAAAATTAGACGTGTCCAAAATGGGTGAATATTAAACTCTGAAATTATATTGAAAACTCCCTGAGAGCTATTTATTTTCTTTTTTAATCATATTCTACCCTTGATTTTTAAAGTAGATGCTCATACTGGGAAATAAAAGAAAAAGTTTATTAAATACACAGTCACAAAAATATATATTATTTTCATGGTTAATCTATTTTAATCAAGAATACATTTCCTGTTTTCTGAAATTAATTAAAAAACTTATAAGCCCTACCTGTTTGTGGTAACTATGGTCAACGACAATTCTGATGACTTTCCAGCACAAATGATTATATCTTGGTGAATTTACAGAACAAATATGCTCTGAGCAATGCTATCTTTATCCAACAGATTGTAGCTTAAAAGCAAAGTCAGTGAGATGACAGACTAGGATAAAAGGGTAATGTCCTCCCCAATTTAATCAGTCGTATGCAGTAAACTCCTGAGCTTGTAATTTGCTGCTTAGAAAGATGTTCATTAGAGTTTCCAAACAGTCCATCAACTTGCAGTAGACAAGAGAGTTAGACAGTTCTTTAAATCATAAGAGAAAAGGTGTTTTTCTAGCTAGTATTTTCTTACTGAAATTCAGTATCTACACTCACTATTAGCTAGAAGATGAATCCTGAGTTTTGAATTTTTCCTTTGAGAAAAACACAAATGATTGATTTAATTCAAAAATATACAAAAAAAGCAACACAAATGGAATTATGGCTAGACAAGTTGGAGGTTCAAAACTCTGGATTCAAAACCAACCCCATATACTTATTGGCTATGTGACCCTGAGTAAAAAAATTAACTTCATTTGCTAATTTCTATTTGCATATTCCATTTATTGCCGAAAAGGGAGTAAGCATTCAACAAATTTAAGTGAATGAATACATCAGTAACTAAATATAAACTGAAAATGGAGATCCTAGAAAGGCTTTTTCTTTTCTTTCCCCTTTGCTATTTTCTTTCTCAGACATGGTGAAAAAATAAAAATAAATAAAAGTAAAAAGAAGAAAAGGCATATTTATTGACAATGTAGGTAAGTGGGGATAGAGCCTATTTCAGTGTTGGAAGACTTGAATTCTACTCTCACTGCTGGCTTTTAATTTTAGGGAACTTGGATAAGTCTCCAATAAGCTTAAATGCTTCTCAAATAAACATGTTCATTAGCCCGGTGACAGGAGCCACTTGGTTGGTATTTATGCCAATGGAAAAGGAAGGAAAAAAATCAACTGGCAGGAGCTATTTCCCTCTGTCGGACTCTTGATTGTACTTTATTGATTTTTTCCCCATTTTCCAATGCAGACTAGGTCCAAATGAATAATTAACCCACAAAAAACTGAGTGTTGAAAGATTCCAGAGTTAACTGCTTCAGGGGAACTTATAAGTGAATCCTGACAACTAAGGAAAAACAAAGGTGAAACAGAAAAGAATAAAAAGCTCAAATGGCTCAGATATTTGAGAAACACAAATAGAATACAAATACTTTTTTTGTGTCAATTATAACATATCCATTTTTTTAAAGATGGAGTCATGTTTATTTTCCTCTTAAAGTTTGAATTTTAAATGGAAAAGAACATAGGATTTCAAATCAGAGGAGGTAGATTCAGATGCCACCTAAGAAATCTTTTAAGCATTTGGAGCAAAGTTTCATTATTTCTGCAAGGAGAAGATTGAATTGGATTGTCCCTTACTAAATATGATATGGTGAAACAAGTGATCAATTTGACAACAGGGGATCTGAGTTTAAGAATCAGCTTTTCCATTTATTTTTACATGACCATAAGCAAGTTACTTAACTATAAATCAAGTATTAGTTTCTTCATATATAAAATGGGGAATTAGATTAAATGACCTCTGAAGTCTCTTCCAGCTTTAAATCTATGACTCTTTGATCCAAATATACTTTAGAGATCTAATCTGTTTTTAAAAATGAGTTGTTTTTACTATTTGAAATTTATTTGGGAAAGTCTAGATTTCATCTTTTAATATCCATAGTCCCATTGTAGATATTTAAGTTTTAACAAAACATATCAGCAATAATAGTAGTTTACATTCCTGAAGTGTTTTTAATGTTTGTAAAGCACTTTAAATGCATTATCTAATCTGATATAAATAAAGCTTCACGAATATAATTCAAATCTTATTTTCTACATGTTTCCAACACTTTATTGTGGAATTCTTTTCTGTCACATATCCGAATGTCCAATACTGTTAAGTCCATGAAGATTATTTCATTCAGTTGCTAGATATAATGCCAAATTGGCAGGGAAAATGGTGATTTATCATCAATTATTTCATGTAGAATTTTGAAGATTCCTTTCCTTTATTTGTTCATTTACTATCATTTATCTATTCACCAATCCATCCATCCATCCATCTCTCTATCTATCTATCTATCTATCTACCTATCTATCTATCTATCTCTATCTCTCTCTAAGTTCTTTTAATGAATTTTATCTCACTTGATCCTTACAATTCAGAGTTTAGTGACTTGCACGGGGTCACAACCTTACTAAATGACAGAACAGAAAAAAATTCTTCTGACTCCTAGTTCAGTGAACCTACCAGTGGATTATACTAAAATATAGTTTTTGAAAAATATACCCTGATCCTCTAAAAATCATTTTATTAAACCTATCATTCTTTCTTTGCTTTTCTTTCTTTTTTAAAAATCCAGATTGGTTGTTAATATTGATCAAATTAACAGAACATAAGCCAAATCTCTGCTTCTCAGGATTTTAAATTTTAAATTTTGTTGTTGATCTTTAAACACTTTTGTGAGGTAGGTGGCAAAAATTATTATCCCTTAGCAGATGGAGAAAATGACTCGTAGAGATAATTGTTCAAGCTTACACTCTTATTTGTGAACTTCAGACTTTTTTTTTTCTTTTGGTATAAAAAGTGTATGTCTCCTTACTTACTAAGATAAGACCAAGCTCTAATCTGCTATAATATAACCATACACATATGTAAATTTTTTAAGAAATCTAAACTCCATCAACATTTCAAAAGAAATGTATCTTAACACTTCTGCTTCATTACATTGCAGATAAAGATAATATGGCAGTCTTTTAGTGGAATGACTATACAACAAATTATTCAGTGTCATATTGAAATATGTTAGCCACAGAACATAGCATATTGCTAATTAGTCAAATATATGATTAACATTTGAAATAATAACTTTTCTCCTAGAAATGCCTGATATTTCAGCACTGTTTTAAAGCCCATCCAAAGAATTTCGTAATACTTAATTATCCAAAATAGAGCATCAAATTTATTTTTAAAATTGATGTCCATATTGAGTGAATTTTTATGTTATTCTTTAATAAACATAATGCAGAACATCTTAATTATTCTTAGCATTCTTTTTAGTTCTCTAGTTATGAAATACCTAGAGCAAGGACAGGTTTGATTTCAATTACATGACAAATTCTGTGTCAAATACTTTCTTACAAATACTGACACTCTTCATAGTAAAAAACATCTTATTTCTGCATTGTGGGATAATATTTTCCCTGACTGATTTTCAACATTTTAACTTTTTTTGCAGTTATTAAAAGTGTAAGCTTTGTCTGAATTCTAACCCTGACATTAATGTATAAATTTATTTTTGATTGTGGAAACATATAGTTTGATATTTACGATATTGTGTACAACATATTTTTACTCTTTGGAAAACAATAAGATTTATTAGATCATTTTTCCTCTGCTGACAATGCCATGTACATGGTTAAGATAGAGATAAAACAAACCCTGCATACCAATGTGAAGCAAAACTTCATAAATACAACAAAAGCTCCACCAAGAGTATGATTACAGAAACATAAAAATTCACGAAGGTCCATTACAATAGGAAACTGATTAAGGTTCATTAAAGGTATGCCATAGCACGATAAGTCATGGAACTCCTTACAAGAGTGTAGGTATATGTAAGAGAGATTTAAATTGCCACAAACACAGGCATTCAATGCAAAAAAGAACCTTCTGAAACAAATGAGGTGGCAAATACCATGCAAAATCATGAATATGAAACAGCCCTAAACAACAACAATTCATATCAAATCTGGCAATATACAGCTACTGAAAACTCATTGTTACAAGTTCAGATTCAATTTCCCAACCTGCTTCTCACCTAATAAGGTACCCATAACTAATTGTGTATCCTGAGCCATGAAAAGGTGTGAGCTGTGTTTTAACAGGGAGAGAAATCACCCCTGACTGGTTACCTGGTTTAAAAAGGAGAATTAACTCATTGGCATTCAAAGCCCCTGTCCAGGAATGTAGTAAAATAAATAGAAGTGATAGCACAGAAATCCAGGGGAGAAAAAGGTAGAGAAAATGCTGACACACTCTGGGACCATCCTACAGAACTATCTATTGGATCTCTATTTTTTCAACAGTTGTTACCTCAAATTACAGTACTTTAGCTAGTTTTTTACAATAGGCAACATTTTAATATGATAAACATTCAGCTTAATATTTTGCATATATATACATATATATATATACATATATATACATACATACATATATATATACATATATAAGAAAGGCAGATATATATATATACATATATATCTGCCTTTCTTTTTAAACCCTGTATTTGGCACACAACCTGAGACATCATAAGGACTTACTAAATACTTGTTGACTTGACAGTTTTCTAGACGAGAACTTTTCCCAAAATGTAAGAATTTGGGTTCAAGATCTAGTATCCTTGCCTCATGATACCTTATAAATAGGAGTGCCATGCATATAGTGGGAGCTCAACATGTCTGTTAAATTGAATCATATGTTTCTAAACTAGATAATCTCGGAATTTCCTTAATAACAATTCAGTATTTTTCATACATCCTAAAAATGGGTGATAATTTTGGATAATAATAGCTTAAATTATTAAAGGATATTTTCCCCTAATGACTAATAAACTTACACACACATACACATACACACACACACACACACACACCTCTAAATCAATTTTAAGAATTAAATTAATGGAAAGCTAAAAGGAATTTCAGTTGTAGAAAATGAACCAAGAGGATTTTGGTTCAAATAACTCTATTTCAAATTAAAGCAAGCATTTTGAGATGTTAATTTCAGTCCTAACTTAAAACTGATTCCCATGAAGTTCTGCTATATCAGGAGGAAGCATGAGGATGGGGGGACAGAAGACCAAGGTAATGATTCAGGGAAAGAAAGACCTCACTTATAAACCTAAAAGTTAGCTAGGAGAATGGACTTTCTCTAAATAAAATAAACCTCTGGTCCCAGACAAGCATGGGAATAATGCCAAGAGAATCCTGTGTTCATCTTTTGTATTCCACATGCTGTTTTAGTTTTAGTCATCTTGGAATTTTACCAGGAAATAAAATTTCTTTTCCATTAATTCCATATACTCCCCAGGGGCTACTGCTCCCTGAAATTATTAATAAGAATTGCAGATATCCAGCAATAGTTTTCTGATTGCACTGTTTATGTTAACAGGCTTGTGGCTGTTGTCAATGTCAAAAGGAGGAATCCATTGCCTTTAGAGGGATACAAAAAGTGTTTCATGGAGAGAAATGCACCATTTTTATATAAAATTTTAAACATGATTTTATATAGCATTAACTATTTGTTCATTTTTAAAATGAAAACTGAATTTCAGACAGAGTTTAGAAAGGAGGATAAATAATTTTGAATTTGAGCCTCAAAGGTAAAAAAAATCAATCTGTGGCTTTTTTTTTACCTTAAGATTACTACTTGGACCAAGGCTTTAAGTGCTAAATGTGTGGAAAACAGTGGAACAGCTATTTGACTTCATTCCAATAATGTGGTCCACAAGGGTCTACCCACAGTTCTAACACTTGAGGAAGGTGAGAAATTTTGATCTGCCATAACTGAATTCATTCTCTAATGGAAAATTTTGAGTGTTGAAATAGATAGGCCAAATCCTGCTAAACTCTGTTAATGGAAAGGCAGAAGTTAGGCACATTTAAAAAGGATGCTAGTCATGCTAGTTGGTTGCAAATCATGGAACATCAAGCACCTAAAAGAACTTCAGGTGGAAATGAAGGGTATCTAAAAGCACATGCAGTATAAAGATTACAGCATGTCATGTAAGAGAAATGTATGACATATCATCAAGCATTTGAATGGCAGAAAAGGGAGGTGGCTGGTCATAGGGCAAAATTGAGAGTTCAGATGGACAGCCTAAGCATTGCACTGGTCCTACGAAATATTGAAGGAGGAAGAGAAAATCATGAAGCATGTAGTTTTGATTCTTCAAGGCATTTTTTTAGAGAAAGACAAGAACATAAAAAAAAGAATGAGTAAGTGTGAATGTCATAATCCACACCAGCATAAAATTGTGTTCATCTTGCTGTAGTTACCCTACATATCCTTTGGTACTGAAATATCAGATGAACAAAAACAATAGCAGCTTCTAGGGAGCATATCAATTCATTGGGGAAAAGATGCTTTGTCCAGAGGCATTTCTGTGGGACTAGAACTTTAGAATTTATACTTTTGGGTTAACTATATCATAGTAACTTGAAATAAAAAAGAGGCACATAGTCTAAGTATCTTCATACATTACTTTGGTCAGATAAATAAGACTTATTTGTGATCCGGGTCTGTGGGTAGTTGGAGGGTGGTTTAACTGATTATTCTAAATTTAATCTTGTTTTCTTTCTCAGAAAAATATTAAGTTTGATCTTCAAATTTTAGCTTTATTTTAAAAATTAGATGACTAAAATCATAACCCTGATAAAAAACTTTGATTCATGAAGAATACTCTGGTAAGAAGATATTTGTAATGCAATATTAATATAGATGACTGGTTTAATCATTTGATCGGCATTAGAGATGAACTCTCTTTCCTAAATTGTATCTTGGAGTCAAATTTTTGGGGTTATTTTTGTCTTTTTTGTACCCTTACTCACAATACAAACCAACTTTTTTCTCTATAGAAGTAAAAACCATTTTCAAGATATTAACTTTAATTTGTAATACATTAGCAAGCTATGGATTATTCAGAAACCAACAAAGGCTTTCCTTATTTTGAGTGGAAACTGCAATGATATTCAGAAGTTTGAGGCTCCTAATTTAATTGCCTAAAATGGTCCCTTAAATTTTAGGATAATAGGATTTTTGGTTGTATAAAAGAAGCGGTAAAGCAATGTTAAGTAGGAAATTTGTTTTTTTAATATCTTTTCTAATTTCCAGACACCACACCAAAAACTCTGTCATTGTGTTAGACAGGAATCAAGAACAAGGTGAGAAGAACAAATCCTTCACATTCTCATTGCCTCGGGGGTAGCTGGGTAGCTCAGTGGATTGAGAGCCAGGCCTAGAGACAGGAGGTCCTAGGTTCAAATCTGGCCTCAGACACTTCCCAGCTGTGTGACCCTGGGCAAGTCACTTGACCCCCATTGCCTACCCTTACCACTCTTCCACCTATAAGTCAATACACAGAAGTTAAGGGTTAAAAAAAAATTTCCCATTGCCTCATACAGGCATCACACTAAACCTGATTCAAACATGCTCTAAAATCTGGGTATTTCCTCCAAGAAACGTTACCAATTCTTGAAGAAACTTACACACTCAGCCTTCTATTTCCTCAGTGGGCTCCTAGGTATTGTAAGGGTGAAAAAGGGATTTTGGGGGTTCAATATATTAAAAGATGTTCGCCAGAGGATTGAACTATTATCAATCCTCAATTAAGAATAATCTCAAGTCAAAATTGGCTTTTATGGAAGTTTATTTACAATTAGGAAGATTGAAGGTAGGGAAATTGAGAGAGAGAAACTCTGGCCTGGACAAAGTAAGAATTTAGGTTAATTAAACAAGGCTTCTAGCCACAAGGCCTTTTACAATTAGAGAGGTCAAAGAGGCCTCCCTGAGGGTAGAGCCTCCAGAAACACCAAGGGAAGAGAGAGTCAGCCTAACTTACCCACATGACAATTCAAAGAAGATATTTAAAGCAGTCTCACCAGGGTCTCAGCATTCCAACACTCCTCCATGAACTAGGAAAGGTCCTTAGCCAGACGTTCTCTTCCACTGAAGACCTCTCACTCAACTCTCTTTTTAAAGGGGTCACTTATGTGTCACTTTCTGTGCCTCCCTCCTAATTTGCATGTCCAATCACAATAGACTATTCTCATAGTACTGCCTAGGAGGAGGATCAGTTGATTCTGATTTGTCACCCACTCTAGCACAGGTGGGTTGGGTACCTCCCAGAATTAGAGGTGTTCTCACCTTTGGTGATTAAATCTAAAGATGGGCAGTGTAGACTTAATCTAATTATCACAGTATCTACTATGAAATAAAGATAATAATGCTTGTCATAATAATAATTATTATTATAGAGCCTGAATGGGTGATTCTGTTATTATAATGAACTTAGAATATCATAGAGTGTCTAGTAAAACAGTTTCATGCTGTTTGTAAACTGAGTGAGTGACCTTGGACACTGAATGGCTAAGTGGCATTCTATGTACCAACAGCATGCCCCAGAGATAATATTTCAACTCAAGTCTTTCTGTGTCTGAGATGACAGGATCATACTTTAAATAGCAGAAGATAGAATATTATTGTTAATGAATGATGCGAAAATATACATTTTTATTGAAAACATTATTGATTCTTGTTAATGGTGATTTGTTAAAGATCTCTGTATTTTAAATTTGTATTTATTTATTTATTTATTTGATTTAGAATATTTTTCCATGGTTACATGATTCATGTCTTCCCCTTCTCTGCTAGATCCCCTCCTTCCAGAGCCATCAAACAATTCTACCATGTTAATTAAATATCTTTATAAGACAGATCAAGTTAGAGATTTAAGGTCCCTGGTAGTCTCAATGGAGAAATATTTGTGGTCAATGATTTCCTAAAATCATTCCTAGAATAAGGTTGACCATGCAGAATTTTCTATCTATGAATCAAAGTTTCATACTTTTAACAATGAAAAAGTCCTAGATGATTTCATTTGTAGATTTTTTTAATCAGCATAAATTACTGAGGGAAATCACACAGATAGTCTGAAATTTTATTGAGGTTAGTTTATTTGTTTCTAGAATTAACATAAAATATGTAAGGATTATACCCTAATGAAATTTAGAAGAAGCTATTTAGATATAAGATAATTAACAAACAGAATGGCCACCAAAGACAGGAGAAGAACTTTTAGCTGCAAATATATTTATAGAAGAGTTAGGTAAGGCATTAGTTCCATTTAGATGGAGACATAGTAGGAGTCAGGTATAGTCAGGTATGTATGAATTTCATCACTTTTGTTTTCTCTATCACAAGTAACTATTTCTATTTCTACTGTAATTAAATGAACTTCTCCTAATATATAATATATTTATAGTAACTTTCAAAAAATATAAATACTGTTCAGTCATATTTCACTCTTCATAACCACATTGGGGTTTTCTTAGCAAAGATTCTGGAGTGGTTGGCCATTTCCTTCTCCAAATTATTTTATAAATGAGGGAAATTAAGCAAACCAGCATTAAATTACTTGTTCAGGGTAATACAGCTAGTGTCTGAGGCCAGATTTGCACTCAGGAAGATTCCAGGTCTGGCATTCCATCCACTGCATGGACAATTATTATTTAATTTTAATTAGTAAAAATAGTTAGGATTATATAGGTCTTATGTGCCAGAAACTATATTAAAACTTTTAATTAATATTTCATTTACTCCTCCCAACAATAGAGCGAGGTAGGTGCTATTATTTTTATTTCATTTTACAGATAAGAAAACAGGCAAGCAGATGACAGAAAAATTTCCCAAGAATTTAAAGAGGGACTGCTGGTAAACAAAAACTATCAATATAGGATGGATTGGGTGAGGAGTAAATGGTTAATTATATTCTCAGAGCACAGACTCAGTGGATACAAAACCAGTGAGATGTGAGCATCATTTGCAGTGTCCTTGCATAGGTATTAATTACATTGTCAAGATGGACAGAATGGAATTTTACAGAGGCCAGAAGGGGAAAGTAAAGAACTTACATATCTAAAAGCAGAAAGCAAAAGGGAAAGATCTCTATCAGGCAAAATAATAAAAAAAAAAGTCCAGTAAACTTTATGAATGTTGCTGAAATTTGCATACTAACCACATCTCAAAAAGATGGAACAAAGCTGTCAGAAATTTTCTTATACTTAACCAATTAACCACTGGTGTTAAAGTTTGAGGTCTCACCTCAGTTTTACAGTCTCTAAATGGTTATGTGAACCGTTGGAAATTATTTCATCCAGCAGATGTTAATGACTTGCCCCAAGTCACAGAACTATTTAGTGGTGTCTGAGGCTGCATTTGAACTCAGGGATGTCTGATTCCATGACCTGCACTCTATCCACCATACCACTTAACCATTTCATATATAAACAAATTATCAGATTAAATTCAGTGGTTCCATTCTATGGGCAAAGGAGGCTGAAGACAGCAACAATTTGGATGGAGATAAAGATGACAATAGTAATGGCTCTTATTCTGGAGTTTGCAATGAGCTACACTTATAACCACATGTTGAAGTATTTGGTTTAAGAATCATCCCTATTTTAAACAAATAATATAAGGTTTAGTGGAGAAATTACTTATTCCAGGTCTCACAGCTAATAACTAAAAGAACAAAGACTGAGATTCCCAATATTTTGACGTGAAGTTCTAGGCCCTTTTGGGGGCATACAAGGCCTTTTGATGATTATAACATAATCTGTTTTGATATTGACTGATAATCTTTCATCACAAATATGATGTTATACAAATGCATGACCTGTGGCACATAACTGACTTTGGGGATACAAAGACATAAATAAAACAGCTCTTGCCCTCTAACACATTATATTCTATCATAATATACATTATAGACATACATAAAAGCAGATTATATAATCTCCACTTGGCCTTTATTGATTAACTGGGGCCTTCTGTTCACATTGACCCCACGACAAAAACCAGAACCATTGGACCAAAGTTACTCAGAGGCAGATTTCAATTTTATATAAGGAAAAATCTCAGAGCAATAAGAGATGTCCAAAAATGCAATGGACTGTCTCTAGAAGTTGTGGGCCTGCTTCATTAAAGGCCTCTAAGCAAAGGTAAGATTTCTACCTTTTGGTATACCAAAGAAAGGGTTATTATGAACCTCTGAAAGGACTTTAACCCCTAGATTCAGTATTGCAGAGCAATCTTTTTGTTTTGAATCTTAAATTCACCAGCTCTTTCTGACTTTATGGACTTGCTTCCATGTTTTGGCCACAGTCTCATTCTTAGAGTTCTCTTAGCATCTAGTGCTTCCTCACCCTGGAAAACCCTCTACCAGGCCAACAACCTGTTACCATTGGTTAATTCTTCCTGGTGCCTCCATTTGAGGAATACATCTAGACTGACAAAATTTCATAAATGTTTGTTTCCTTGTATTTTAGTAGATGATCTTGCTTCCTCAGGGACTGAGAAAATTTAAATCATCAGTTATAAACATTTTCATAACATTCCCTTTCTGAACCCATCATTTTATCCTTTGCTCAAAGCATGGAAGTTGAATGGGTCATTTTTAGTCAAAATTAGCACTATGACTTTTACAACTAATCCTATCCATTCCTATTTCTTCTGATAATTTGGTCAAATAACCATTGTTTCTTGTTTTGTCTTTATCTCTCTTTGTCCATTCCTCCATCTCTTCCTTTCTCCCTCTCCCTCTCCCCTCTCCTTCTTCTTCTCCCTCTCTCTATGCTTCTCCCTCTCCCCCTTTCTCTCCCTCTCTCTTTCCCTTTCCCTCCCACTTCTCCCTCTCCCCTCTCCTTCTCCCTTTCTTTTTCCCTTTCCCTCTTCCCCTCCCTCTCCCCTCTTCATTTTCCTCTCCATCTCCCCTCTTTCTCTCCCTCTCCCTCTTTTTCTCCAGCTCCCTCTCTCTTTTCTCTTTCTCTCTTTCTGTCTCCTCGTGATCCTCTCCTACAGGTTCCCATATTTGCTCTATAGTACCCCTTTATGTACTGCTTTCCCCTATTAGAATGTGAACTTTTTTAAGGACAGGGATTGGCTTGCTTGTTTTTGTATTCCTAGCATTAAATATGGTGGCTAGAATATAGAATTTAACTGGCACTTAATAAATGCATTATACAAAGGGACAGGTGGCAGAGTGCATACAAAGAAGAAAATAGGAGAGACAGACAGACAGACAGACAGCAGAGACAGAGACAGAGAGACAGAGAAAGAGAGAGAACACATTGTTACTAGACTCAGGGAATTCTAATCTATCCTCATATCCTTACTATGTGGCTGTCATGGTTTCCTTAACAGTAAGATAGAGATGATAAAAGCACCTATCCCCCATGGTTATTGTGAGGATAAAGAGAAAGTATATTTTTAAGTGCTTTACAAATATTTCAGGACTATATATAATATGCATATATATTTTTAATTTATAAATTATAATATATGTCAAGCATTTTTCTATCTTTATCTCAGGTGATGATATTTTTTGCATTCTACTCATTCTGTGCAGCTTTTTGCCACCACTGTCCATCCTTTCCTTGGATACTTTCTTTTCCAATGAATAATCCATGATGCTACCCAGTCATGCTTCTCTTTTTATTTGACTTCTTCTTTTGAGTCTCCATTGATGATAGCTTTCATTTTTGTCTCCTTAAATAAGAATGTCACCCAAGATTCTGTTTTGCATTGTCTTTTGTCTCTTGGTCATTATTATTTCATTTTTCTAGATTTTCATTCATCCTATCTTTCATCATTATTATCTACGGTCAAAGAAGTAGCAAATGGCAAAGCCAAGAATTGATCTCTGAACTTTGGTCTCAAGCCCAATTCTCTGTTCAAATTCCACTTTGTATCCATACTGTCAAAGTCTATGTGTAAAACTTTATATTATACTGATAGGCAATGAGAAATCACAGGCTATTTTTAAATAGTTGACATATTCAGTAAACTTCGATCAAACCTAGTAACAAGGCCACTCAATAACAAACTTGACTGCCAAAGATGAATATGAATATTCCTTGAACAAAAGTGTAATAGGAATTCATGACATTATTAGAGTTATATTCCATTTTTCTCAACCGAAATAACTAAATAGCTGGAAAGCTCATGTTTTCTAAAAGTGACAAGAATATAAATGTCTATTAGAAAATAGTTTTCTGCCTGTTGTATACATTCAGATAAGTCTATTGGACTGTTTATAAGCATATTGTAGACCCTCTGATGCTAAGGAAGGAATTCCTGTTAAGAAATGATGAGATAGGCTAGATAAGATATGTCAAATAAAACCAACAACACCTCTGACTATAGCTCAAACAAGATTAAAATGCAACTGGGAAATATGTAACAAAAAAGTAAAAATACCAGAGAACATAGATAATTTTAAGTGTGATTTACCTAGTCAATATGTGGCTTACAGGGATTTTAATGTACTGATACTTATATTCATTCATATTTTACTTTAACAGCACAGGACTACTTGACTTCTGAAGTCCTTTCAAAAAAAGGTTCTGCATATGTTAGGAAGATTACAGAGGCAACAGTGTGATGGCTGCTTGGAGATTAGAAAGGGATTAATGTAAATAGTAACATAAAGAAATATCAGCATTCTAGAGAACCATTTGGAACCATACTCCCAAAGTCATCAAATTGCTCATACCTTTAACTCAGCAATACAGCTATTAGGTCTGTATTCCAAAGAGATAAAATATAGGCAAAAAAGACCTACTTGTATAAAAATATTTATAGCAGTTCTAAGTGTAATGTCAAAGAACTGAAAACTGAATGAATCTTCATCAATTGAGGAATGGCTAAACAAGTTGTGGTATATGGTTGTGATGGAATCCTATTGGGCCATGAGAAATAAAGAACAGAATGAGTTCCAAAAAAACATGGAAAGGCTTATATGAACTGATGCACTGAAGTTAGCAGAATCAAGAGAACATTGTACACAGCAACAGCAACAATGCATGATGGTTAATTATAAAATTAATTAATTATTATCAGCAATACAAGGATTCAGGACCACTCCAAGGGAATCATGAACAAAAAGCCTATCCACTATTACAGAAGGAAATGATGGAGTCTGAATGCATATTGAAGCATAACATTTTTCACTTTATTTCCTCCATTTATTTTTCTCTAGATAAAGTTATATGTATATTGTTTTACAACATGATGAACATGAAAATAGGTATTTTATGAAAACACATGCACAACCTATCATATTACCTGCTACCTTGGGGAGGGAAAAGGGAGAGAGGGACAGGATATGGATTGCAAAATTTAGAAAATGATTTTTAAAAACTTTATTGTCACTTAATCTGGAAATGTAAAAAAGAAATATTAGTGCCACTTACAACAAGATTAACATAATTGTCTAAGGAGCTTAAAAAACAAAATTTTTTAATTGTACATTACACTACATTTTTTCTTGAAAAAAAACAAATTTATTATTTATAATATTCTTTTTTGAAAATTTTGAGCTCTGAATTCTCATTTTCCTTTAGTCCTCCTTCCACCCATTGAGAAGGCACACAACATATCAATAATATACTAACCAAAAAATTTAGGAGGTAAACAAAATCTACAGTCTATTATAGGGGATAACTTATACAGAATGAAAGGAACACAGAATATAGAGAATAATGACTAGAAAAGGAAGTGGATCAGTCAAATAGATAGACTGAAGGGAAACTAAAGGATAATCTAAATAATTCATCCATATAATATGCAATGTAACAAATATCAGGAAATCTAGAATCTCAATACCAATTCTGCCACTGAACAGCCCCTGTGATATTGGGCAAATTACTTGACTTCTCTGTCCCTTAGTTTTTTGTTTTTGTTTTTGTTTTTAAATTTTTAAACCCTTAACTTCTGTGTATTGATTTATAGGTGGAAGATTGGTAAGGGTAGGCAATGGGGGTCAAGTGACTTGCCCAGGGTCACACAGCTGGGAAGTGGCTGAGGCCAGATTTGAACCTAGGACCTCCTATCTCTAGGCCTGGTTCTCAATCCACTGAGCCACCCAGCTGCCCCTTCTTAGTATTTTTATTATGTGAAGTCAGGGATTGGACCAGGTATCTCTTAATGTGCCTTTTACCTATAATGATTCCATGATCCTATATTGGTTGAATCCCTGTGAAGAATGGAAGCAGAAGATGGAAAAGATTCACAAAAGATTAGACTCCATAGATGAATATCAACTTACATTGCTGAAATAGTTCCTGCATTAATAAAATCACATTGGAAACATTCCAGTACCTAATTTTCCAAAGTTTATCAAATTAAACCTCATGTTTGTTTCTCCTCAAAGACAAAATTTAAATTTAAAAGTATAAAATGGTACATTTTTCTTAACTTCCTTTACTAAGGGACAGTTAGGTGTTCCAGTGGAAAGAGAGTGCTGGGCCTGGAGTCAGGAATTCTTGAGTTCAAATTTGGCCTTCACCACTTACCAGCTCTGTGACCTGGGGCAAGTCACTAAGGCTTTGTTTGCTTAATTTCTTCATCTGTAAAATGGGAACAATAATAGTCCCTACCTTCCACAATTGTTGTGAAACTCAAATGAGATAATTGTAATTAGCACAATGCCTAGAACATAGTAAGTGCTTATGCAAATGTATACTATTGCTACTACTATTACTATTATAAGTAGGACAACCACTACTAAATGAAAATAACTAACAAGTTAATAATTATGACTAATAATTGAAATAATAGTGAATATTTATATAGTTCTCTAAGTGTTACAAAGTACTTTACATGTATTATCTCTTTTGAACCTTATAACAACCCTGTGAGGTAGGTGCTATTAACATACCCATTTTGCAGGACAACTGAGGCCTAAAGATTTTAAATGACTTGCCTCAGATAACATAATTAGTAACTGTCTAAATATTTTTAACTAAGCCTTCCTGACTTGAAGTTCATTGCTCTAGATATTGTACAACATAGTTGATTAATTTTGCTTTTAATTTTCTAAAACAATGGGAAAGCTGTTTTTATTACATTTCATTGATCCCTAGAATATTAGAAATAGAAAAGATATTGGTAATCTCCCAGGGAACCTCTGTAAAGTTACAGTGATATGTTAAGTCCACACAGAAAGTTAATGGCAAAAAATGAGTCTTAAACCCAGAATTCCTTTTTTTATTTTTATTTTGAATATTTTCCCATAGTTACATATTTCATATTCTTTCCCTCTCCTCCAAACCTCCTTAACCCCACTTAGCAGATGTACAATTCTACTGGGTTTTACATGTACATTGATTAAGACCTAATTCCATATTATTGATAGTTAGACTAGAGTTAAACCCAGAATTCTTGATTGATATTTAGTGCAATGAAAAGAGCAATCATTTGAGATTCAGTTGAGCCACTAATTCATTATAATCCCCCTTAACCAATTGGATATTATCTTATTATTCTTATAGGCAGTTAAAAGAATGGTAAATATTGAGTCACATAACTTGTAGTCAGATCCTAGTTCTGCTATTTAATAGCTATGTTCTGCAGGCTAGACTTTTGTGATATGTGAACCAAGAATTACCAGAAACGTAAATCCATTTTCAAAGAGGCATAGTTCATAATTCAGTGCTCTACAGATCAATATTGACAACATTTTCTGGATTATGGAGAAAGCAAGGAAGTTCCAGAAAAAAAAATCTAATACTTCATTGACTACACTAAAGCCTGTGACTATGTGGATCACAACAAATCATGGCAGGTCCTCAAAGAGAGAAGTACCAGATCATCATACTTGTCTCCTAAGGAATCTGTATATAGTTCAAGAAGCAAACATGGAACTGGTTTGTTTTAAACTGGGAAAAGACTATGGCAAAGCTATATACTGTCATCTTATTTAATTTTATATGCAGAGTACACCATACAAAATACCAGGGTAGATGAATCAAAAGCCAAAAAAATGGTTGATGGGAGAAATATCAATAATTTCAATTGTACAGACAATATCACTCCTCTGGCAAAAATTTAAGAAGAATTAAGAAATCTCTTGATAAAGTGAAAGAAGAATGTATAAAAGAGGGATTGAAATTCATAAAAAAGAATATCTTAGAAAATGGTCCCATCACTTACATCACAATAGGAGAATCAATGGAAGCAGTGTCAGATTTTTATATTCTTGGGCTGAAAGATCATTGCAGATGATGACTGCAGCCATGAATTAACAGCTTCTTGGGAGGAAAACTATGGCAAATCTGGACAGCATGCTAAAAAGCAGAGCCATCACCTTGCCAACAAAGGTCAAAGCTATATTTTTCGTCCTATAACAATGCATGGCTGTGAGAGTTGCACTTTAAGGAAAGCTGAGTGCTACTGAATTGATGATTTTGAATTGTGGTGCTAGAGATTTTTGAAAGACCTTTAAATGTAATGAGATCAAATCAGTCAATACTTAAAGAAATTAACTCAGACCTTTCACTGGAAGGTCAAATACTGAAGCTGAACCTTAAGTACTTTGGCCATATAATGAGATGATAGGGCTCATTGGGAATGAACCTGAGGTTGGGAAAGATTGAAAGAGGGGACTGAAGAGGATGAGATGAGTAGATAGTATCATAGAAAACAACAAACTTGAACTTGGACAGACTGAGAAACAGTATAGAGAATAGAAGGGCCTCACATGCTATGGTTCATGGGATCACCAAGAGGACCTGATTGAACTACAACAACAACCATCTTGGACAAAGAATTTGACCTTTCTGGGCCTCAATTTCTGATTGATAAAATTAGAGAGTTAGACTAGTTGTCCTTGAAGGCCTATTCTAGCTCTAGATCAGTGATTCCCAAAGTGGGCACCACCGCCCCCTGGTGTGTACTGCAGTGATCCAGGGAGGTGGTGATGGCCACAGGTACATTTATCTTTCCTATTAATTGCTATTAAAATTTTTAAAAAATTTAATTTCCAGGGGGATAAGTAATATTTTTTTTCTGGAAAGGGGGTGGTAGGCCAAAAAAGTTTGGGAACCACTGCTGATCCATGATGCTATGATCATAATAATCATTTTCTACTTTTTTTATGCTACAAAGGCATAATGGTGGCTTTTTATAGTGTTCTAATAAAATGTAAGAAAAAATGCAAGTTGTCTGTGTTCTGACTCTTTGAATTATTCAGTCCTACTACCTTAGGTATTGTTGAAGTCAACTAATAAATAGCACAATACGTTTGTGAAAAAGACTTGCAACTCAAATAAGCTGTAAGTCTTTAGGCATCTGGCGTAATATTTCTGCAATTAATCTCCTTGCATTGGCTGCATCTGATCATATTGTTGCAGGGGTGTTATGTGTTATTTGGTGAGTTTATGGAAGATTTGAAGCTTATGACTGTTGTTTAGTGCCTGTTATTTATAGGCTTTAGTTAAGTCTTTTGCACACATACTTTATGTATTTAATATTTCTGAAATCTAAACCTCATAACCATGAATTATATTTCTAAAATGTTCTCCATGCTGATTCCTTCTGGCATCTTAATGCAGTGATGTTTTATTCCAGATCCAACTGTGAAACGAATGCTTGCACTAACTTTCCCTTGCATTATGAAGGTAAGCACATTTCTGACAACCATCTGCTGAGACCTTGCTTCTTCCTTACTAATCAACCCATCTGAGGCTGAAATTGAGATAAAAGCAAGGGAGTTAGAGAAACATTGTTGAGTAGTTGCAGCTATATATACTATGTGAGAGATCCTGTGTAACTTCTGCCATATATGCATAGAAAGCAGGTTCTCACTTCTGCTGCACCCACCAAAAGCACTTTGAAGTTTGCTTACACAATTTCTCCTTTAAATCACAACAATTACAAATGCATTTTTAGTTCTTTAACTATTGCATATGTTGCATTTACATGAGCAAAGTACTGGGACACAAAAACAGACATTTGCATATCCAAACTTGGGTCTATGAAATTCTTTTTTCAGATATTTCAATTGCCTTGCATTTAAATTTATTCTTACTAAATGAATTTTTTCCCTCACTGATACAGCAATTTTAAAAAGTGTCAAAGAATAATCTGGTAGTCATGTAAAATAATACTGGTTACATCATTAAAAAGTGTAAACTTCTTTAAACTATAGAAGAAAGATTTGGTATCTCTTATGTAATCTTAGCTGTCAGTCTATGAGATGAGGTCTAAGGGAAAGCCTGACAGAAGATACTGAGAAGGTAGATAGCTTAAAGAAATTGTAAATAAGAAACAATGAAATATAAAAGAAAGCAACTACAGAATTTGAGCTCTTAATAGTTCTTATCCCTTCACTGTACTAAGGTCAAACATTTCAGGAGCAGCTATCACCACCTCTGCTTCCAATGAATACCTCAAGTCATTCTAATATATACAATCAATTGAATCAAAAATTGCTAATATTTTGGGAATATATAATTGGAAATGATCATCATCTGATTTTAAGTGGATACAACTTTTGCACAAGTAACTACAAAATAAAATATTTTACACAAGAGAGGAGGAGAGGGTAGATATAGGGGATCCTATATCGAGAAGGCAGAACCTGAACTGGGATGTGAAAGAAGAAGAAATTTTCAATCAAGCCAAGTTAACAAGCATTTATTAAGGACTTGTTATATACCAGATATTTTATTACATGTTGGAAATAAAAATATAGGCAAAGAGAAAACACCAGTTTTGGTGGGGAACATATTTCAATGGGGGAGGACAATCTGTGAAAGGGAATTAAAAGAGGAAGAAACTTTTAGACGCTGAAATTAAGATATTCTGAGCCAACAAGGTTCAGAACACATTCAATTTATTGGTAAGACTAGAACTTAACAACAAAAAGATTTTTTTAACTCCTCAGCAAGCCAAAAGACTCAGAACGAGGGCTGGCAAATTATTTTTATGGACGAGAGGAGGAGCTACCAAAAACTAGAAGGCAGCATCATAGATGGAGAAAACAGCATGCTTGGTTATAAAGTTAGAAGAATCATAGATGTGGGGCACAATATGATTGACTAGAAATTTGGAATGCAATTCTAGCAATAACCTTTTCTTCCATATTGTCACTATGGAAAACAGTGTCATTGGTAGCGTCATCTGAGTAAGCGAATTAGTGTCACAGAAATATCAGACTAGATTTTCTTGAAACATAGACAGTTTTGCAGAGATAACAGAACAGACTCTCTGGCAATCACTTGCATCCTTCAAGGATAATAGACCTCCTTGAAACAAGAATAGAACGGTGATTAGCAGAAAAATGTAATTTCTGAACTTAACTCAGAGACAATGAGTGATTTACAGGAAAGATGAACTTACAAACTTAACTCAGAGACAAATGAAATGTGACTTGGGTAGTTACACAAAATGTCACTAGTGATACAAAATGAAATCAATTACCAACTAGAATCTATTTTATTTTCTTAATTTTCAAAGGTGTTTTGGGGAGGAGGCATGTATAATGACATAGTCCAAGTTTAACTTGGTTGTTCTTGGTCCTTACTTATCAATGGAAGAAAGAAGCCTCAAGATCATAGAGGAAAGACAACTGAAGGACACTTGTTGGCAAAGTCCAGAGAAAGAGACAATTGAAGCAGGTGGCAGATATAGAAGTACCATCTTCCAGGCATTTATGAATACACCATTGGGTCATGGATCTAACAGTGATGGGCAAACTATGGCCCGCAGGCCAGATGCAACCCCCTGAAATATTCTATCTGGCCATGTAACATTATTCTTAATCTGATGAATACAATGAGTAGGATACAATATAATGAAAATTTGAAAGAGCTGCCTTAGAAACAGACTGAGAGATGAGCATTTCCTTTCCTTTGGCCCCCTCTTTAAAAAGTTTGCCCATCACTGATCTATAACCTAAACAGACTTTTGAAATGCCAACTCAAGTTTGTGGAAAGGGTAACAAGGCTCATCATCAATCATGCCAACACAATAGGGCTTTAATGCAAATCGTCATCACTGTCTTGGTAGAGCTATCTTCAAAACCGTTTGTATGTCCTTGCTGTTATGAGGCAAAAGTAAACTTCCTTCTATTAAATGTTTGGTGATTTTTGAATGCCTCATTTCTTACAAATATTGAACATGAACTAAACAGGCTCCATAATTGGCAATGAAACATTCTCAGCTAGAGTATTTAAATTCTAAAGTGCTTAGGCTAAAATACATTGCTGAAACAACTAGGAAATTCAAATAATTCAATGAAAAAACAATCACATTGGTTATTTGACACTGATTAGGAAAAACAACTTGTACTTGTTTCATAGAAAAATAGTTGGTGGATAAATGATTATATTAAAGTACATAGAATGCCTATGATACATTACTCTTGTTTTATCAAATTGTTTTTTCTTTGTCATCTGTTTAGAAGCTAGCAAAATAAACAACTGATAGACTAGCTTTTTTATGGGCATCTTTTATCTATTGAAATCTATTTAGTCCTTGTGATGTCAAACAAAATTTTTTATTAATATTTTGTGACAATTTTCCTATTTATTAGACTACTAACTTAGAAATATATAAATTATACAGGATGATAATTTGATACTTCTATCAATTAATGTTATTCAGCAGCATGTCTTTAAATCTATTTAAATTAAATAAAATTAAAATTTTATGATACAGTTGGGGCAATACTAATCTCTTTAGGCTAACTTGTTCTTAAAATATATATATATATGTATTAAATTTTACATTCCTTACTCAGAAAGTAATTTATTGCCTCTCATACTCATTAAAAAAAAGAATAAAAGAAATTCAGCAAAACCAACCTACAAATAACAAAATAACTATGTCTTACAATAGACACAATTATCTACCCTACCCTTGCATTGAAGAGAAGAACATTTATTTTCTCCCTATTTCTATGGCCATCTGGGTTATTATAATTATCTGGTGTTCAGATTTATTTTTCTGTATACTTCATTGCTTTACATTTCTACCTGGTTTAATAGCTCTGATTACTTTCCTCTCTACTGGTTTATATAAATGTTTCCCTGGGTCTAGATAGTTGCCATATTTGTTATTTCTTATGGCACAGCAGTATTCTATTATATCATGCACCACAATTTGTTTAGTCCCTTCCCCAGAACACTCTCCCTAATTGTGCTGACAAAAATATTGCCTTTGCAGCAGATGTACTTTTTTTCTGATAAAATTTTACTAATTAATCAATCAGTCCACACCTATTGAGTTGTAGGACAGAGAAGTCACTTGGATAAAGCCTAATAACACTTGGGTGGAATTCCATACAGAAGTTTAGATTTAATGGTCACCAAGGGAATCTACTCACAGATTATGGCAGGAGTAAGTACACAGATTTCAAATCTGTTAAACCCTTTGGCTTTAGGAATTTTGTCCCCTTTCTTGTAGATCCCATTCATGGGGGCAGATGCAAAAGGAAGACATATTTATGCCACCATCTTAATGGCCTAAACGGGGACAAAGAATGGCCTCCATATGGAGTGAATAATTGATTCAGCTGGCACTGAATTAGTAGATTCTCATAAAGCTCTGAATCCCCTTGTACTGTGCTGAGAAGAGAAGCTACTCTGGACTATAGTAACTGCTGGTCAACACATGGAAAAATTCCTCAAAAACTCTTCAGGTTCTTAGTGGTAAATATATATCCATTCCCTGCTTTCTGTGTGAAAAAAAAATCGCCCTTCAAGAAACAGTTTTAGGATAAACCTGTGGCTTCATTGCTGAGGATCCATGAATAGTCTCCTCTCTCGCTTGTCATGGCTCTTATACCAGTCACTCAGCAACCCCTTTGGGTTGAAGGCTACAACTGGTCACCTTCTCTTAAGAAGCCCTTTCACTTTGTACTACTGACTCCATTACTATCCCTTATGACTTTTTTCTTGGCTAAATATATGAAGGCTCTGTTTCTAGTAGCTAAATGTGCTAGGTTGTATTTCTTTCAGTCTGACTATGATAATAATCTAATTTCTTCAATATCATCAATATTAACCAAGGAACAATAGATCTGGTGCCCTTATTAGTCTCCTTGTCAGCCTCTTCCAGAATACTGTAAGATTTAAATTAATGTGAAATATTTGAAGTATTTTATTAATAGTTTATTATCTAACAAAATAGAACCATGTGACTAAGTTTCTCTACCTACTCAAAAAGCCTGCTCCACCAAAGTCACTACAGGAAGTAAAAAAAGAGCTAGCTAAGGAACTCCACTCAATTTATATCCTGTCTACATCAGCATGTAACAGGAAGTGAGTGGGATTCTGGGAATTGTAGTTTTTACTGGAGGTAATAGTTTTTAGGGTAACATATTCTAATTACACAACACACTAGGATAAATGCATGCTATCTATTCCTTGGAGACATCATTAGAAATAGTTTTGCCCCAGAATGGCACATCACTAAATCCGATTATCTGATCACTTTATGTTTTTTATTTGTATCACAGTTTTCTCTGTTTTTGTCCCTCAGTCTTTCAAAGGTATCACATTTTCACACTAGACCCAGTTGGCTTGTCTCTATCCCTGAATCAGCCTCCAATCCAGTCTTCCTGCCCTTAGTCTACTCACTTCTGAATCCACTACTATGGTGTTCATTGGGCTGATCCTCTGACCTCAGGACTCTGGCCTCTTTCTTTCCAACCAAGGCCTTCTTGAGTGCTGTGGACGCTATTCATTCCCTTCTCAGCTCTGCTCCAAATTACTCCCCTGTGAGGCTAGAATTTTGATAATTCTAAACTAACTTAAAGATTAGCTAGTTGAGCATAATATGACTCAAAATTAATATGTACAATAAGGTTGGACATCAAAGGAAGGCCCTGAATCTCCTTATCTTCTTCCTATCTCAGTGGACTTTCTTCTAGTCACTGATAATGTGCCCATGTTCATTTTTCAATGGCTAGCATTATTCTACAACATCTTATTTTTTTCCCTCCGTGGATTCTGAATCTTTGTCAGTTATTGTACACATTTTGCTTCCTGTTGCTCTATCCATTCCTTTATTCCCAATCCTCTCAAGTCCTAATGTTCAACTCCAAATCTACCCACCTCTGTACATTCTGAAATAATTGCTCCATAGTTAACAAGAAAAAAATAAATGTCTATTAATTGAGAAATATTTAATATATTTTTAAACAGAATGTGTAAAATGCATAAGGGGCTTATAAGGGGTTAAAAGGGGTTTTGGTTGGGTGAATATTAAAAGGTTTGGTCTCCAGGGAATTGAATAATTATCAATCCTCAATTAAAGAATAACCTCAAGTCAAAATGATTTTATGGAAGTTTATTTACAAATGAGGAGAAGAAGAGAAAATAAGAAAATCAGAAAGAGGATAAGATAGGATAAGTAATCTAACAGAGTTGATAATTTGCTCTGGCCTCCTAGTTTAAACCAGGAAGATCTAATTAGTCCTCAGTCAGAGGAACCTCAGCCTTGAGCCTAAGACTAGGGGTACCAGAGGGCCCTGGAGGGCCAGAGATGAATGAAGCAGAAGCTTCAGTCATAGAGTCTTTTTCAAGCAAGTAGGTCCTTTAGGGAAGTCCAGGCAGATTTAGTCTTTACACTCACCATATGTAATTCCAAGGGAGAGATTAACAGCAATCTCATCAAGGTCTCATAGTCCCAGGTCCACCCTCCTCCAGGTACAAGTCATGAATAAGAAGAACTCCAGGAAGTTGTCATTCTCTTTTAAAGGGCCTTCTTTTGGTGTCACTTCCTGTGCCTTCCTCTTAGTTTATGTGTCCAATCACAAGAGAAACTGTTCTTATGACTGTCCAGGAGGCAGTCAGTAAATTCTGATTTGTCACTTACTCTAGCACACTTTGGTCACTGACTTCCCAACTTGTGAGTTAAGTGGAGTTGTTTACACATTTGGTGATTAGATTTAAGAATGGGCAAGGTAAATTTAATCTCATTATGACAGGTTTTAGAAGAAAGAAGGGAATTTTTTTTGTTTTTTTTTCATTTATATTTTTTATTTTTTTAACAGAAGATAGCAATTTAGATATTTTTTAACTGAGACAGCACTAGAATGTTATACACTAGTATGAATAAAAAAGAAAAGAAAATATCTAAAGCTTAAAGTCACAATACAATATAATACTGTCATTTTTTTTCCAATAGGGAAATGAGAAACACAGAAGTAAAAGAATTCAACGCAAAATAGGATTAGAGATAGAATTCAAATTCAGACTCCAAATCCACTATGCATTCTACAGTTGTGCACTCCTTTAGAGTACCAATATGAGAATAATTGAAATACTATTTACATGAGACTGATGTAAAAATCTGGGGAGGAAAAAAGAAGGTAATGAGGCAGGTTTAGGTAGGATACTGAATATCTATAAATATGTTTAGCTGAATTTAAATTATATAAAGGTCAACAGATACAGGTCACAGAAAATTAGATATATTGCCTAATTGTCCATGAAAGAAGATAAATTGTATATCTTTTCTGTATAAAGTAGTAGTTGGAGTTATTTAAATAGGTAGAGAAATAATTTTTAAAAGCTTACACAATACTTCTTTTTAAAACAATGACTAAAGAGAACTCAAAATTTCATGTATGTATTTTCATAATGCAGAAAATATTTTATATGGCACCAAAATGAAAACATGAATGATTAAGATAGGGAGAATGATTAGTGATTTCATCAATTTGCCATGAGGATAATGCATAATGAGTTTGGGAAACAGATTATTGTCTCTATTATCTATTTGATTAGATTGTAGAGGTTATTTATGAATGAGAATGAATTAAGACTAGAGAGATATAGTCAAGACTAATGTGGAAAGCTTCAATTATTGGCATAAAATTGAATATTTTATCCTATAGGTGATAGGGAATTAAATATGAAACTGGCATTATTAAATCTATGTTTCAAGAAGATTATATGTAGAAGATAGTTTCATGAGAGAAAAAATGATGGGAGAGAGGAGTTATTAGTATAACACAAGAAACCAACTGAAGAGTCACTGCCAGATAATATAGTTAAAGAACAAGGAAACTCTCTCACAGCTCCTCTCCAAATATTAAAAAAAAGAAAGGAACAAAATACTGGACTGATAAATGAACAAAAAAAAAATTAAAAGGGTAAAAATCCATCTAATTTAAAAGGTCCAATTAAATTTTACAATAAAAGATTTTGTGAATCAGTGTAATTATTAACAAATTTTAAACTAAAAAAATTAAAATAAAAAATAAACAAATTATTAACAAAATTTAAAATTTTTAAAAAATTGTGAGGAGATTCACATTACCAGCATAAAATATGAAAGTAAAGAAATCATAATAAATGAAAAAATAAGGAAAATTATTTTAAATTTTTTCTCTAATTATATGCCAACAAAATTAAGTATTTAAATGAAATGGGTTTCATTTAAATTCTTAATATATAATATATATTACATATTATTATATACAATATTCATAGTAATGTTATCAAAATTAACAGTAAACCAAATAAAAATTTACATAACTTAATCTCAGAAAAATAATAAAATATGCCATATATATACTTGCAAAGGGTAAAAACAATAACAAATCAAGAACAGATAAATTTACAACTTATTTTAACATTTAAAGTACAATTTATTCTTATATTACATAAACTCTTTGCTTGAATAGGAAAAGAATGGTTCATACCAAATTCTTTCTAGGACACAAATATTGTCTTAATTCCTAAACAAGGTAGAGAGAAATTATCAGAAAGATGAGTTAAAGTTTGAACTAAATTATTTACTGACTGTGTTGCCCTGGAAAATATATTTACACTTTTATCTGCATTTAATTCCTCATTAGTAAAATGAAGTTGATAATAGCACCTACCTAATAGGTTTGCTACAAAAATAAAATGAACTAATATTTGTAAAATGTTTTGCAAATATTAAAGTGTCATATAAATGCTAGTTCCTATTGCTTTTGTTGTCATTTCTACCATGATTATTAATAGGCAGTTCTCCAGGAGAAATCCAAACAGTCTATGGCATATGAAAAAAAAATGTTACAAATCACTAATACTTAGAGGAATGCAAATTAAAGCAATTTTGAGGTTCCACCTCACATATATCTGATTTGCAAAGTTGTCAAAAATGGTGAATGACAAATTTTGTAGATAATATTGGAAGTTGAATATTTGAATATTGAATAATACTGGATATTGAATAATAATTGAATATTGAATAATATTGGAAAATAGGTACATTAATGTACTGTTAGAGGAGTTATGAATTAGTAGAGCTTCTGGAAAGCAATTTGAACCTATGCTCAAAGATGTAACTAATATGTGACATCACAAGGGAGAATAAAATCTAGTAGGCAAGTGGGAAATTATTATATGACATATAGTATAAAGATATTAGTAAAATGTATTAAAGGTAATAATCCTAAAAATTAATAAATTAAGAAACACATAATTTTATTTATATACACACACACACAAATATATACATATATAATATATACACAAATATGTGTGTATGTATTCAGTAGATTTTCTCTTCTGACTCAAATGGAGTCTGTCTTGCTATAGGTCCACACAGACTTCCCAAGCCCAAGTAGAAGAAGATAAATAGAGAGAAAGGAAAGAAAATAGCTAATTATCCCTTTTGACCAGTAGAAGGTAAAGTATCCTGCTCTATCTTCTATATATTTAAACTTAGCAAGAATGTGAAGCATATTTAGTACCTTGAAATCTGTTTTCCTGAAAAGAAAATAAGTGGGAGAGAGAAAAGTCAAAAATCTTTCCTATACTCTCCTGCCCACCTTGTGGAGAAGTAGGTAGGAGCAAAGCTAAGTATCTCCTACCATTAGAAAAAATAGAATGTCCCAATTTTGCCACATCCCCTCCAATGTTCATTACTTTCCCCTGGTATCATTTTAGCCAATCTGCTAGGTGTGAGGTGGTACCTCAGAGTTGTTTTGATTTGCATTTCTCTAATTATTAGAGATTTAGAACACTTTCTCATGTGCTTATTGACACTTTTGATTTCTTTATCTGAAAATTGCCTATTCATGTCCCTTGCCCATTTATCAATTGGGGAATGGCTTGATTTTTTATACAATTGATTTAACTCCTTGTATATTTGAGTAATTAGACCTCTGTCAGAATTTTATATTATAAAGTTTTTTTCCCCAGGTTGTTTTTCCCTTCTGATTTTGGTTGCGTTGTTTTTGTTTGTACAAAAACATTTCAATTTAATATAATCAAAATTATTTATTTTACATTTTGTAATTTTTTCTAACTCTTGCTTGGTTTTAAAATCTTTCCTTTCCTAGAGATCTGAGAAGTATACTATTCTGTGTTCAACTAATTTACTTACAGTTTCCTTCTTTATATTCAAGTCTTTCACCCATTCTGTTTTTTTTTTTAACCCTTGTACTTCGGTGTATTGTCTCATAGGTAGAAGATTGGTAAGGGTGGGCAATGGGGGTCAAGTGACTTGCCCAGGGTCACACAGCTGGGAAGTGGCTGAGGCCGGGTTTGAACCTAGGACCTCCTGTCTCTAGGCCTGACTCTCAATTCACTGAGCTACCCAGCTGCCCCTACCCATTCTGAATTTATCTTGGTATAGGGTGTGGGATGTTCATCTAAACCTAATCCCTCCCATATTGTTTTCCAGGTTTCTCAGGATTTTTGTCAAATAGTAGATTTTTGTCCCAAAAGTTGGGCTCTTTGGGTTTATCATAGACTGTCTTGCTGACATCACTTAGCCCAAGTCTATTCCACTGATCCTCCCTTCTATCTCTTAGCCTGTACCATATTGTTTTGATGACTGCTGCTTTGCTGGTGGAATTGTGAAGTGATCTAACCATTCTGGATGGCAATTTGGAATTATGCCCAAAGAGTGATAAAAGACTGCCTGCCCTTTGATCCAGTCATACCATTGTTGGGTTTGTACCCCAAAGAGATCATAGATAAACAGACTTGCACAAAAATATTTATAGCTGCGCTCTTTTTGGTGGCAAAAAAACTGGAAAGCAAGGGTATGCCCTTCAATTGTGGAATGGCTGAACAAATTGTGGTATATGTTGGTGATGTAATACTATTGTGCTCAAAGGAAAAATAAGCTGGAGGAATTCCATGTGAACTGGAAAGACCTCCAGGAACTGATGCAGAGTTAAATGAGCAGAGCCAGAAGAACATTGTATGTACATGGAGGCTGATACACTGTGGTAAAATCGAATGTAATGGACCTCTGTACTAGCAGCAATGCAATGACCTAATACAATTCTAAGGGATTTATGGAAAAGAACACTATCCACATTCAGAGGAAGAACTGCAGGAATAGAAACACAGAAGAAAAACAACTGCTTGAACACTTGGGTTGATGAGGACATAATTGGGGATGTAGACTAGAAAAGGCAACATCAATGTGACTACGAATAATATGTAAATAAGTCTTGACTGAGGACACATGTTAAAACCAGTGGAAATGCAAGTTAGCTACAAGGGTTGGGGTGCGGTGGAGAGGAGTTTGAGGGGGTGAAGGGTAAAGTAAAAATATGAATTATGTAACAATGGAAAACTTTTCTAAAAATAAAAAAATTATAAAAAATTGAAAAAATAGAATGAAAAAGAGTGAGAGCAAAAGAGACAAGAGAGCAGGAGAGAGACAGAAAGAGAGAGGCACACAAAGGGGTGCAGAAATTTAGTTAGATATTATGATTCATCTGCATCTTGTCAGTAATCACATTTGAAAGAACTTTTGAGGGAAAAAACTATGTTTTATTTTCATTTTTAACACACTTAAGAAGAAAATATTCCAAAGACAAAAGAAATTAGTTAAATTCATGGGATGCAACCTGGTTTATAGGGGCTGAAAATAGTTCTGACATGAATAGCAATGGGAATGAGGTTGTTTTGCTATGAACACCAATTCTACAGACACCTTAATTAAAAAACATGTATAAATATCCTTGGTTATCATTCCCCAAAGAAAAACCTCAATTTTCATCTTACAATAATTTATGTACACAGCAGTGATCTCTTAAATTAGACTCATGAAATCCTAAAAAATGCACCTGTGGTCTTTAGACCTGTAAACCCTTAAGCCATATTTTAAAAATAAATAAAAAAAATTTTAAATTAGATTTTTTTTAAGATTTGGAAATAGTTTTGTAACTCTGTTGAGTTTATTGAAACTCATTTCAAATGTTGCAAATAAAAAGTGAAGTATGTCTCTCGCGTTATGGGGGGAGACAGGGGAGATTACATTTTTGGAAATCTCTTAACTAGGGAGTTAATCCTCCAGTGACTTTCTTCTCTTTTCTAATCTCTTCCCCTCAACCCAGCCCCAAGGGTTATACCTTAACATAATGCAAATTATTGATTGTAAAAATTTGCCTTTTATAACTTCAGCACTTGAACACAGTTTTATAGATTTTTAAAAAAAGAGTCCCAGAATATGATATGTATTCTTGCTGAGTTGCAGAATATAACAGCATGATGCAAAATATATCACAGCAAAACATGAAATATGCATATTGTGCTGTTTTTACTTTCCATATGAAAGTTTTACTCAGCTCTGGGAGGAGGCATTTTCAGTGCTCAGGAGGTTGCAATCACAGCTGCTTTGCAATAGAGCAATAGCCTAAATTAACATATTTTGTATCTCTATTATGAGACAGCTTGGCCAGTTTTTGAATATTTGACATAAAAATGAAGGTTTTGGTCACACTTATACACATTCACACACATCATTGCATACACACACAGACACAGACACACAGACCACATGTTCACTAGGTCACCCTGAGAGGCACCATTAAAAGTTAACATTGTCATGATTAGAGTCATCAAGTCTATATATAATAATTAGACAACAAACAAAAAAAATGGCTCTTTACTTCTGATGCTGGTGCTGGATTGTTTATGGTATTGAGAGTGGGATATAATTATTTAGCAGGTCATCTAGAGTTCTTAAAATTTTGCTGTTGCATAAAAAAAAACTTTGAAAACAAAGCAAAACTTTCTAAAATCTGTTGAGATGTTTTTTTTTTTCTTATTCCTTTTTTAAATTACTTTAGGGACACTTTCATGATAATGGTCTCAATTCTGATGAGCCTATTTTTATTATTTTTAGCTGATTATTTCTCACTGATTTTATAATCCTTCAGTAAATGGCATCACAGTAATTCATTTGGTAAAAATCATGCTCTTCTCTAATGAATTCTGTATTCAATTGGCAGATTAATCTTCTGAAATTATTTCTTTAATTATGTTGCTCCCCTATTCTAAAAATATGTCAATGTCTCCCTGTTGCCCACCAAATAATTTCTGAACTCCTTAGGCAGGTATTCAAAGACCCAACACAATCTGGCTCTAATCAGCTATATCTCTGAATACTCCTTACAATAATTCTGCAATTTGGTCAAACTAGAAAACAGTTTTCCTAGGCAATCTCACCCTGCCTACCTTCATAGATCATTGGGAATTTAATCTAGTAATCTTTGGAACTCTTATCCTGGAGAATACTGATTGGCGATTCAATGAATTAAGATTCACTTACATCCAGTGGCCAATATATTCCAAGCAGCTGCCCTAGCCATGTTCTTGCCATCTTCCTGAAGCTTCATGCAACCCCTGGCCAGATCCCTTACTCTAGGATGTATCATCAAATCAATATTAACATTTATTCTGGAAAGAGTATATTAATCAAATCACGTGAGAACCCATTCACAAACCTTGGGACTTCCCAGACCAAAATATCCCTTTCTACCTTCCATTTACCCAGAGTGCTGTCATAGACCTGACTAGTGTTTACCTTTTATTAGCATGTAAATTACCTAAGGGTAGGAACTCCCTAGTACTTAAAACAGCTTGGTACATAGTGAGAATTAAGTAAATTGTTTGTTTTTTGTTGTTGTTTTTCTTATCCATTCACTCATTAATTCATTTAGAACTGTGGAATTTCAAAATTGGAAAGCAATAGTCAGTCCAATTTCTATCTAAATAAAAATTCCCAACATCAAAATAACACATAATAAATGATTTTCCAGTTTTACTTTTTAGACAATGGAGACTGCTATATTAGAAGGAAGATTAGTCCACTAGCTCTAATTACTGGGAAAATTTTCTTTATATCAAGATAATTTACCCCTTTTCATCTCCCACACTCTTTTTGTTAGTTCTGCCCTCTGATACTAAATGTATTATATTTGCCCTCCAAATGCTCAAGTAGAACTACAGGTTCCTACTTAAGGTGTTTCTTCTCCAAACTAATCATCCTAATTACATCAACTAATCAATGTATGTGGCAGACCAGCCTGGCCCTTCACCATTCTCATAATCGTTTTCATCTACATGCTCTCTAGTTTATCAATGCTTTTCATAAAATATGCCCTTCAGAATCTGACTTAAGATTTCAGAACTGGTTTGACCAGAGTTAGACTGTTGAATCCAAGCTTCCCTTTTTAAATTTTGGTGGTATGCCTCTCAGAATGCTTTATCCTTTTTGGTTAAATATTTGTAATTTTTGAGATTTTTTTTGAGAAACTAATCTCTCAAAACATTATTTTTTGAAATCTATGTAAACTTAATTTTTAAAAGAACACAAATTGGCAGACTAATTACTTAAATCACTAAATCCCTCAAGTAATTCTTTTAGAATAATTGTTATATTATATGTCTCATTCATCTTGAATTATAAAGTTAATTTTTGAACCCAATTATAAGACTTTGTTCTGCTTAAATTTATTTTCTCTAAATTTTTTACATCATTCTAATGCTGTGGAGATCATTTAGGGTCCAAATTCTTTCATCAAAAATGTTACCTGCTCCCTTAGCTCTGTGTACAAGTTAAAATATCAAATTCTATATGACCTCACCTGGAGTATTGATAAAATATTAAATAACACATGGTCAAACACAGGCAACTCCATCAATGTCTTCTTTCAAGTCGATATGGAATCTTTGATGACATCTTTGTAGATCTGTTCATCTAATTAAGTATTATCACATAGCCCATATCTTTCCATCTTGTCAATAAGAATATGGTAGACAATCATCATTCCTATATAATCCATGTACAATTTCAGAATGTTTTTGTCAAGATACTTTTTATACTATTAGTGACATTTCTATCAATATATAACAAAACCTTTATGTTCCTCCTCTAATAACATATCCTTAATAACTATATATCTTAATTATTCCTATCATAAGTGAGCTGGCTCTCAATTATCTCATCAGAATTGGACCTTTATTTCTATAACACTCTGAGCTTATGCCCTATATCACTTGAAAAAATTGATATATTATGTATTATCAACTAACTTCAAATATAATTATTTCCATATAATTCTTAGCATCTGTAATAGACTATAAGCTTCTTGAACACAGGGTCATTCACTTTATGGAAACAATATTTTTATTCCTCATTCCTCATCATATCTTATTTATAATAATTATTAAGTAAATATTTTGGGATGGATAAACACATAAGCAGATCAACATAAATTGTTCTATTTGAAATGTGCTTTTGTTCATATATATGTATGTAAATATATGTGTACATGTTTATTTGTATGAATGATTATGTATTTTTTTAATTTTTGTGGAACACTGATAAAGTCAGCTTGATAATAAAACAACCCATCGTGTATAATTGCTTGTGAAGAGACATAGAATATCCTGAGATGACCCAAAACAGAATGGTTTCTCTTTTAGAGAAAGACTTTGACTAAAGGGAGGGGTGACTACAGTTGTCTATTAGTAGATTTATTATCTACATATGGTTGTTTTCATAGTTTTAAAGAAAACAACTGAGAAATGATAAATTTTCGAACTGCTTGAGAAATGTAACAATAAAGAGAGCCAGTAACCAAATGTTATGATAGAGGGGAGAGAGAGAGTCAGTCTATGAGGTGAGTCTCTCTTCTAGCTCTCCCTCCCACTGATTATACACTGGGAGAATTTAAGGGGTGTCACCCCAAAAGTGAGTGACCTGGATGGTTGTGCCGCCCCTCAGGAGTTGGGGGAGAGGCTTCCCTATAAGAGGAGGCATGTGGTACCCCAATCAGATTCTGAATAAGAACGGGGTTCACAAAAGCCTCCCCTAGGGTCAGTCAACATCACAGTGGGGGGACTGGCTTCAAGATGGAGGCAGCCAGACCAAGCTGTGGTTCCCCTCTCCCTCATTGTCTCTCAGACACTCTGGAATGCTATCTGACTAATGAATTTTTTTTTATTATTTGCAATTCAGGGATTGGGGAAAGGAGTGAAGGGCAGAGGGATTTGGGGTACCTTCTTCTCTATTCCTATGGAGTCCATTGCTTAGGTGGGAACCTTAATGGATCCCACTCCTAAGCTTCTTTCCCCACCCCTTCTCTTTGTATTTCTATTTCTAGTTTTCTGTTTATATGCTTTTCTATAATTGTAAGTTTTGACTGAAAGGGGGTCTCTCAGCAAGGTTGGGTAATGGGTGAAGGAGACTAAGAGATTGCTCCCAAAATAGAGTCCAAAAACTTATCTTACTCAATGGTTGAAGTCTTGATGGGTGAGAAATGATGGGATGCCTTTAACCAGGGAATCCAGGTTTCAATTTCCTTCACTTAGGTGGAAAACGCAATGGTTCCCACCTCTAAGTTTCTCTCCTAGCCCCTTCTCCTGTTTTTATTTCTATTTCTATCCTTTCCTATAATTGTAAGTTTTGACTGAAAGGGGTCTCTCAGCAAGGTTGGGTAATGGGAGAAGGAGACTAAGAGATCACTCCCAAAATAGAATCCAAAAACTTAGCTAACTAGATGATTGAAGTCTTGATGGTTGAGATTTGATAAATGGCTTTTATCAGGTAATCCAGGTTTTCAATTTCCAAAGAAAGATCCTCAGGAAGCCCTTAGGACTGGATAAGAGTTGAGATATCCTCCTCTCTCCTCTCTCAGTCCTATGCCGGAAGCCCTTCTCCTCTTTCTCCTCCTGCAGAGAACTTCCCAGAATCCTCTCTGGTCTAAACTGTCAGTAACTGTCATCAACTCTCAGCCACTCCTTCTCTGGCTCCTTTTGTCCCATTCCCCTTGCACAAATCTCATCCTTACAGAAACACGGGGAAATTTAATATAATTTGCATTATACCTGATGATTATAGCTTTTAGCAGGAGGTTGTTTATTTTTTTTAATAATTTTTATTTATTAGAAAAGTTATCATGGTTACATGTTCTTACTTTCCCCTTAACCCCCTGACTTCCTCCCCCCCATAGCCAATGCACATTTCCCCTGGTTTTAACATGTGTCATAGAACAAGACTTATTTCCAAATTGTTGATAGTTGCATCGGTGTGGTAGTTTTGGGTCTACATCCCCAATCATATCTGCCTCAACCCATTTGTTCAAGCAGTTGCTTTTCTTCTGTGTTTGCTCTCCTGTAGTTCTTCCTCTGAATGTACGTAGGGTTCTTTTCCATGAGTATCTCAGAATTGACCTAGGTAATTACATTGCTGCTAGTACAGAAGTCCATTATATTTTATTTTACCATAGTGTAGCTGTCTCTACATACAATGTTTTTTTTGGCTCTGCTCCTTTCACTCTGCATCAATTCCTGAAGGTCTTTCCAGTTCACATGGAATTCCTCCAGTTTATTATTCCTTTTACCTCAAAAATATTCCATCACCAGCATATACCACATTTTGTTCAACCATTCCCCAATTGAAGGACATACCCTCGTTTTCCAGTTTTTTGCCACCACAAAAATCATGGCTATAAATATTTTCATTCAAATCTGTTTATCTAAGATCTCTTTGGGGTACAGACCCAACAATGGTATGGCTGGATCAAAGGGCAGGCATTCTTTTATAGTCCTTTGAGTGTAGTTCCAAATTGCCAGCCAGAATGGTTGGATCAGTTCACAACTCTACCAGCAATGCATTAATGTCCCAATTTGGCCACATCCGTACCAACATTCATTACTCTCCCCTACACTCATTTTAGCCAATCTGCTAGGGGTGACGTGATACCTCAGTGTTATTTTGATTTGCATTTCTCTAATTATTAGAGATTTTATTCTTTAATTGTTATTCTCTAAATTCTCTAAATATTATTAGAGCACTTTTCATGTGCTTATTGATAGTTTTGATTTCTTTATCTGAAAATTGCCTATTCGTGTCCCTTGCCCATTTATCAATTGGGGAATAATGGCTTGATTTTTTATACAATTGATTAAACTCTTTGTATGTTTGAGTAATTAGAACCCTGTCAAATTTTTTTGTTATAAAGATTTTTTCCCAATTTGTTGTTTCCCTTCTGATTTTGGTTGCATTGTTTTTGTTTGTACAAAAGATTTTTAATTTAGTATAATCGATTGTCCCTTTCACATTCAGAGTTATAATTATCAGTTGTGTATTCCCCAACATTTTGGTATCCTCTCTTAGTTCTAACCCTTCTTCTTAGGCTATTTCCTTTTCCACCAACGATTTGTTTTAAAACTTGATTTAAACTTGTCCCCTCCCTTGATTTACTACCCTTTCTAACCCCTCCCTTATTGTTTACCTCTTTTTATTTTTAAGACCTAATGAATTCCCTCTCCCTTCTTCTCCCCTACCTTTTTTGACCTCCCCACTCCTCTGCTTCCCTTGGTTTATCCCTTCTGACTTTCTCAGTAGGGTTAAATAGAGCTCCATATGTCAATGGATATAGCTACTCTTCCCTCTCAGGGTTAATTACACTGACAGTAAGGTTTACATATTACCTCTTAATGCTCTCTTCTTCTCCTTCTTATAATAGTATTTATCCCCTCTCCTTCCCATGCCCTCTTTGTGTGTAATAGAATATCCTATTTTTCTTATTCATTCAAATTTCTCATGGTGACCTCTACTATTCACCCCCCTCTTTCCCACCCACCCCCTTAATATCTTAGACCATTTAGTACTCCAACCTATCCTTGTGAATAATTCTTCTAATTACCGTAATAGTGGATACTATAATAGTGAATAGAGTTCACTATAGAGAATTACACATAACATTTCTCTATATAGGAATACAAATAATTAGATCTTATTGAAGCCTTTAAAGAGGCAAATTTAAAAATAAGAATTTTCTTTCTTTTCCCTCTGTTTCTTATTTAACTTTCCATGTTTCTCTTGATTTTTGTTGTTGGATATCAAACTTTCCATTTAGTCTTGGTCTTTTCTGTGCAAATACTTGGAAATCTTCTATCTTGTTGAATGTCCATAATTTGCCCTGGAAGTATATAGTCAGTTTTGATGGGTAGGTGATCCTTTGTTGTAGACCCAGTTCTCTTGCCTTTCTGAATATCATATTCCAAGCCTTGAAGTCTTATAGTGTGGAGGATGCCAGATCCTGTGTGATCCTGATTGGTGCTCCTTGATATCTGAATTGTCTCTTTCTTCTGGCTTCTTGTAAATTTTTTTCTTTTACTTGGAAGCTCTTGAATTTGGCTATTATATTCCTGGGGGTTGTCTTTTCAGGGTTAAGTGTAGGGGGAGATCTATGGATCCTTTCAATGTCTATATTGCCCTCTTGTTGTAGAACTTCTGGGCAATTTTGCTGAATAATTTCCTTTACTATGGAGTCCAAATTTCTATTAATTTATGCTTTCTCAGGAAGATCAATGATTCTCAGATTATCTAGTCTAGACCTGTTTTCTTGATCTGTCAATTTCTCAGTGAGATATTTAATGTTTCCTTCTATTTTATCAGTCTTTTGACTTTGCTATATTTGTTCTTGTTGCCTTAAGACACCATTGGCTTCTACTTGCCCAATTCCTGTCTTTAGAGACTGGTTTTCTGCTATATGCTTTTGATTTTCCTTTTCAATTTGGTCTATCCTGTATTCTAGCTATTTGATTTTGGTCTCTAATTTGCTTATTAATTCTTTTGATTTGGAGGCATCTTTTTCTAATTGCTCAATTCTAGCCTTTAGAGACTGGTTTTTTGGCTATAATATTTTGGTTTTCCTTTGGAATCTGGTCTGTTTGGTTCTTCAAGACTTCCAGCTGGTCATTTCTGGTCTTCAATTTGCTTATCAATTCATTTAATTTCTGAGCCTCACTTTCTAATTGCAAAATTCTGCCTTTTAAACTGTTATTTTCTTGCCAGTTCTCTACCATCTTTCTCATAATCTCAGATTTGAACTCCTCAATAGCTTGTGACCAGTTTTCATTTTTTGGGAATGTTTGGATATGATTACTTGTTTGTTCTCCTCTGCTGTTTGGATTTTTTCTTTGTAAAATTTGTGGAGTGTTAAGGATTTCTTCTTGATCTTTTTCTTCTGGGTTTCTTGTCTCTGGCTTGCCATTGTTAGCCCTGTGCCCTCTCATGTTTATCCTCACACCTAGGGTCTGTCTGCTCTCTTTGGGCTCCCGAGGTCTCAGGTCTAGTTGTTCTCAGGGTCAAGCCTCCTGGTGGTCCCCTTGCTTGTTCCTCTGCCCAAAGCTCCTTTAACAGTCTCAGGGTGCTGCTTCCACAGTCGTTCACCCCTCTGCACTGGGTCCCCACTCAAGGTCCACGCCTGAGCTCAGGATATGCATCTGCAGCTGCGACAATGCCTGCACTCAGGGTCTGTGTTCAAAGTCTGCACATTCTTTAGCCTCTTGGGGTATTAAGTCTTGCTGCTCTAAGGAACAGGCCCTGGTAATTCCAGGTAGCTGCCAATGACATAATGGGTGCCCCAAACTTTCTCTATGTCTTTTACTCTTGCTTTGGCACTGTAGGTGGTGTGGGGGGGAGGGGGTTGCTCAGCTCACGTTTTACTGAGAGCTGTTTCACCCCTTTATAGCTTGGGAATGCCTTGATTCCACATACCTTTAATGCTATGCCCTGTTGTGGGATCCCTTTGTTTGTCTGGGTTTTTTGAGGAGTCCTATATGTTTCAGTTAGGAGAGGCCAAGTACCTGCTTTTTATTCTGCCTCCATTTTAACCCAGAAGTCCAAGGGGGTTGTTTTTTAAGTAGAGTTCCTTCAATTTGGAGTACTAAAAGATGCGTTTAAAATATGCAGGAGATAAAAGGCAAAACTGGTCAGGAAAAAAAGAAAACTAATTAGGGATATCTTCCAAGTCTATGGTGCGAGCTCTCCACTTCTTTCTAAAATATCTTGATGATGATCTCATTAGCTGCCATGAATTCAATTATGATCTCCATACAGATGATTCTCAGATAAATATATATGTATATATATATATATACATATATATATATATATAAATTCTTTCCTAGACTCCAGTCATATTTTACTAATTTTTTTGTAGCACAAACTGGAAAAAAGCATCTCAAATTCAAGGTAACTAAAACAGGACTCATTAGCTTTCCCCTAAACCATAACCTCTTCTAAATTTCTCTATTTCTGCTGAGGACACAACCATTTTCCAAGTTACACAGACCCACACTTTTTTCCCCATTCTTAAATTTTTTCTTGTACTCATTCTACCCATTCAATATTGTCCTGTCCTAAAATATTGTTTCTCCCTTCACACAATTTCTAACAAAAATTATTGCTGTTGTTGCTGAGGTATTTCAGTCATGGCCAACTCTTTGCAGCCCCATTTTAAGATTTTCATGGAAAAGATACTGGACTGGTTTGCTGATTCCTTCTCCAGTTCATTTTAACCTATGAAGAATTAAAGTAAACAGGCTTAATTAGGTTGCCCAAGGTCATAAAGTAGGAGGGTGTCACATTTGAATCTATAAAGTCAAGTCTTCCTAATTCCAAGCCTAGTACTCTATCTACTCTTCCATGTAGCTGCCTTTCATAAAAAGTACTTGTTTTCTATTTATAAAGCTACCACCATGGTGTAAACCCTCAAGACCTCACAGCTAGCCTATAGCCATAGCATCTGGGCCTTCAGTCTCTTCCTACTCTAATTCACCCTCTCTTTAGCTGACAAAGTATTCTTACTTTGTCACCATTTTCCCCTCTTCACCATCTTCTCGACACAATTTAAGCGGATCTCTATAACCTCTAAGGAGCAAACATAATACTTCACTTGGCATTTAAAGCTCTTCACAACTTGGCCTGTCCCTACCTTTTCAGCCTTTGTATACTTTATTGCTCTCTGAATGGCCTTGTTACTCATTCTTGCATTCACTACTTCACCCGCTAGTTTAGGGATTTTACTGAGTGTCCCACAAACTAGGAAAATTCTCTCTTCACCTCCGCCCTGAGGCTTCCTTTAAGAATCAGACCTCTATCCCATTTTCTAGTGTCATACCCATAGCCACCCTTCTCCTTCCTACATACAAACACTACTGTGCTAGTGCCTTCATTCATAGACAACCTTCTATTTTCACTGTATATATCTTCAATGGGTAGTTAGAATGCCTTGCTATTGTGGAGCATGCTTTTTTTTTTCTTTTGTTTGTTTAGTAATTAACACTGTGGCTAGCACATAGAAAACACTTGATTAATCCTTATTGCTGAAAGAATATAGAAAACTGAAAAAAGAAGAGCAAAACTGACAGGTAGGCTTGGGAGGGGAGCAAGATATTTGCCTCATCATATGCCATTCAATTGGAGAGGTAGAAAAAGAAAAGAAAAAGACAAACCTCACTTATTAGAACTGACCAGAAAAAAAATTGCAATTTCATAACAAAAAGCTTCATGGACCTAGGACTACTTAAAGAGTGAGAGAAGAAAGTTCTCAAAACTTTAGATAAAATCTGAAGAGTTTTGAAGTTCTCTAGATTAAGGAAAGTTCTTGTCACAGAAATAATTTAGTAATTTCCCAGAGTCCTTCATAGAGTGGCTGTATGCTAAAAGAACATGAAAGTGTTATAGTTGCCAAAGAGTAGCAAGGGGGTAGAACTTACTGGCAGGAAGTCTGGAGGATCAGAAGGTTCCTTGCTTACCGGGGAAGCAATGCCATAGAGTGCTACTGCATAACATCAATGACATCCAGACATACAGCACAGAGTTGGCAGTTGTCTCATGTATGAATTTCCTTATTCATTTACCTCACAAGAAGTATTATGTAAGCAAATTTCGTCACTCCCTCTCTTGATTGCTGTCAAGAACTCTCAACACTGGTGAATGACTGGCACTGCATATCTATGGGTGGATAGTATGGTTCAATTATTCCTGTTCTTTCCTTCTATTAAAGATTATTCTTCATTTTACCTGATCTGATCATTTAGAAAATATACAGTTAAGGACAAATGGTATCACATTGGTTGATTGTTTTGTTGTTTTTTTTTTTTGAAAAATGAAAGCATATAGGTGAAATCCCAAAAGCTAAAGTGGCATTTGTTAGGAGGGTGTGAATCCCACCAGAGAGACACTTGGAGAGCACTGAAAGTTGTCATATAGCAGGTTGGCCCTGGCCTTCTTTCTGGGAATCTTTTTCAATCTATCAAATTGGGTGCAGGTGGGATGAAAGAATCAGCCACAGTCTAACGTGAAAGAGAGAAAGTTTGGATACAGTATATTATGGGTACCACCCTAGGCTATACTTCCTCCTATTACATAAATATATACATATATTTATCATATAAATCATTCACATATATATGTGTGTGTATAAAGATAGGTAGATGGATTGCTAATCAATTAACAAATCTTTATTAAACCTAAGGACTGAGTATACAGTGAAAAAATAAAAAAAATCCCTTCCATCGAGAAATTTATATTCTAAAAAAATTATGAAAATAGACATACAAATACAGAGGGAATATAAAATAATCTTGGAGGCAAATGTCTAACAACTTGGAAAGGTGTGGAGGGAAAGGACTAATAAAAGCCTGCTATAGAATAGCCAGAGCCTCAGTATTTGAACTTTCTGGGCTGAAACCAAGATTGCAGAAAAAAGGAGTTGAGGAGGGAAAATAATCCAGACATAAGGAATAGCCAGAGCAGTAACTGACAGACACTAGAAATAGAATGTAGTGAGTAAGAATCCCTAGAGCAATATAGCTGTATTATATGTTGTATGGAAGAAAACAAACTAACAAGAGATACTAGTTAGATATTAGACACACATATACATTCACATATGTATATGTACTTACATATGTATACCCTATATGCATATAATATATATATATATTCAGACATATCTGATTTTTAAAAATTAATTAATTTTGGTTATATTTCCATTCCCAGATATCTCCCTCCTTCCTTCCCATCCTGTGTTACAGAAGGCATCATTTACATACATACATGCAAATGTATGTATATATATTATATATATATATATGATGTCATTCATATTTCCATGTATAAGTTCTTTTTCTCTGTTGGTGAATATTCACAGTTATTCTTAAAGTAATATTTCTGTTGGTATATATAATGTTCCTTTGCTTCTGTTCATTTCATTTGTCAAAGATAATTTCCTAAGTATCTTCGATCATCTCCTAAATAAATTTATATTTTATTCAATTTGGAAGGGAGGTAGATGTGACCATTAACATTTTACTAAAGTTCCAATTAAGTCAAATTATATATTAAGTCTCTGATTCTAAATATCTTAGTACTTTATATATTACCAATGAGATAGCATTTGGGCTAAAAAGTTATAATTTTTGAGATTTTTTTGAGAAAATAATCACTCAAAACATCATTTTTTGAAATCTATGTAAACTTAAGTGTTAAAAGAACATAAATTGAAATCTGAGGCATGAAACCTATATAATAACATAGCTTCCACAGTTTGATTTCTCTTCATTGGACTCTCCAAAGCCAATTTAATAAACTGAAACAATCCAGACCTGAGTTACCAAGAAGAATTTGTATTACTTATGACCTTTCCTGAAAAATGAGGTGGAAAGTGAAAAGGAGTTAGGGGTGAAGGAAGAAGGGAGAAATAAAAACCAAGGAGAAGAAGAGTGTTAAATAGGTGTCTCAGGGACAACATATGGCTTCAGTACCATATGGCACCTACCTCAGTTTTATGACCTGTGTGTACATGAGAATGCAAAGTAGGAGACTAATTTTTGTGTAGCTTATGGAAAGTAATCTAATTACCTATTTTATATACAGGATACAATGATTTCATTTGATAGACATGTTCTTTTGTTTTGTTCTAGTTTCTCTAGCCTACAACTCATAGTTCCTAGCCTTTCCTTTTTTTCTTCTTTTTAAACCCTTACCTTCCACCTTGGAATCAATACTATGTATTGGTTCCAAGGCAGGAGAATGGTAAAAAGGCTAGGCAATGGGGGTTAAGTAACTTGCCCAGGGTCACAGAACTGAGAAATATCTGAGGCCACATTTAAACCTAGCACCTCCAGTCTTTTTTTTTTCCTTCCATGTAGTTTTGAAAAACAGGTTAATTCAGTCTAGGAATTTTCCACTTTATCTAAATTATATGAAATGACTTGACATTAGAAATATTTTTTCTGAATTCTGTTTAATATGCATATATATATATATATACATATTTTGAAATAAATTGAATTTCCTATTCTACTGCTTGTATTTGTATCTCTTAAATAACAGCCAAAATTTATGGGATAGCATAGCTAATTTTGGACTATCCAATGTGAACATTTATAAAAATCAAATTTTCCTTTTTTGAAGATGGTACATAATCTAATAATTAGTCCCTATAGCATTGTAAAATATGTAGAGATCAACAGACAAATTACCCAAATAATTTAAGGGGTAAAAAATCCTCAGTAGCCTAGATTTATGCAGCTGTGTGGACATATCCTAACAGTCAGCAGGATTCAGAAAGTTGGTGTGGATTATCAGAAAAAGGATCAGAAGCTTATTAAGGATAATCCTCCTAAAATTTCAGCCAGTGAGTCTAAAAATCAAAGAAAGTCAAAGTGATATCTGTACTTGGTCCATATCTTAAAAATCCACACTGCACCTGCTAGCTGATCAGTTTGAGGCATTGGAAGAAGAGTATTAACCAGAGAAAAAATCCAAAAGTGTTCTTTGCTGACAATTTAAAACATTTCAAGGATACCTTTTTCTTCATTTAAAAAGTTCCCCATTGACTAATTAAACTTATTCAAAGTTCACAATCTTTGCAAAAAGAAGGAGGCAATTTAAGCCTGCTTACCAATCAGATTTTCTTAAACTCTATTTACTTTTGAGGACGGAGAATGTATTATGTTTGTTTTACAGGGTCAAAATCAAACTTTTACCTCCAGAGATGTAGATGATGAATTGTTCTGTGTATTTCAGGAATCAATTGTGTTTGGACATTTAAACAAAAATTACAAATAGAATGCATAAATTGAAAGTGGCTAAAATAATCCTTAGACAATGTCTTCATATGCAGTTTCCTGGATGATATCCCCTAAATAGGGTTTGCAGTCCTTAGTGAGATAGTATCTTCCCTAATTCCATAGTTCAGTTGGATTTATTATTTTTCAAGCCTAGTTACATTTGAGCATTTTAATTTTCCTGGTGGACTGAATACAGGGCAAACAAAAAGAATATGTTATTAGGTAATGACCATAGGTAGGGATTGAACTCAAAGAGAGAAGTGTTAAGCAGTCAAAGGACTTGAAATGTGCATGAAGAGACATTCCTGAGCATTCAGACTTAAACACTGACAGTCGGGGTTGGTTCTGAGCCAACTTTAGAAATAATCGAGGTCAGTTATTGGTGGTCTTTCTCCTCAGAGATTCTTTGTGATCTTTATATTTACTTTGCACCTATTTTGTCTTGAATTATATGTTTACATTTTTTATCCTTCAGAATGTGTTATACATATGAAGAGATAATTTGATTTATATCCCAAGACAGAGTACAGTACCTTAATCATAGTAGTTGTTTTAAAAATGCCTGCTCAATGATATTATTAATGTATATATTCTACTTTTTAATACTTCTTTCTATCAATTCAATGGCATATTGCTGGCACTGAAATCACCAGGAAGAAAGACCTTCATTTATCAATTAAAGGTGAAGAAAAGGGAAATAGAGAGAAAGAAAAAAATAGTGAGATAGAGAGAGAGAAGGAGGAAGGAAGAAGGGAGAAAGGAAAGACAAGATGGAGAAGGAGGGAGGAAGAGGGTTTATTGGATAGGATTCAGTTATACATTGGAAGTTAGAGTTTATGAATATGTAAGTTAGTGAGTTGTCTTAATGTAAAACCTGTTTGAAAGTTTTCCCTTGGACAGGTAGCCCTTTAATCCTGTCCTTTATTTTTGTTACCTATATTTTTTCTTAATCATATTCATTAATTAGTATGCTGGTATGCTCTCCTTTGCATTCGTGGGTAATTTTATTTAAGCACAGTTTGCTTACTAATGTCTTTGTGTCTTATAAATACTTTTATAACAACAGTGTTAAGATATTATGACTTGTAATCATTACTGGTAATGTCCATATCTATGACTTCTCTATTAATCACTGCTAAATTACATCTCATTGTAAGGTTTTTTTAATAAAGTGTTTTCACCTGCAAAAGAAAGGTCCTTTTTTAATTCTTTCCAACATAACTTGGCATTCTATTAAAGAGGAAAGAAAAGGCAAAATAAGACATTTCACATAATTTTCTCTAAGTAAAAGAAAATTAACATGCTTAAGACTGGTGGCACCATTAAAATGCAATATTGTTATGCACTAGAAATTTTGTATTTTTCAAATGACCACCAAATTAGTATTAAATGTGGCTCAAAGCTGCTTTTATTTGCAAACGAATGATTTAAAAAATATTTGTGCTCCAACACCCTTCCCCCACAGACTGTGCTGAGAACTACCTTAAGAATCCTGCTGACCCAGATCCCAAGGAAAAGTCTGGAACCCTGACAGAATATACTAATAACAGGGCAGGAAGCACAGCTCCTTTTTGCCTCCACACCTTTACCTACACCTTCAACTTCTACTGCCAGCTGGGGAAGATCTGAACTTAGGGCTCACTAATACTCCATCAGACTAATCTAATCAATCAGCAGAGCAGAGAAGATGCCCCTTCAGGACAGAATAGCCCAAACCCACAGATCTAGCAAATAATCAGAGGATCAAGATTACAGCAAATGACAGGGGGCAAAGAAGTAAAAAAAATAAATAAACAATAGAAAAAGAAAAAAGAAATTACAATCAACAGCTTCTATTCAGGTAATGAACAAAGAGTAAATGGAACAGAGGAGGACCAAGTAACACCAAGAAAAAATACAGAATCTCCAGAGAATCAAACTCAGACTTTGGAAGAACTCAAATCACAATTCAAAAAAAACAATTAAGAGAGGCTGAAGACAATTGGGAAAAGATCTTAAAATGTAAAATAAGTCATCTGGAAACAGAGGCACATGAACTAAAACAAGAAAATAATGTCTTGAAAGACAGAATTGACCAGCTTGAAAACAAGACAAAGAAAGTAAAAGATAACCTACAAAGAAAAATAGATCAGAAGGAGAAGAATGACCAAAAAGCCAGGGATGAAATTCAGTCTTTAAAAATTAGAATCTAACAACTAGAAGCAAATTACTTCAAAAGGCAGCAATTGTCTATAAAACAAAATCAAAAGAATAAAAAATTGAGGAAAATATGAAACACATCATTGATAAACTATAGACCTGGAAAATAGGTACAGAAGAGACAATTTAAGAATTATTGGACTACCAGAAAATCATGACAAAAGAAAAAGCCTAGACAACATTCTATAGGAAATTATCCAAGAAAACTGTCCCTACTTTCTCGAACAAGAAGGAAAAGTGGAAATTGAAAGAATCCATAGATCACATCCTACATTTATTCCTCAATTGACAATGCCCAGGAATGTTATAGCCAAATTAAAGACCTACCAGACCAAGGAAAAGATACTACAAAATGCTAAGAAGAAACCGTTCAGATATCATGGAATCACAGTTAGGATAACATGGGATCTGGCTGCATCCATAGTGAAGGACCAGAAGGCATGTAATATGATACTCCAGAAAGCAAGAGAACTAGATCTACAACCAAGAATCAACTACCCAGAAAAATTGACTATATTCTTACAGGGGAAAGTAAGGTGTAGCAATCCAGGTATACATTAATTGTGATAGTATTCTAAGAGTGCTCAAAAAACTTAACTCTTTTACTGCTAATGATTGATCTCTGTAATCTTGAGTCAAATTGGACATCTACCTTACCAAATCTCTAGCTCTTCACTAAGGCTACACCCTGGAAGACAGATCACTTATCTCAGACTTTACCTTCAATGATCAATTAACATAGGTATCAAACATCAGTAGATGCCATATCAGCTCTGGATCCGGATCTTAGCTCTACCTATTTTTTCAGGTTTTGGCAATTTACATTTTATGATTATTACCTCTTACTGTTAATGTATCAAGCCACTGAGCTCCCCCCTTCCCCCCATACTATTGTAACCCCAATAAAAGTGACAAGAAATCATTTGGCAAGGAAGCTCTTGACCATCAGAGCTTACTCACTGACTGTCTACCTTGTACCAAAACGTTCTGTGTCTGTGTGTGTTTATTCTCACTTTATGTTCTCTTTCCATTAATCCTTAACCCATAACCCATTTTCACTCAGTCCTTGGTTCCCCTTTCTAAGTGTCCAACCCACTAGGAATCTTCGTGAAGCTGCTGGATGGCTTCATAAGGTCATTTAATAAAATAGAAGACTTCCAAGCATTCCTAACGGAAAGACCTGACTTAAACAGAAAATTTGATTCCCAAACACAGAACCCAAGAGAATCACCAAAGGTAATTAAGAAAGGGGAAAAAATTTAAGGGACCCAATAAGTTCAAATGATTTGTATTCCTATAAGAAAATATGATACTGGTAACTCTTAAAAATTGTTATTATCATCAGGGTAGCTAGAAGAAGTATACTTAGAGGGTATAATGACAAACTGTATACGATGATATGTCAAATATATATATATATATAAATAGGGGTAAAAAAAGGAAAATACTAAGAGAAATGGGAAAATAGATAAAATAGGGTAAATATATATTACATTAAGAAGCACATGTCAGGAGGTGGGTAGAAGACCAATAAAATGGAAGAGTTAAACAGGTTGGTGACAGTCTCCAAGAAAATTTTAATCATCATAGTTGGAAGGGTCAGAAAGGTTCAAATGGAAGGAAAACCTCCAACTCAAAATTCCATCATCATCAACATTAACACCATCATCATTATCAACATCCACATCATCATCAATGCCATCAACATCAGCAACAGCATCATCTTCAACAACAACAACATCATCAACTTCATCCACATCAACATCTAACTATGCATCTTTTCCTGGCCCAGGAAAGATTGTTGCTGGGTAACCTATCCTCATAGCATACTTTGCAGAATAGCGAATGAGAGCCAAAAGACTTAAACTCTATGCTTGAGTGCCACTATGTATCCTTTGGAAGTAAAAAGAAAGCATTCTTTTTCTTTGACTCTGTTTCCTCATTTATGTATGAGTGAAGCTTACTTGGACTCTGCATTAAGTTCATCAATAAAATAAAAGAACAAACTAGATGTAAACAAGGGGGGGAAAGTTTTCTGTAGCATGGTAGCAAAGTTTAAAAATTAAAATTCCTGGTATAGCTTGGCCCCTTAAGTCCCTGCATGACTAGGACTCTTTGTTCCTTCTCAAGTTAGAGATATTGACTGCATGAGAACCTTTTTATTTCTACACCTAGTTGCTCCTTGTCAATGTAGTTTTTGCTTAAAATGTTCAAATAACACATTGATTCAATTCAAAGAGCACTTAATTAAAATCGAATAAAATATTAAATAACAAGGGAAAAGATCCCCTCTGCAAACAGGTATGATATCCCAGAGATTATCCATGTTGTCAGAGGGAAAGAAACATTTTCTGAACATTTCACCCTGTGCTCCCAACTCAAAGTATTCTTATAGCTTTTACTGTTAAGGGTCATTCTTCACTGTAGCTCTATTTTTTTCTAACACTTGTTTTCTAGAGGATTGGTTTTGGGTTTTTTTTTTCTGGCATCTATGACTAAGTTGCTTTTCTGCTGAGTTATTCTCACCTACCAGATGGCTTCTTCTATTACTTGAGCTACTTCTTCAAAGGCAGTATTATTAGATTTGGGGACGACTACTATTCCTACAGTCACCTGAGGTCTTCTGTTAACTAGTTCCATAGATATACCCATCATGTACAGGAAAGAGTCCTTAAGTTCAAGAATTTTGTATTTGGACAGACTCCCTCTACCATCAGGATTTACTTCTGTCCAGCTTAATGTGTGGATTGTGGTGAATATTAATTTCTTTTACACTTCTATAATTTTCTCTCAATTTACCCAGCCAATATCATAGTTATGGCCATCATTCTTTCTCCCCTGTACTGTTAAAATAGCTTCCCATTTGCTCTCTATACCTCCAGTTTCTCTCCTCACTAATCTATGTTCCAATTAGTTGCCATGAATTAGTACTAAAGGATGCCCGGCCATGTTATTTCCCTACTTAGTAAACTTTTAGTGTCTCTCTCTTGCCTCTATGCTTAAAAAATACTCCTTTAGTTTCCTTTGTGAGGAAAAGTCTTTCACAATGCAGTTCCATTCTTCTTTTCCAGATACATTTCTCATTCAGGAACTCTACATTCCAGTAAACTGACTTGCTTATTGTTCTCCATATACAGCATCCCTTTTCTAGGCCATCTCATAGGATTTCTCTCAGGCCTAGAATGCATGTCTGCATCACTTCTACTTTTTGATATCCATAACTCCCTTCAAAGTTCAATTGCATCCTCTGGAAGAAAATATGCCTATTCAGGTTACCCACAGAACTAGTGCTACCTCCATAAACACAATTTCGCTTATATTTCATATTTAATTTTCTACATATGTGTTCTTTCCTCCTAGTAGAATATTAGTGCCAAAGTGAAAGTTTGTTTTTGCTTAATAAAGACAAATTTTAAAAAAGAAAAGAAAACATCAAAAAAAGAAAACACTGGAAAGACCTACATAAACTGATATAGATGAAATAAACAGAAACAGCAGAACACTGTACATAGTGACAGCAATATTTTACAATGCTCAACTGTGAAAGGCTTAGCTACTCTTAGTAACACAATGATCCAGGACAATTTTGTTTCATATGAGTATTCCCTTATAGCAAGGATCAATATGGAAGTATGTTTTTCATAAAGATATTGCTTCTACAAAAAATAATTTGTAAACTCTAAAGTCTTCTATTTAGTTAAGTAAAATGTATTTGACTCCTTTATTAAGAGATTTCAAATTAAAATTAATTTGGGAAGAATGGCAAATAGAATTTATAGCTACTATTCTGGGAACCATACCTCCTAATTCATATTAGTAGGTTAAGTCTCCACCAGGATGACTAGTCCTGGTTCAAAGTATTCTTTTTGTCTTTTCTTATAAATTTAAAGCTCCTGAACCATAACCAGTGAACTTACCTTTTACAGTCATACAAGAGACACAATTCACTTAAACAAAACATATACCAAATTGATATTCTAAGAAAAAATATTTTCCACATAAATTTGGGACAACTTCTCAAATCATATAAAACTTTCATAAGTTTAGTGAGCCAACACATAGCGATCATTAGTAAGAGAGTTACACCTGAAAACCCATGGCCTAGGTAATTTATACCTTTGGCACTATAGGTGTGAGAAAATGTGCCTTGATGTCCTTTTTCTTATTATGATGTCTTCTTAATCTACTTCTCTGCTGGGCTGGTCACTAAGATGAGCTTCCTGGGAATGCATTTTAACTGTCCAGCACCAGAGCTGGCTACTTTCTCAACTTAATGGTGGTCACATTCTTCTGCATTCTCAAGTTTTAATAGGCTTGCTCCCTGCTAGATGTGGATTCTCCCACTGGGTAAAATGTTGTGGCTAACAGCTAGAGACAGGAGAGCAAAATCTGTCTACCTATTAAGAGTAGATGAATGATGCCCACTCAAAAACTACATTTTTCTTCTATAGCTGACTATCTTTTCTACTGGCAGAGGTCATTCCTTGGAACCATCCCTTGACAACTGTTGATTGGAAAATGATTCTCATTTTTTAAACAACCCCCGAGGTTTAAAGGAGCTAACCAAAGGTTATCTGCCCTCTAATTCCATCAGGAATTCAGAGGAAATGTTGTATATTTTATAAAGGAGTAATAAAATAAAAATTCTCCTTTACACTTCAATTGAGATCTTAACATTGCATTAACTTTTTTAACTTGTTACTTCCTACAAATCCATTTTTTGTAGCAGTGACAGACTAATTTCTCTCATTATGAGTGTTTTTATATCTCTTATGGGACATTTCATTATTATATTTTCTTTCTGCTTCTGGGTCTAGCTCTCTGGCTCTGCCAGTCTGTTCTCTCTGTCTCTGTCTCTGTCTCTGTCTCTGTCTCTGTCTCTGTCTCTGTCTCTGTCTCTGTCTCTCTCTCTCTCTCTCTCTCTCTCTCTCTTCTTTCCATTTCTGTCTCTATAGATGGAAATAGAAATATATTTATTTTCAGAGATCATATTTTCTTTGAAGATCATAAATTCATAGGTGGAAGTTACTATGTTCCTTGCTTTTTTTTCATCTCATACAATGCTTAGTCCATAGGAATTACTTAAAAATACTGACAATAAATGGCAGAGTTATTTCCACATTATGTACTTCCGTGTATACAACTTGCCTCAGGAAGGAAAAGAAGTCCTTAAAAACCAGACTTGTATAATGAGTATGACATAATCTCTTTAAAGGAAGGAGGTGAAAGCATGCCTGCATATCAGAAGATTTTCATGTATTCTCCTATTTATAGCCATTCTAAATTCCATTCATATTATCACCTACCTGCTGAGTCTGGTAACACATCTAATTTTGGGTTCTACCACCTGACTGCCTTTTCTGCAAGAAACATTTTCCTAAGGCTATTGCTGCTGACCTACCATAGGTTAGCCCATAAATCTCTCTCAGCAAGAATTCACATGGTTTAAGGCAGTCATGGAAATTATATTCCAGTCCAGTCACCAAACCATCTAAAAATAGTTTCATGGCAGCTGAATAACATATCAGGTTTGCTTCAGGGCCCAGGATAAAAAGTACCAAATCCATCAGCCATAGTTCCTAAGCTCCACTCTTTAGAGAAAGGCTAGGAATTAAGAATTTTCTGGAATATGAGAATCATTCCCATGGTACTTCTCAGGGTCACTTTTAAATAGACTTCAAGAAAGTACCTGGAATAACACTTCCTTTCAAACATGTAAAGTGCTAAGAGATCAGTTCCTTTGCTTTATTAAAATTTTGTAAAAGAATTTAAGGGAAAACTAGATCACTCAATCAATACCTATTTTTCAGTTCATTCATGATGTAAAGCACAACCCCAGGTCTTGTGGTATTGTACCATGATGTATATAATACAATATCCCTGACCTCAAAGAAATTGCAATCTAATATTGAATTGTATATTTGATGGCAGAAATTTTCACTTCACAAATTTCTTTCATTTTTCTCATTTTTTTTCCATTTAAAGTACACTTTAAAGAAAAAATAATTAAGGAACTAAAAGCATTGTTAAATGAGTGATATATCAGTCCTTTCTTCTAATCAGGTTTTCAATTTCATGGTTTTTATCTCCATGGAATTCTTCTCTCCAATAACAGACCCACCATCCTAATTAACTTTAACTTGGATTATTGGTGTCACATCCAACATTGAATTATTTCTGATTTTACTAATTGTAATTTTATTTATTTTGCATATAATTTATATTTACTTATTTGGTCACAATTTGTTTCATTTGTTATATGTGTCTTGAAATCAGGAACACTGCATTTTGTTATTTATATCACCAGAACCTAATATAATGATGCATTAGTTCTTATTGTTCTTTGCCCCTGGCTAACTACTTCCCCCAGAACATGGAATCTCAGGGGGAAATTACATAGGAAATGATAATAATATTTGAGAGCTACTCTGTTCCTATATAAGGATGACATGAATTCAGTTAACTTTAATCCTTTGTGTAAGAATATTTCCTTCTAGATATTTACTACAACTCCTTTCAGCTGGGAAATTAAATTGCTTTATTAAGATTAAATTATATTTAATCATCAATCAGCTTAAATAAATTTTACTTGCTAGACTTAATAGCAAAATATAGTTTGCCAATACCTACAAAGAATACTTATTATTTTTTCCTCTTCTTTGATAATGAATCTAATTAGTCAGCATCTAAAACCTCTCCTATAATAAATATAGCTAGAAATATAATGCCAGATATATAGAAATAACTAAGAAAACTTTAATTGTTAACTCTTAGGGACAGAATTTATTCATAAGAAAATTCAAATAAATCGAAAGTATGAAAAGACTCACATCATAGACAGGTTCTACATTAAAGTAAATAAAAATTGTACTTATGTTGTATGATAATGTCTTGCTATGCAGGTGTTTATGTTGCAATATATTGAACTTCAGATTGCAAGTTTCCAAAAGGTCAAGGGTTATTCTTGTCCACTTTTCTTGTCTGTTATCCTATTAAATGACAAAAATAAATAAAGATTGTGGGTGGATTGTTAATGTTAAAATCAGTCTTCCTTCTAACTAGAGATATAAATATAAAAAATGATATTCGGTATCAAAGAATCATGGAAATTCTATAAAAACATTTGAGGTTTAATAGGTCTTTTTTTTTAATTTTTTTTTTAATTTTAAACCCTTAACTTCTGTGTATTGACTTATAGGTGGAAGAGTGGTAAGGGTGGGCAATGGGGGTCAAGTGACTTGCCCAGGGTCACACAGCTGGGAAGTGTCTGAGGCCAGATTTGAACCTAGGACTTCCTGTCTCTAGGCCTGGCTCTCAATCCACTGGGCTACCCAGCTGCCCCCTTAATAGGTCTTTATTGACCGAAGTTTTATATCTACAAAAAAAACTTGAAATAAATTTAATAATTTAAAAAAACTTCAATTTTGTAAGGAATATGAATGCATTTATTTGAAAGTTAGTGAAAATTATGTTGAGTAAAGGACTTGTTTGAACTTTCTTCTAGTTGTTTAATAGTACATATATTCATATTCTTCTAATACTTCAATGGATCTCTCATATCATAATGTGATATTCCTTTTACAAGGACACATTCTAACTTAACCAACCAATTGATTCAATAAATGAAAATGGATTTATTTAAGCAACTGTCATGTATCAGACTCTGATTCTTGTTCCATTTATTTCATAGAGACTCCACAGTGGGTCCACTAGAAACTATTGTCCAGAGATGAACTGAATAGCTGAGTATTCTACTCTTAATCAGAGAATTTAGACTTGTGTCATTTATACACATTTCCCATGCTTTTTTTTTTATTTTTTTTTTTTTATCCTGGGACTCCATTCAAGGAGCATAGGGCCACTACCAGTAGGCAATGGGTCACACAGTCGCTCAGGGTCACCCAGCTGGGAAGTGTCTGAGCCCGGGTTTTGAACCTAGGACCTTTCGTCTCTAGGCCTGGCTCTCAATCCACTGAGCTAACCCAGCTGCCCCTTTCCCATGCTTTTTAAAATTTAGAAATGTAGTAAATTACTAATTCCTAATTATGTATTCTTTGTGCTTAAACAAGCAAAACTGGAAAATGATTTAATTTTGAAGTAAAGTCAACCAAGAATGGGGTTATTCAATGAAAGTCTTTTGCATACCAAGTAGGTGACAAATAATCAAATAAAAATGTGTTATATTTACTATTCTTCATTAAGTGCTATTGTGCTAGGAGACCAAACTTTACTAATCTCAGGGAACTAGGTGAAGATGCAAGCAAGAGAAAAATAATATATTTAATTAGTTCAAAAGGAAAGAGTTGTTGAATTCAGAATAAGGTTATATGAGGATAATTCTGGTGGCATTTTCTTTTAATTATTTTTAAAGTATTTTTCTATGGTTTCATGATTCATGTTCTTTCTTTGTCCTCTTCCTTATCCCCTTCCAGAGCTGAGAAGCAATTCAAATAAGTTATACGTGTATTATCATTTGATATCTATTTCCATATTATACATGTTTTTAATATAGTAATCTTTAAAAACCAAAACGCCAGATCATATACCCATATAAATAAGTGATGAATCATATTTTTTTTCTGTGTTTTTTCTCCCATAATTCTTTCTCTTGATGTGGACAGCATTCTTTCTCATAAGTCCCTCGAGATCGTTCTGGATCACTGCATTGCTATCAGTAACAAAGTCTATTATATTTGATCATCCCACAATGTTTCACTTTCTCTGTACAATGTTCTTCTGGTTCTGCTCATTTTTAGTTTGTATAGAAATCAAGCAGTTCATTCCTTATAACAAAATAGTATTCTATCATCATAATACACCATAATTGGTTCAGCCATTCCCCAATTGAGAGACACCCTCACATTTTCCAGTTTTTTTGCCACCACAAAGAGCATGACTATGAATATTTTTGTACAATCATTTTTATTAACTCTTTGGGGTACAGATTTAGTATTGGCATTGCTGAATCAAAAGGCATGTATTCTTTTAAAGTCCTTTGGGCATAATTCCAAATTGCCTTCAAGATTGGTTGGATCAATTCACAATTCCACTAGCATAGCATTATTGTCCCAATTTTGTCACATCCCCTCCATCATTTATTAATTTCCTTTACTGTCATAGTGGTTAATCTACTAGGTGTGAGATAGCACATCAGAGTTATTTTGATTTGGATTGCTCTAATCAGGAGAGAATTAGAACAACTTTTCATGTGATTATTTAGTTGTGATTTCTTCTTCTTTAAACTGCCTATTCATATCCCTTGACTCTTTGTCAACTGGGGAATGGCTTGATTTCTTGTACATTTCACTTAGTTGCTTATAAATTTGATAAATTAGACCTTTGTCAGAGATGTTTGTTATAAATCCCCCCCCCCAGTTTGTAGCTTCCTTTCTAATTCTGGATGCATTGGTTTTATTTGCACAAAATCTTTTTTTAATTTAATATAATAAAATTATTCATTTTACATCTTGTAATGTTATCTGTCTCTTTCTTCATTTTAAATTCTCTGTTCTAAATAATTTATAATTTTCCTCTTTATATTTAGGGCATTTACCCATATTGAAATTATCTTGGTACAGGGTGTAAAATGTTGATCTAAACTGAATTTTTCCCATACTGTTTTCCAGTTTTCCCAGCATTTTTTGTCAAATAGGGGATTCTTGTCCCCAAATCTTGGATCTCTGGGTTTATTGAATACTAGCTTGCTGAGGTCATTTACACCAAGTCTATTCTGTTGATCCGTTCTTCTATCTCTTAGCCAGTACCATATTGTTTTGATGATCACTGCTTTATAATACAGTTTAAAATCTGTTACTGCTGGTCAACTGGTGGCATTTTTGCTGTTAATTCCTATTAAATTTCAAGTTAGCATAGATCTAGTCCTGGTGGGCTTCCCTTTTTCTTCCTTCTCATGGAAACAGTGCTTACAAGAGTGGCTAGTTGATGACATGACCTGCGTTCTATGGAAAAACCACTGGATCTGAGGAGAGGTTATGTCCCTGAGCTGAGTAGTTTTATAAATCTATAGGTCTCCTAAATGCCACATTACCAAGACAAAACCTTTACATGTCAAATAATGAAACCTTTCTACTCTTTTGTCACAGTGAGATAGATAAATGGAAAGATAAATCTATCTACCCAAGGTATGCTCTTCTATCCCATCTCCTTCAATAGATTTCCCACTCTGACATCTATCACTTATTTGAAATTAATCCCTACCTACTGGCTTCTTCTCTACTGCCCAGAAACATGCTCATGTTCATCTATGAAAAAAAAAGTAAGAAAGAAATCTCACTTCATCCATCCTTCCATTCCCCCTCTATCATTCTATCTCTTCTTTTTTGTGGCTAACCTACTTCAGATGCCCCTCTACAAAGGCACCTCCACTTTCTTCTCAGTCCCTTTTTCATTCCCTATAAGATAGCCAGTCTCATCACTTAATCCAAATTGCTCTCTCCTAAATTAGTAATGACTAGTAATTACCAATTCCAAAGAGAACTTTCAGTATTTATTCTTCTTGTACTTTCTACTGCCTTTGACACTGTTGCTCACACTCTTCTTGATACTTTCTCTCTAGATTTTCAGGATACCACTATTCTGATTCTTCTTTTACCTAGTTGATTGCTTTTCAGTTTCTTTTGATGGATTGTCATCCATGTCATGCCCTCTAACAGTAGATATTTCACAGAACTCTGCCTTAGACCCTCTTCTTTCCTAGCTCTGAACGACTTCTTGGAGATCTCATCAATACCCATAAAATCAATTATCATTCTCATATCCAAGATCCTCAAATATACCTACTCTTCCTTAATAGCTCTGTCGACCTCATTTATTTCATTCCCAAATATCTTTCAAATATTTCATATTAAATGTTTAATAGAAACTTTAAACTCAGTATGTTCACAACTGAACTCATCCTTCCCTCACATTTTCTAAATTTTCCAAACTGTGAAGAGCACTACCTTCCTTCTAGTCCCCCAGGCTCACAACTAAGGTGTCTTCTTTAATCCCTTAACCTCTCTCACTCTCCAGATCTAAATTTTGATCATTCTCTTGGAAATTTTATCCATATATGCCGTCTCTTCTTTGATATTTCTTCCACCCAGATTTATGCATCATCACCTCATTCCTCGCCTTCTATTTACCTTTCCTGACCCAATTGTCTTCTAATTCAAACACATCCTCCACTCAGCTGCCAAAGTAATCTTTCTATAGTGAAGCTCTTACCATGTCACACTTCTAATTAATAAAACTCAAATGCTTTATAATCATTTCCATCAAATAAAAAAAATCTTCTGATTCATCTCCCACAACCTACACTCAGCTATCTTTCCAGCTTAATTATACCTTACACTAATCCTCCTCCAAACAGTACATTGTGATCCCGTAACACAAGCTCTTCCCTAATTATGGACATTTTCACTGACTATTCCTCAAAATTATAATACTTTCCCTTCTCATCTTTATCTTCTGGCTTCCTTTAAGAACATGTAAAAGTTCCACCTATTACATGAGCTCTTTTTTACACCTCATTAATTCTAATGTCTTCTCTCTGTTGATTATTTCCAATTTATCCTCTATATCAGTGATGGCAAACCTATAGCATGGGTGCCAATGACAGCACATAGAGTGCTGTCTGTAGACACACAGGCCACCCTTCACTCCAACTCTCCCCCCACCCAGAGTTTGTTACTAGAAAGACAGAAGGACTCAGATGGAGCTACTCCCTTTCCCGTCTCCACCTATATTGTTTCACATCACCTGCCCCTGTGCCCAGCAGCCCAATGGGAGCATATAGAGGATAAGGTGGGCAGCTCACAGGGGGAAGAGCTGGAGGGGAGCAGAGTTCTAAAACCACTCCCTTCCCCTTCTCCACATGTACCTTTCATTACCCACCCCTCTACCCAGGACTCCAGTGAGAGTGATTCTTCTCTCCCCTATCTGGCTTAAGGGAGGGTGGGGTGCAGCACTCATTCTTTGGAGCAGGGCAGAACATGGCACTCATTCTCTGGTGGTGGGCATGGTACTCAGTCTAGGGGTTGGAATGGGAGTGGGGCCTGGCACTCTGCCTCTAAAAGGTTCTCCATCACTGCCCTATATCATTTGTGTTCCCTCCTGCTTTGGACTATGAGCTTGATGAAATAAAAAATGGTCACTTTCCTTTCTTTGTATCCTCAGTGCTTAACACAGTGCCATGCACATAGTGGCCACTTAATAAAATTTTGATGATTAACTGACTGGCAGAAAAGTTTCTCAGGTTGTCTGTCTGGTTATCTATCTGTTTATCATATAGTCAATTCTCAGCCTGTATTTATACCGGTGATTCTTAACCTAGAGTACATCATTTATACATATAGATAGATCAATAGATCGTCAAATTAGATAAATTATTTCAAAATAACTTTTTTGCTTTGTAATCTTGTGTTTTCTATTGTAAATTTATAAACATTATTCTGAGTAGGCATCCATAAGTTTCACTACTGGACTGCCAAAGGAGTCTTTAAAGCACCTAAGGAGACTGGTGCTAAAGTAAACAAAATTCTGTGCCTGGATTCAGGATGAAGTAAATTCAAATTCAGCCACAGCAAATTTAAATACAAATGGTATATGCAATATCAGTCTCATAGAGTTGCAGGGAGAACCAAAAAAGTTATTGGAGGGCACCGGGTGACTCAGGGGAAAGAGAACCATGTCGGGAGATAGGAGGTCCTCGGTTCACATCTAGCTTCAGACACTTCCTAGTTGTGTGACCCTGGGCAAGACACTTAACCTCATTGCCTAGCCCTTACTCTTCTTTTGCCTTGGAACCAATACACATATTGATTCTAAGATGGGAGGTAAGGGTTTTAAATAAAATATAATATCAATAAAACTCTTAGCACAATATCTGCCACTTAACAGATCTTTAATCTTTTTTTTTCTTTTCCTGGACCCCTCTCCCAATGATACTAATAAAGTTTTAGGAACTCTAACAGAGAAAAGTACCTACAGTAACTTTCCTCTCTGTTTTTCCCTTAAAACCACAGATGATGGTAGAGAGAAACCAATACCTCTAGTTGTCTTTGTTCTTCCTCTCAAAGAAGACCAAAAACATCACCAGGTGATGTCCTGACGTCTGTATGCATTGGGTGAAAATAAGGCAGACTTTTACAAAGTTGTCAGTCTCGTGCTGTCTTCCAGAGTCCTCAAAGTCCAGTGGCAAAACAAAAAGTCAGGACAATTGGTGATGGTGTATGCCTCAGCTACCTTCATGGCCTTTGGAACAAAATATCATCTTCCACCCATTTCATTGGGGGAATCTTTACATGTTTGGAGCAGATATCCCTCCTAACTCTTACCCTCAACCTAGATTAGCCCATTTGCCAAGATAGTATTCCTATATATAGCCTTCAGTAAATAATACTGGAAAACAATGATGAAGAATTCTATTATTTTCTAATGGAGGCTTTCTCATTATGGACCTTTCTGTTATATTCTTAAATGCTCAGGATATTTTCTTAATTCATTTCATCCTCTCATTTCAACCTCATTCTACTCTTCTGCTGGATTTTAGCAAGGCTCAAATTTAATCATTTTGTTGCTGAGGAGCACATCTTTATCTTATGAGATAAAATTCATAAAATCTGACTGCCTAGGGGGCAGCTGGGTGGCTCAGTGGATTGAGAGCCAGGCCTAGAGATAGGAGGTCCTAGGTTCAAATCCGGCCTCAGACACTTCCCAGCTGTGTGACCCTGGGCAAGTCACTTGACCCCCATTCCCTACCCTTACCAATCTTCCACCTATAAATCATTACACAGAAGTAAAAGGTTTAAAATTAAAAAAAAATCTGACTGCCTGCTATTTAAAAACATTTACATTCTTTAATCAACCTAATATCATCTTATAATTATTTGTGAATTTTAGTCCTAATTTTTCATTACCCAAAAGATTTTTATTTTGACCCCTTATGTAACTAAATGGTACAAATTATACTGTTCAAACATGAAAGGGATATCACACTACATCCTTCATCATTAATTTAATAATTTATCTTTCCCAAAAGTTTATTTTCTGCCTCTTTCAACAACCAAATTATTCACATGGAAAAAGCGTAATACTTTACCTTGGCTTTCCATTTCCAATTTCTCTGCCTTTGCACTAACTCTCTCAGTTCATCTAATGCACACGTACCTTTGGATGGTACCTTTCAGAATTTTATGAAAGCATCATGTTCTACATGAAGTCTTTTCTGATTCATCAAGTTTTCCCTCTACCATCTAAACCACCTTGAATCAATTTTTCATATGTTATATAACATAAAATATTAATACATAATATTTTACATTATATTTTACATAATTATATAATATTTTATGCTATATGACATAATAATATGTATATGTTAGAGAGAAGATAATCCTTCCCCCCAAAACAGTAGCACAGTATTCACTACATAATAGTTTCTTAATAAGGTCACAATGATTGACTGATAGTGTTTGAGAGATACATGGGTCAAGGAATATGACATACACATGGTATGGTGCATTCTGGTGCAGTTGTCAGAGTTCCCGAAATATTACTAGGGTAATATTCCTCTTTGTCCCTGATGTGCACAATATAAGATATATTTGTTGATTCTTCTGAGATCTTGACCCCTGGTCCTAAACAAAATGACATTAGATTATCTAAACCTATGTTGAAAAAAAATAAACATTCTCCCACAAGTTTGTTCTTTCTTTTGTAACAGGATGATGGCCACTTATTACCATTTTCTCTCTCCCTCTCTCTCTTTGTCTCTGTCTCTGTCTTTTTCTGTTTCTATCTCTCTGTCTCTAGGCCTATCATTTTCTCTGTCTGTTGTAATGCAGGGTTGTAGCAGAAGCTTTTTGTTTTGAAAATTCAACTGTAGCCTGCAGTTAGAAGTTTTAGAATGTTCACAGAAAAGCAGTTGGAGCCTGGGATTATAAATAGTCCTGAAGCTCCAACTGGTGGGCTTTTTACCTATTAGCTTTGGGGCTTTTGGCTTTTGCTTTTGCCTTTGCCTGCGCCTTCTGTCTTTGGGACATTTGGACTTAGCCTGATTTCTCTGGACCTCTCCCTGATCTCTCCATTTACGTCCCTACTATTTCCCTGAATTTTCCCTCTGGGCCCTGGGAGGAAGGGTGGTTTTGGTGGTTGGACATCATGGTTTTAGCTTCTGTAGGCAAGTAGGACATCCTAAATCAAACCACCCCCTTATTTAGTGATCTGATAATAACTTTGCTTCAGGGAGTGAAACCTTTCTGATTGGGAGAGCCAGCTTCTCTCAGTCTTACCCTCCTTCTCTGTGGCCCTTCCCTCAGCACCAGCTTTCTCCCTAGCAGCAGCTACAAAAGCTGAAACCCTCTTTCCCTTAGCCTACCTCTAATATAAATAAATGCCCTTTGTTACCTACACAAAAGCCTCTGGTGAATCATTGTATTGAATATTAAGGCAAAGGGTGAAGAGGGAAGAAATTACTTTCCTTTTATTTCTTGGGGGAAACCTAGGCATCCATCTTGGGCAGGAAGTACCCAGCAGAGACTTCCTGCAGACATCAATTTCACTGGCAGGGAGGAGCCTTTGACTCCTCTCTCAAGGGTTCTTAGAAATTAACAAGAGACTTCCTTCCAGCCAGATCTAAAACATTTCTGACTGGCCCAATTCCTCTTGTATCATAGAGATACCTTCCCTGCCTGAAGAACGCAGCCTATTTCCTCCCAGTACTCTCTGTCTCAAGCCTCAGTGACTAGCCTGGTTGAGCAGCCCTTCCTTTACTCCAGTTCATTCCCTTATCCTCCTATATACAGACCCATTCATCCCTTAACTCAGCCATTCCCTTTATCCCTTAACTCATTCCTCCTCCTATCACCTTATCCCTCCTCATTATCAACACTTTTGCCTACTTCTTTATAACACTGTGTCTATATCTTTCTCCATCTCTCTATAATTTTTTCCCAAAAGAATAAGTTATCAGAGTTCTTAGAGGATACTATATTTAATTACCTAACTTTAGAAAAAAATGATTAGAAAAAGGCAAAAAATGCTCTTTTATTTACTTTGCTATTTATGTGTGATTTACAAAAGATACAGAATTTTTCTGCAGAAAAATGAGTCCATCACAATCACCTTATACATTTGAGGAGGGAGAGTGGAATTGAACTTTCATATTTAAAGAAGCATATTATCTGTCTGAAAAACACTGCAGTTTAAGGAAATTACTATGTTTGGAGAATTTTTTTGAAATGACATTAGAAAGACCTCTTTCTTTTTAAGTTAAAACAAACTGTATTACCCTTTTCTGAATTGAAACAAGGAACCAGTTTTCTCTTCAGTTTTGTGTTCTTTCCACTTCATATTATGGAATGATGGCATAGCATCAGTGGGCTTCTTGTAAGAGATAGAAATGAGAAGGAAGTGCATGCTAAGCATAAGGGATGTAGTGTGTAAAGAGTAAACAATAGATGAAGAAGCATGGGAACATTCTCCTATTTTTCTAGTCTATAAGGATTCTGATTTATATGACAGTAGACAAATATTTCATGGGTGACATTTAATGCTCTTAGAACAAACTATTTACTTCTCAATCAAGAAGAATGGAAATGTGGTTAAAATATTTTACATGTGAGAAACCTAAGATCATAGTCAGTCATATGTATGGGCACATGTAAATGTGAAATCTGCTTAGTCATATGCATAGCCTAAAAAATTGCTCCCATAGTGGACTTCTAAAACCTGTAATTAAACTAGAATATATCTGTATATTTACCTTTGGCATGTCTAAAGGTTGAATTTTAAATTCAACTAACTCCTTGATGGGTTAGCATTAACTGCCAAATCCTTAATGTAAATGTATTAATCAGAAATTTTTTCCTACCTGAAGGAAATATTAAGGACAAGTAAGAGTAATGGATACCTAGAGTTCCAAAAGAGGGGAAATTAGTGTAGAAAGTGGAGGTGGAAGAGGAAAATAAAATGGAATTCTACTTTTTCCACAATTTTACCTTGCCTAAAAGAGATATTAAAATCAGCATTAGAATGACTTCTGATGTTTATAAATAAAAAATTAAGGGGCCACCAATTTCTATTTCTTCATTTTATATATCAGAAAACTAAAGTCCAGAAATATAAATAATTGACCAAATTCACACAGGTTAGTAAGCTTGGAGGCAGGTTGTGAAACTATATCCTTTGATTCCGAGGTCAGTATCCTTTTCAGAGTATCAAAATCCCTAGAAAGTGATGTGGTAGCAGAGGGAGAAGAACACTGATTCTTCATTTTCAGGGCAATTGTAAATAGGTCATTACATCTATATATTTTTTTTCATTAACCTAGATTTTGGGTAAAGCCAACCAGAAGTTTAAGTCTTCCCTGTCTTGAATTCCCAAATCCAAGGAGAAGCTGTCTTTTATAGTCATTTGCCCTGAAACACAAAAGAATTACCTCAAGTTGTGAACCCAACATAACTGTGCATGAGAAATAGTGCATATTCAGAAATCTTAAGTTAAAAAGAAACTTCAAAATGTGCCAAACACTCCTTTTTCTCTTTCTTGATTCACTTTGAAAGATTCACTTTGCTTCAATGTTTCCCTACTGGTCCCTTGTCTATTTGTTGTAATCACAATTTCTCCTACTCTCTCCACCAATTCCTTAGTTAGCCCTCAGTAAGAAGATACATGTGAAAGGGAGAGAAATATCTGTAACATTGGTCTCTAGACAAGTAGTGAGAAAAGCAAATATCAAACAAAACTAGAATGGAAAGAATTTTTGGTCCTACCACAGAAGTAATAGAAGACAAATGAAGAGAGAAAAAAATATTTTCATAATGGACAGATTAATCCATAAAAATTTCTGTAGTGACACAGAACAGATGGATTGGATAAAAGTGCACTGTGAAATGCATAGCACTCTGAATTCGAAATTAGTATGTCTAGGTTGAAATACCACCTCTAAAATTTTAGCTATACAATCATGAGCAAGATATTTATAATTTTATGTCAGTGTTTCATTAACACAAGGATAATATTTCTTCACAATACCTAACTCACAATTTTGTTGTGAGGACAATGTCATGAAAATGTTCAAATACTACTAATTACAATTATTATTGATACTGTCATGAAATTTCTAAGATAGAAGTTGATGTTAATAAAGTCATTCTCATTATAAAAGGTGGGGGAAGTGTCTATAAAATGTAGAAAATATATTTAGAAAAGAAATATCTGTAAGAGAAAAATATTGTTTTGTTTTCTATCACAAAATTATTTAATCCCATATTTCCCAGTCATATCTTCTTTAAGCCCTTAAGACCTTAAACCTATGCTTTCTTGCTTCCTACTCTATTCTTTAGAATGCATCAGATTCACCTAAATGATCCTATATTACAAATTTCTTTACTTGACTATGTAGAAGTGCTCTGCTATGAGTGATGTGTCTCCTTTCATAAACTACAAAATCTGACACACAGACATTCTTACTATCCCTTTTCATACCTCATAGACATGAAGAAATGGCAGCTCTGGCTTCCTTCCTCGGGTGCTAAAAGCTGCTACTAGGGTTTGGTGCCAAGTGCTACAATTTTCAAGCTGCTGCTGTGTTTCAATGAGTTTGTTTACCCCATTAGCTAAATTGTTAAATTTAAAACAGGGATTCTCATGGAAAGGTGTTAAGCTCTAAAATACCAGCCATTTTAATTGGACTCTTACACTTCTATATCCCTTTTTCATCTTCCATATTAACTTCTGAGGCACCTTTCATCACACTACTGGACTTTCTCATGTTACCTAGGTTACAGATGATCCTAAAAGTGATTTCCAGATGGGGTCCCAGCATCATTATCCACAAAGACATCCTTGAGTTAGTAGGAAGAATGATTTGACAAGATTTGGCAATAGCCTGGGGTAGGTTGAGGGAGGATTTGAAAATGCCTCCAAGGGAACATACTGGGATAATATTAGAGCTATAAAGGTTTAGGGATAATTGAGTTATAGCAAAATAGGTAGGAAGATGGAGAATAAGAGTAGGAGTTGAGAAGAATAATGAGGAGTTCATGATTTTTCATAGAGAGCTGATTTTTCCCTTTGCTTTGGGGAATGTATAGTTCTTATCTTGGGAAGTAACAGCCATTTTTCTGCCTCTTTCTCAACACTTTTTCATCTCTTATGAGAAAATGGATTTGAGGTAGGGGAGAGGGTAGGATTCTTCAAAAGAGTCTCCATTATATTTGTGGTCCTTGGTTTTGTCTATCTTTTGCTTCTATGGGATTTTTGTGTTTTCTGTCAAGGTCATGCCCCATTTTGGCCAGGCTGAAGTTATACAATGGCTAGAAGAAGCAGCAAGAGAATATTTTATCTCTTCTGTGATGATGAGATATTTCATCACTTCTATGATTGAATGGATAGAGTGACTCTGACTAAACAGTATGTAGCAGAATAAATGCAGTTTTGGAACAATTTGCTTCCCACTACAATGTCAGAGTGAAACTGAAAGCATTAAAATTGAGTTATACATTGTTTCTTCCTCTCTCTTTTCAGACATCATAGAACATGAAGAAATGACAACTATAGTTTCCTTCCTTGCGTGCTAAAAGCTGCTATCTAGATTTGGTGCTGAGTTCCATAATTTCTAGGAAGAAATATAATAAATTGAGCGAATCAAGAATTTAGTTCAATAGAAAAAGAAAAAGTTTTTCTACATAGAAAATGCTCAATAAATATGCATTGATTTGTTGTTTTGGAACCAAGACTTCAAAAAACCACCAAATTTGAAAGCAGACAAATATATCTGTAAGGTTTTTAGAAGAAAGAATGACAATTAAGAAAAATATTTCAATATGTCTATTAGAGAAAACAAAAGATAAGATGATTATGGAATAAGTGAATACTTTCATCTAGGCCAAAAATACTAAGCAAAGTATACTTACAGAAATGTGAAATGAATAATGTCAGACAAAAGGTAAAAAACATGACAATAAAACAATTTTTGAGGAAGGAATTCTCTAAGATACAGGCCAATAAAAATAATATAGAGGACTAAGTTAGTAGTTTACCTTAAAAAGTTATCAATCATTAAAAACCAAATGACAAAATTAGAACTAATAGAAGATTCAATCAGTTCAGATAAAAATATTTTTAAGTATGAGAAACCATTGTAATTTTAGGGATACAAAGACATTGTCTTCCTCTTCAAGGAGCTCAAATTCTAATGAAGACAATATGCAAACAACTATGTATATAGACTGTTTAAATGGGAGATAATTTCTGGGCAAAGGCATTAGTTGGGGGCAGAAAAAAGGAAGATCTGAGAAGGAGGAATCAGAATTATGTTCTTTAGGAGGTTTCAGAAATATGAGAAAGGGCTGAATCAAGGAGAGAAAGTGTTGCAGGAATTAGGGAAAGCCAGTGAATGTCCATGGAGTTAGAACAAAGATTATAATGTGTGAGAAAGAATAAATTGGCTACTATAGTTGGGAACTTAGAACATATGAAAAGAAGAAAAGCATAAGAATATTAGAAAAATGAGGATGAGTCAGGTTATAAAGAACTCCAAATTCTCAAGAAAGGATTTTATATTTTATCTAAGAAATAATAGGCAAAGACTAGGGTTTATTGAATAATGAAGAGTGATGAATTTGAATTTTAGGAAAATCACTTTGGCAACTGAATGAAAGAAATATTGATTTGAAGGAGGAAAGAAAACTTCCCAATAAATAACTAGAGCTGATATTCAGTTATTCTAGAATTAATGAGTTCTCAGTGACTGAAAATTTTTTAAACTCACTAAGTGACTTAATGATAATTCTCAGGCTGGTGGAGTCAAGATGGTGGCTTAAGAGCAGCAAAATCCAAAACATCTCTGGCTATCCTTTCCAACCAATCTTTAAAAAGCAGTTAAAAAAGACAGAAATCCAAACCAACAAGAAGATAGAGCCTTAGGACTCCTCTGCTGAACACAACTTGAAGGGTAGGAAGAGAGAGTTGAATTCCATAGTATAAGAGTGAGATGGGGAATAAGACGGGACTTCCTGAACAATCTCCTCCAACTACTGCTCTGAGACTTGCATTTAGATATGGGATGACTGTGAGATTCTAAGACAGAGGCTGCAATTCCAGTGGAGCACCTCAAATCCACCATCTGAGGTCCAAGGCTCTTACAATGGCTGAAGGGAGGAAATTGGGGGCACCATCTGGTTAATGCCATTGGCCTCCTCAATAGCAGGCTAGAGTGAAGATTTGGTCTCAGGGCAAATTAGCACAGCAGGTCAACTCAATTAGTCTAATTGAATATACCAGTAGAGGAGAGAGAAGATTGAAGATTCCCTCCAGAGCAGAACAGCTCAAACACCCAAGTCCTCAAACCAACAGAGGCAGTTTACAATCCATAGAAGGGAAAATGAGTAAATACTACTACTACTACTACTACTACTACTACTACTACTACTACTACTACTACTACTACTACTAATAATAATAATAATAATAATAATAAAACCAAGAAATAATTGAAAGTTTTTACAGGAATAAAGACCAAATAACAGAACCAATAGAGGTCAATGGAATCAAAGGAACTTCAAGCAAAACATCAGAAAATTGAGGGAATTGGACTCAGGGTCTGAAAGAGGTCAAAAAGGAATTAAAAATCACATAAGACAGGTTGAAGAAAAATGGGAAAAGGAAAACAACAGCATAAAAAGCAAAATAGGTCATCTGGAAACAGCGGCATATGATTCTAAACAAGAAAATTGAGTCTTAAAAGCCAGAACTGAACAACTGGAAAAATGAGGCAAAAAAGCCAAAGGTTGAAAAAAATTGTTTGAAAACAAGAATGGACCAAATGGAAAAGGAGGATCAAAAGGAATTTAATCTTTCCAAATTAGATTAGGCAATTAGAACCTAATAACTTCATGAGACATAAACAAATAAAAAAATAAAAAGAATTTTAAAGTCAAGGGAAATATGAAACACCTCATTGATAAAACAACAGACACGGAAAATAGATTTAGGAGAGATAATTTAAGAATTATTGAACTACCTGAAAATCATGACAAAAGCAAAAGCCTGGACATCATTCTACAGGAGATTATCCAAGAGAATTACTCTGATATTATTGAATAAGAAGGTAAGATAGAGATTGAAAAAAATGAATAGATCACCTCCTGCATTAAATTTCCAAGTGATATCTCCCCAGAATGCTATAGTCAAATTGAAGAACTCCCAGGTGAAGGAGAAAATACTATAAACAACTGGAAAGAAACAATTCAGGTATCATGGAGCCCTAGTCATGATCACATAGGATCTGGCAGCCTCCACATTCAAGGACCAGAAGTCTTGGAATAGGACATTCCAGAAGACAAGGAAACTGAGTTTACAAACAAGAATCAACTACCCAGCAAAACTGAATATATTCATTACAGGGAAATCATGGCCATTTAATAAAATAGGAGATGTACAAACATTCCTGAGGAAAACACCAGATACAAACAAAAAATGTGATGTACATATAACCAAAACAGTACTCAAGGGAATATTTATAACCTTGAATGCCCATATTAACAAAAGAGAGGGGTAGGAGGTCAACTAATTGGGCATGTAACTTAAAAAAAAGAAGAAAATGAACTAATTTTAAAACTCCAGATAAAAACTAAATTGGAAATCCTAAAAATTAAAGGAAAATTTAATAAAATTAAATGTAAATGAACTATTGAACTAAAAAATAAGACTAGGAGCTATTTTTTAAAATCATAAATAAAATATATAAAGTATTGGTTAATCTAATCTAAAAAAGAAGAGAATCAAATTAACAGTATCAAAAATGAAAAAAGCAATCTCACCTCTAATGAAAAGGAAATTAAGGCAATTATTGAGAGCTATTTGCCCAATTATGACAGTAAATATGACAATCTACATGAAATTGATGAATATTAAATATAAAATGCCAAGATCCACAAGAGAGGAAACATAATACATGAATAATCCCATAATAAAAAATGAAATTGAACAAACTATCAATGAGCTCCCTAAGAAACAAATCTCCAGGGGCAGATGGATTCAGAAATGAATTATATCAATCATTTAAAGGACAACTCATCCCAATAATATACAAACTACGTAGCAAAATAAGCGAAGAAGGAGTCTTACCAAATTCTTTTTATGACACAGATATGATACTGATTCCCAAGCCAGGAAGACCCAAAACAGAAAGAAACATAGAGACCAATCTCCTCAGTGAACATAGATGCAAAAATCTTAAATAACATACTAGCAAAGATACTACAACAAGGTATCACAAAAATTATTCACTAGAACTAGGTAGGATTTATACCAAGAATGCAAGGCTGATTTATTAAATTAGGAAAACCATCTGTATTATTGATCATATCAATAATCAAACTAACAGAAAACATGAATATCTCAATGGATGCAGAAAATGTTTTTGACAAAATACAACACCCATTCCTTTTGAAAACATTAGAAAGTATAGGAATAAAAAGACCCTTTCCTCCAAATAATAAGCAGTATTTATTTAAAACCATCAGCAAGTATCATCTGCAATGGAGATAAGTTAGAACCTTTAGCAATAAGTTCAAGAGTGAAGCAAAAATGCCCACTATCACCAGTACTATTTATTATTATACTAAAAATGCTAGCAGTAGCAATTAGAGAAGAAAAAGAAATTGAAAGGATTAAACTAGACAATGAGGAAAATAAACTATCACTCTTTGCAGATGATATTAAGGTATATTTAGAGAACCCAAGAAAATCAAATAAAAAGATACTAGAAATAATTAACAACTTTAGCAAAGTTGCAGGTTACAATATAAACCCACATGAATCATCAGCATTTCTATATATTTCCAAGAAAACTCAACAGCAAGTGATAGTAAGAGAAACTACATTTAAAATCACAATAGACAATATAAAATACTTGGGAATCTATTTACCAAGACAAACTCAGGAATTAAATGAACACAACTACAAAACACTTTTTCCACAAATAAAACTAAATCTAAACAATTGGAAAAACATTAATTGCTCATGGGTAGGATGAGCTAATATAATAAAACTGATGATCCTATCTAAATTAATTTACTTATTCAGTGCCATATCTATCAAACTATCAAAAAATTATAGAATTAGAAAAATTACAACAATGTTCTCTTGGAAGGAAAAAAAGATTGAGAATATCAAGGGAACTAATAAAAATGTGAAATGTGGTGGCCTAGCAGTATCAGATCTTAAACTGTATCATATTGTTTTGATGATCACTTAAACTATACTATAAATTAGTGATCATCAAAACAATACGGTACTAGCTAAGAGATAGAAGGGTGGATAAATGGAATAGACTAGGGGTAAAGGACCTCCACAAACTAGGTGTTTGATAAGCACAGAGCTTTAGGAACAAGAACCCCCTATTTGACAAAAACTGCTGGGAAATTTGAAAATAGTATGGGAAAAATTCAGTTTAGTTCAACATCTCACATCCTGTACCAAGATAAATTCAAAATCAGTAAATGACCTAAATATAAAGAGGGAAATTATAAGCCAATTATGTGAACATAGAATAGTGTATCTGTAAGATATAAGGGAAAGGAAAAAAAATTAAGACCAAGAAAGAGATAGAGAAAAATATAAGATGTAAAATGAGTAATTTTGATTATATTAAATTAAAAAGGTTTTGTATGAACAAAACCAAAAAAAAATTAAAAGGGAAGCAACAAACTAGGAAAAATTTTATGACAAAATTCTCTAACAAAGGTCTAATTTCTTTTTTTTAAACCCTTATCTTCCATCTTGGAGTCAATACTGTGTATTGGCCCCAAGACAGAAGAGTGGTAAGGGCTAGGCAATGGGGGTCAAGTGACTAGCCCAGGGTCACACAGCTGGGAAGTGGCTGAGCCCAGATTTGAACCTAGGACCTCCCATCTCTAGGCCTGACTATCAATCCACTGAGCTACCCAGCTGCCCCCCAAAGGTCTAATTTCTAAAATTTATAAGCAATTAAATGAAATGTACAAGAAATTAAACCATTCTCCAATTGACAAATGATCAAGGGACATAAATAGGCAGTTTTCAGAATTAGAAATCAAGACCATCAATAATCACATGAAAAAGTGTTCTAAATTTCTCTTGATTAGAGAAATGCAAATCAAAAAAACACTGAGGCACCATCTCACTCATAATAGAATGGCTAATATGACAGTAAAGGAAAATAATAAATGCTGGAAGGGATGTGACCAAATTGGAACACTAATACATTGCTGGTGGAATTGTGAAATGATGCAAACATTCCAGAAGGCAATTTGGATGCATGCTCTTTGATCCAGCAACACCAGTACTATATTTGTACAACAAAGACATAAAAAATGTTTCTATAAAAAATTTATAGCCATGCTTTTTGTGGTGACAAAAGCATTGGAAGATGAGGGGTTGTCCCTTAATTAGGAAATGGCTGAACAAATTCTGGTATGTGGATGTTGGTGGAATACTCTTGTGCTATAAGGAATGATGAACTGCTTGATTTCTATAAAAACTGAGAGGACCTCAATGAACCGATATGGAGTGAAATGAGCAGAACCAGGAGAACATTGTATTCACTGACTGAAATAGTATGAGATGATCAAATGCAATAGACATTGCTAGTAATGTCAATGCAATGATCCTGGAAAATTCTGAAGGACTTATGAGAAAGAATGCTATCCACACTGATAGAAAGAATGGTTGGAGTAGAAACTCAGAAGAAAAACATATGATCTGTCACTTGTGTATATGGGTATATGATTTTGGGTTTTGGTTTCAAAAGATTACTTTATTATAAAAAAGAATAATATAGAAACAGGAACTGAGTAATAAGACATGTATAAACCAGTTGAATTGCTTGTCAGCTCCAAGAGGGAGTAGGGAAGAGGGAAGGGAGAGAACATGAATCATGGAACCATGGAAAAAGATTTAAACATAAGTGAATAAATAACAAAATGAAATAAAAATTAGATTTCTCAGGAATATGATAAAAATTTTTTCCTATTTTATGTCAATATTATATTCAGGTAGCCTCTGAGGTCCCTTCCAACAGAGATAATGTATTTTTTTTAATATTACATACATCTAGTCACATTCACTCAGGGAAAAAAATACCATCTACTTTATTTATACAAAGAGATTTTATGAAGTTCTCTTGAGCAGTAAAATATTTCGAACTTATTGCTTACTGCTAGTATAAAAATTGGTGTCCTTTTTTAGGGTCTAAAAGAGAGCCCTTGTCTGCTCTCAAGCTGAAGTTAAAGCATAGTTCTCTCTACCAAAGTTAATTCTCCTGCCTTAGGCTCAAGATTGGTTAATAACATATCTCTGGGTTCTCTAAATAATTCAGTAGAGCTTACTGAGTATTATGTATTAAGAAAGTTACATATTCAAAAGTGTGGTTATCTGCCAACTATCTGAGTATTCCTACATTCAATCTGAATTATATTAATTTGTGTTCTACATTTTAAGGTTTTCAAATAATCATTAATATCTTTCACTTTTCCACTACCTTCATTTTACAACCACAATAATAGTTGCTTTGCTTAACTCCTGTAAATTGGCCTTCCCAGAAGGAAGAAGGAAACAATATTTTCCAGAGACCTCCATTGATGTCAAGACAAAAAATAGAAAACCCTGCCTTTGTAAAGTGTGAGGTGGGAAAGAGTATTTCACAAGGTACACTATGGCTACTAATCCATAGAATGTTTTGCAAATGCATCAAAAAGGAAAACTGTGATAAGCTTAAGATACAGCTTTTTGTTCAAGTAATTTAGCAGAATAAAGTATACCCTTCCCCAAAAAAAAACACTGCTTATCAGTAAATATCAAAACTATCTGGTACTGGTTAAGAAATAGAATGATGAGATCAATGGAGTAGATTAGATACACAATATGCAGGTGTAAATGACCTTAGCAACCTATTGTTTGATAAACCCAAAGATTTTGCTGTTTAGCAAAAAATGCTGGGAAAGTTGGAAAACAATATGGCAGAAGCTAAGCATAAATCAATCAACTATCTCACACAGAATACCAAGATTTATATGGAATTAAGTGAAATTTATAAGAATTCAACCCATTCTTCAATTGACAAATGATCAAAGGATATGAACAACCAATTTTCAGATGAAGAAATAGGGGTCATAAATGTAAAGATTTAACATTTTCTCTCTAATTATATGAAGTAAGTAATAATTAGGCAAGACCTCTGCTCCCCAAAGATTTTTGCTATTGACTTGGAAGGAGAATATTGCAGAATCCAAATGGAAGATTCATTGTTTTTTTAAGCCTTGCCTTCCATCTTAGAATAAATACTGTATTTTAGTTCCAAGGCAGAAGAGCAGTAAGGGCTAGGCAAAGTGACTTTCCCAGGGTCACACAGCTAGGAAGTGTCTGAGGTCGAAATTGAACCCAGGACCTCCTGTCTCTAGACCTTGCTCTCAATCCATTGAGCCACCCAGCTGCCCCCAGTGAAGAATTTTTCTTATTCAGAGTGGGTCTTCTAGATGTTTCTAATTATGGATGATATTGTGTTAATTCTGTCTCCCTTCTATGAATTACGAAATGTTCTAAGTGAATTTTATAATCATTCAAGTGCACGTGACCTAACTATTCACACTGAAAAAAGAGTGAAGTATGTCTTTTCTTCTCTGATATACACTTGGATAAAAAGACCATTGGGCTATTCCACCAATATATTTATTGTGGACAGAAAGTGCAGAAGAAAAATGAGCTGGGTTTACCTGGATTTCAACAAGATAAAGATAGCAGACCATATTGTATGTATCCTTTTAGTGATGCCTGACCTGCATGAAACTAAAATAAATAAATAAATATTTGCAACAAATTATCTTTCAATAAGGATATAAATCTGTAAATAAATTAAAAAAAAAGTTTCAGGCCACCAAAAATGCAATGGAGAGCAAAGCAGGTTAAATGTAAATAGGTTGTAACATATTGCCAATGATTAATTATGTACAAGAAGTGGCATAAAGGATGCAATTGAAAGGAAGTAGAGTAAGAAAAAGAGGTAGAATGGTGTAATAGAGAGAGCAAGAAGTGATTGATGGAAAGACTGTGTGTGCAATTCAGAGATAACTGGTTAAAAAACACACACATGAAAGGATTCTATTTTTTATTATAAAGGCTAATTCTCTGAGAGGGCTTGGGGAGGAATATATCAGGAAATATATATGTATATATATATATATGTGCATATATATGTAATATACAAAAATGCTTCAATGTGAATATTTTAAAAGCTCAGATGAAGTTTCTAAACAATTTAGATAGACCACAACCTCCTAAAGCCTATCAGAACTCAGAAAATATATACAAGAGATTGCAAGTTAGAATCAACATGGATAGGATGTGATTGTATGGATGAAGAGTGACCATATATATCTTTTGAAATGTTAAAAAATAGTAATTATTCTTATTTGATAAAAAGAGCATTTGTTCTCTACTACTAGCAAACTAAAGGATATCTAGTAATTAAACCCAATTCAATATATTTCTGTGTTTATCTCTATATTTCTATCTCTCCCTTGCCTAAGGCAATATCTAGATCTTTATATTTATACCAATAGCCATACCCATTGCATCTATTGAAAGATGCATTAAAAGAAAAAAAAATCTGGGTTTATAGATTTCTGTCTATACACCTCTCACACAGATAGTACACATTATATGTACATAGCCTTCATGTTGTTACACTATAAAAATTAATTTATTGAGCTCCTAAAGTATTGAGCAACAGAGTTGTACACACACACACACACACACACACACACACACACACACACACACTTTGATATGTCAGTGAATCTTTCTCGATATACCTATTCCCTTCAACACTGCATATTATTTTCCATCCTCTGCCTTTTTTTTTTAGTAATTTTTATCCATTTTCACTCATGAATCCTCTAAAGAATGCCTACCCAACAAGTGAATGGATTTGTTGGGTAAATCTCTGGACACTGCCTTGGCACCAATGGAGCATAAGAACTAGTCATTTGTTATCTTTACTCTTTCTGCAGATCCTTTTTTGGTCGTACGTATGTCTAATAACATCTTGTATGCTGCTTCTGCTCTTCAGGTCCTCTTTGGTAAGCCTGCCAGAACTGACCAACCATCCTTTTATTGGTCATTCTGAGATTACTTCTTTCATTTTTTAGAAACTGTGGCTCATAGATATGGAAAATCAATTGGAAAATATTATTTTAAAATTTTATTTAAGAAGAAGTATGTTGAGAGAGGGGAGCCCAGAGAATAATCTTTAAGAACATTGCATTTTCCTATAAAAAATCCAGGCCTTTTAAAATTCTAGGCAGAGATCACTGATTATTTATAAAATCTTAGGTGTCAGTACTTTAAAAGTTGTATAGATGTGTGCGTGTGTGTGCGTGTGAACACATAGACCTACATACAAGATTTTTCCTAAATATTGTAATGGAGTTTCTGCAGCAAAGAGAATATAAATGGGCTTATTAAATCTTCTCAGTTAAGCTGCTGAGTAATACAATCAACTAAAGTGGAACTAGGCCACCATGTGCTTAATAAATATTGATCCAATTTTAGCCAATATTAAAGATTGTTTTTGATGATTTTCAGTTCAATTAGATTTTAACTCCATGGATTCTATTTAAAGACCATGTCTAAGACCCTTTACTCTTGAATTTTAAGGTACTGTTTTAAGCAGATGAAAATTATCAATAAGAAATCATCTCTAAATTTTTTTTGAAATGCTTTTATAATATTACTACTGCAGTTAACACTGTGTGCATTTAGAATTAAGAAAGTGGCTTTTAGATTTCAATCATCAATCTCTCCATCTTAACTTGGGTCTATAACAGTAAAATCTAGAAATAGATCTTGGATCATATGCATATCCCCCTTGGCTATAGGTTAACTTTTCTTTTTTTTTTCAATAAGGAAATTCCATCCTATTATAAAATTATGTGGGTCATAAAATTCAAATCATTTTGCAATGATTTTATATGATTTTAATATGACATTCTATCATCATCATTCTAGCTCTTTTAAAGATCAACATATGTTGGATGTGAATTAGCAGCAGCATTTTTCCAGTGAAAATTTCTCCCAAGAAGTACTTTTTTAAGAAACCAGGGAGATATATGACATGAAAACAAGATATATGCACTACACAGAAAGGCTCTGTACCATATTTGTACTTACAGAATCTTGTATCCATTGGCCAATCTTCTTTTTTCTACTCCATAACTTCTCTTTCACCCTACTTCAAGTCATTTAACTAATTCTCTTGTTATTCTAAATGCATTAATTTTATTTGTGCAGAAGCTTTTTAGTTGCATTTAATCTGTTATCTAGTTTATGCTTTGTAATTACTACAATCCCTTATTTAGTCAAAAATTTAGCTCTTCAAGCATTTTCTTTAACTGTATGATATTTAAATATATGTGTATATTTCCTTCTTGAATTCACTGTGCATTATGGAATATGATATTTGTCAAACACAAATTTCTTTTAGACTTTTCTACAGTTTTCCTTGCTATTTGTTTTTAGGGATTATTTATATTTAGTTCATTTAGGGAATTCTTTCTTATAAGTAATTCATTAAAAAAAAAACCAACAAACTCTTACCTTCTGTCTTAGAATCAGTATTGTTTATTGGTTCCCAGGCAGAAAAGTGGTAAGGGCTAGACAATGTTGTTAAATGACTTGACCAGGGTCACACAGCTAAGAAGTGCCTGAGGTCAGATTTGAACCCAGGATCTCCCATCTCTAAGCCTGGCTCTCAATCTAGTGAGCTACCCAGCTGGCCCCTTAAGTAATTCATTTTTCCCTAAATTTTCAACACACATGAGGTCCTTGAGCCCCATTGTTTCTCCTTTGTGTCATCTGTTCCATTGTACCAAAAAGTTTTATGACTATCTGCTTTATTATATAGTCTGAAAGTTGGAGAGTGCTATTTCTCATTATTCCCCTTTATATTCTAAATCATTTGTTTCTCCAAATAAATTTTGTTAGTGTTCCATTCAGTTCAGATTATCCCTTTAATAATTTGATTGATATGATATTAAACTATATATTAGCTTTATAGTATTATTTTTGTTATATATTTGTGTATATCTATATATATCTATATGTATATATAAATTTTATTTTTTTAGAAAAATTTTCCATGATTACATGATTCATGTTCTTACTTTCCCCTTCACGCTCCCCCATAGCTGATGCACATTTCCTCTGGTTTAAACATGTGTCAATGCTCAAGACTTATTTCCACATTATTGATAGTTGCATTGGTGTGGTCCTTTCCAGTCTACATCTCCAATCATGTCCGTATCAATCCATGTGCTCAAGCAGTTGTTTTTCTTCTGTGTTTCCAACCCTGCAGTTCTTCCTCTGAATGTGGTTTATCATAAATATGGGGTACAAACACAGCAATGGCATGGCTGGATCAAAGAGAAGGCATTCTTTTATTGCTCTTTGGGCATAGTTCCAAAATGCCATCCAAATGGTTGGATCAGTTCACAAAAGTTTTTTACTGAATTAGAAAAAAAAAAACTATAACAAAGTTCAATTTGAAGAATAAAAGATCTAGGATGTCAAGGGAAATAATGAAAAAATGTGAAGGAAGGTGGCCTAGCAGTACCAGATATTAAAGTATATTATAAAGCAGCAGTCATCAAAACAATATGGTACTGGCTAAGAGACAGAAGGGAGGATCAGTGGAATAGACTTGGGGTAAGTGACGTCAGCAAGGCAGTATATGATAAACCCCAAAAGCCCAGCTTTTTGGACAACAATCCACTATTTGACAAAAACTGCTGAGAAAATTGGAAAACAATATGGGAGAGATTAGGTTTAGATCAACATCTCACACCCTACACCAAGATAAATTCAGGATGGGTGAATGACTTGAATATAAAGAATGAAACTATAAGTAAAATAAGTGAACACAGAATAGTATACTTGTCAGATCTCTGGGAAAGAAAAGATTTTAAAACCAAGCAAGAGTTACAAAAAATGACAAAATGTAAAATGAATAATTTTCATTACATTAAATTAAAAAGTTTTTGTATAAATAAAAACAATGTAGCCAAAATCAGAAGGGAAACAACAAACTGGGAAAAAAATCTTTATAACAAAAAATTCTGAGAGAGGTCTAATTACTCAAATATACAAGGAGTTAAATCAATTGTATAAAAAAATCAAGCCATTCCCCAATTGATAAATGGGCAAGGGACATGAATAGGCAATTTTCAGATAAAGAAATCAAAACTATCAATAAGCACATGAGAAAGTGTTCTAAATCTCTAATAATAAGAGAAATGCAAATCAAAACATCACTGAGGTATCACCTCACACCTAGCACATTGGCTAAAATGACAGCGGGGGAGAATAATAAATGTTGGAAGGGATATGGCAAAATTGGAACATTAATGCATTGCTGGTAGAATTATATATATATAGTCTACCCATGTATACCTTGAGCTATTTAAGATGCTTAGGGTGGCAATAAGAAGGGGAACCACTTTCATTGGGAAAATGATTGGACATTTACATTTTAGCACTTTGGTAAAGAACAAAAAAGATGTTTTTAGCCTGGATGTTAGTCATTTAGATCATAAGTATTTGTTAATTGCCTACTGTGTTCCAAATGTTTGATTAAACACTTGGGACAGAGAGGATTTGAAGCATTTCTAGTAAAGGGGGACTAGAAAAATAGTAGAAACTTATTGGCAGAAATAGTGATGTCAAAAAACATTAAGGAGACATTTTGAGGAGTAATAGGAGGAGTACAGTTTTAGGATTCAGAAAATTATTGATTTTCACATGGCTTCAAAGGTAGGATCGTTGAGTTCATAATAAGGCAAAGTACTTTTTGTCATGTTCAAGTTGTATACAATATTATTTGGCATCTGGAAAGGAAAATCTCTGGTAACATTAATGGGAAGGACCAGAGACCTCAGTATCTATGGAATTAAACATCTACTATCATGGAAACTACAAACAATTTGGCAGTAATGCCAAAGGATAGTAGGAAAGGGAGCACAGAAGCAAAATGAAAAAAATGGAAAATATTGAGAAAACTTTAAAAGCATCTAGAACCCTCAGGAATAAAAGAGTAGTAGTGTTATCCAAATTCAACACTTGAAAAAGAAGGAAAAAAATAAATTGGGCTATTCAAGTAACATTATGCCTGCATATAATAAGGAAAACATTTCCAATTTCACTTTAATGTTTGGTTGAAATGTTTTGTTTTGTTTTTCTCTTCTCAATATTATTGGCTTCAGTGCATGTAAAATCTAAGATAGAGTTTGAATAAGACAAAAATGAAGACTGAGTTTAACGCATAATCTTTCAAACTTTAACAGACCTACATAAATGATGATGGTAGGAGAGGTAAATTAAACCATTATTGGTGATTTTGTGTGTCAGCTTTTATTCATTACATACATTCGAGGAACTCTGTCTAGAAATAATTATCCAAAGTGAAACTCCTGATATCCATCAGATCTAGTCTGCATGTGCCAAAGCATACAAGACTTGTTTGGCTACAATATTGTAGTCGTGTGCTGTTTTAAATGACACAGGCCCTGTTCCAGATATAAAAATAAATATGAATGGCATATGAAATCCATATTAGTTAAGAGTTCTAATTTGCCTTTAAAAGTTAATTTTGCTTAGAATTAAATGAGAATTAAAAGGGAGACGGGAGAGAGCTTTATTATTAACCATAGATGAATTTTAAAGATTTGAGAGGACTAAAGTAGACATGGTTGTTCAATTGCTATACTTTATGGCAAACAGTGCCTTCAGAAAAGTTTCAGTTTATTTTCTTCAAATCCAAAACAAATGAATTTTTATTTTAAATTCAGAAAGTGGAAAGTGCTTTTTTCCCCTTATGCCATAGGGGATGAGTAAAATATTTATTTCAGATTTCCTCAAGCGCATCCCATTAATATATACAGACATTTTCAACAAAATATATGGAACTTCTGTTGTGCCATAAGAAATGACAAGATGATCATGATAAAAAAAAAACCTGGAAAGACTTATATGAAGTGATGCAAAGTGAATTGAGTAGAGCAAGGACAATGCTGTACACAGTAACAACAATAATGTATGATGATCAACTGTGAATGATGTAACTATTATCAATATGACAAGGCTCCAGTACAAGTCTAAGAGACTCATGATGAAAAACGATATCCACTGCCACAGAAGGAACAGATGGAGTCTGAATGCAGATCAAAGTACTTCTTCTTCACTTTATTTCCTCTGTAATTTTTTTCTAATGTACGCAATATGTACCTCATCTCTCAACATGGAAATATGTATGCTATGATAACACATACTTACAACCTATAGTATATTACGTGTCTTTTTGAAGAGAAGGAAGGAGATAACATGCATTGTAAAATTTCAGAAAACAAATGTTAAAAATTGTATATACTTGTAATCTGGAACAACAACAACAACAAAAAACACCTATGAATCTCTTTTTTTTTCCTATTAAACTTCAGTAATTCAATTGAATTCTATGTAGTCTTTAGATGAATATTCTTTCTCCTACCCTCAACCATGTTGAGGCTGGCAATATGACAGTGACTTAATTAAATGTATTTCCCTTCTATCCAATGATCCCTGTTATACTTTAATTTTTTATATTTTCTCCTCTTTATGTCCAACTATAATATTCTTGATCTAGTCACTCGAAATTTGAGTGAAACAAATACAAAATCTCGTCATCTATGGAGATTTAATGATGTTCTTCAAGTGAACAGTGTAAGAAAGAATTTCTTGATGGTAAGGGTATAATGAAAGAGATTACTTTGAGAGAGATTATATTTTGGTGAACTTCAAAGTATAACAATAACTGTGTTTATTGAATTATTGTGTTTCTGGGTGGTGGGAAGCTTCAATTGTACGTGATTATTCTTTTTTAATCCTCATCCATATTTTAGTCTGGGAAAAGAAGCCTGTATACTTGGAATTTGGGATAGGGGGTAAGTCATAAAAACATTGTATTATATATCAAGAGTTTTCTTGTTTGAAAAAGAATGACCTTGGGAATATAGAACAGGAGAATGAGCTATATCCTCAGTGTCCAGTTATTTGAATCCTAAATAGAATTACTCAGTGCATTCTCTCTCTCTTCTCTCTCTCTCTCTCTCTGTCTCTCTCTCTCTCTCTCTGTCTCTCTCTCTCTCTCTCTCTCTCTCTCTCTCTCTTTCTCTCTCTCTCTCTCTCTC
>NC_058132.1:567696825-567708085 GCF_016433145.1 Gracilinanus agilis | reverse complement strand
CTTCCTTCCTTCCTCCCTCCCTCCCTCCTTCTCTTCCTTCCTTTGTTCCTCCCTCCCTTCCTTCCTTCTTTCCTCCCTTCTTTCCTTCTTTCCTTTCTTCTTTCCTTTTTTCCTTCCTTCTTTCCTTCCTTCTTTTATCTTTCTTCATTTATTTCTCTTCTATTTAAATTTCCTTTTAAAGATATTATAAACTTGAGAAACATCAACGTTTATGTCTTTATAGAAAGACCATAAAAATAATATGACACTAGTTTTATTTAATATATATTTATTTAAATATTTATCAATGCTACTTTTAAAAATATGAAATTTTAATGTATTTTGTTTTCCAATTATGTGTAGTGATAATTTAAAAACATTTTCTAAGATTTTGAGTTCCAAATTATATGTCTTCTCCCTTCCTGTCCCCTACTTACCAGAGAAAGGAAATTAATCTAGTTATAAACAAAGTATAAACCAAAAGTGTCAACATACTGTAAACATAAAGATCAAAATATGTAACTTTTAAAAATATATACCTTAAAAATTAGGAAATCATTATGGTTATTGTGCCTCCTCAACATTCATCTGCTCTTCTTGTTTCATTTTATTTTTTGTTGTTTGTTTTTATTTTTATTGATATCACTATCACTATTCTTTCTCTTCTCTGTTCTAATTTCTCCTTCCCCTAATCAAAGTACTCCATTATAATAAATAAATATAGTAAAGCAAAACAAAACAATGTACTGGTTCCACCTGAAAATATATTCCCTGTTCTGTTCCTCTTATCCATCCCTCTGCCAAAAGAAGGAAGGCATGCTTCATCATTACTCTTGCAGTCACAGTTGGTCATTGGTTTGATTATAGTTCTTAACTCTTTCATTTTTCCTTTATGTTGCTGCAGTACTTGTATAAACTTCTCCTAGTTATGTTCACTTCATTCTGCTTCACTTGACAAAAATTCCCCTAAGTTTCTCTAAATAGAGTCTTCTCAACATTTCTTGTGACTCAATATTTCTTACAACATAATTTGCTCAATCATTCTCCAGTAGGTGGCTTCCAACATTGTTTCTGGTCTTTCCTACAAGAAAAAAAATACTTCAATCAATATTTGGTATGAGCTCAAAACTCTTTGTACATAGTTTTTTTAAATAGGTTAGATACTCATCTTTCTAATGGATTATGTGACCACATAGGGTAGGACTAATTTATATTATAAGTTCATTTTAAAACTCATGAACCACCAAGCAAGATGATTATATAAATTTCCAAATTTCTTTTATCACTTCCTATCATCTATCATTTGAAGCCAAAACTAAACATTTAAACCAAGGGTTCTTAAAACCAATTCTTCAAATATTTCCTTGAATTGTTGTTTTCTGCTAGAAGAGGAAATTCAAAGTCCTTAACACTTTAATTATATATTATAAATCAATTCACAATCATTAAACTTGTTTTTTTAATATCTGAACTCTAATATATAAGGGAGAGAAGAGCAATTAGCAAACTGAAACCTTAAAATCTATACATTAATACAATCAGGGTTTCTAAGAGAAGAATTACAAATTCTTTCTATTTATTTGCTATCAACAAGTAAATGACTTCACTTTTCCTAATGTTTAGATTTGTAAATTTTACGTATATGTATATTCATACACATATATATTACTTGAGCTTTTTAATATTCTAAAATCTCTTGATAGAAAGAATCAATTTCTTACAGCATTAGGCAGTTTTCTACATAAACAATGTATAACTAATAAATGTCAAATATTGGCCAACTCTAATTTAAAAGATTTGTTTAGCATAACTTTTGCTGAAATATTAGCATTTCTTCTTTTAAAAAATCAAGATTTCATCTACAAAGTTATCTGGGAAAAGGGAATATTTTATTTTCTAGAGAGAAGAAAATTATATTGGTCTAATGCTGAACATTATTCTATATATGTTTTCAGGTAATAATAAAATCATTATTAATCAGCAGAATAGATATGGACAATATAACTTTTTGAAATCTTTAAAATGAGACAGACAATACAATGAGGAAGACAAATAATAATTATAAAATCATCACCTAAGAAGTTGTAGGTATCCCTGAGATAGAAGCTATCTATACTGTACTGAATGCATGAAAGGTAATATTTTGGGAGCTAAGACAAAGTCTATTATTTTTCAATACCATTCAGGTCCCAGATCACATTCATTGAAGCTCAAGGACAAAGGGGAAAAATGAGTCACAATTTGAAAGTAAAAAGAGCCTGCATTAGTCACATAAAACCTGCTCAGGTTCCAATCTTTGTAAGAAAACATTGGTTTCTCTCCAAGAGAAAAGAAAATGTTACTTCCTGCTGGCATCCACTTTATAAGGGTTACAAAATAAATAGGTTTGATTGTAAAGGCTCAGTGACATTCCTGATTGATAGCTATTCCCTGTGACATTGAGGGCTTAGGGAGTAAAATGATGTATAGGATTTCCAGGACTGTTTTCAAATAGGCTCACAATCCCTGTATTTGAAAAATATAAAGATTATAAACTGGAGTAAGAAAACTGGCTTGAAAATTCATGCTAATACTCTATTCAAAATTAAATATATTGTTCCATAGAAGAATGCTATTCAATTACATGTCTGTTAATTCAGTTCGCCAAATATTTATTCAGTGCTTACTATGTGCAAGGAACTGGTATAGGTGCCAGGGATGTGAGTATGGATACAACAAAGAGAATGGTCTCCCATTTGACAGGGGAGATGCAATATGTATCCAATTAAGTGTATTGGAAAGGGACCTCCCCAATGTATAACAAGACCCTATGTGTGATAAGAAAAGGACCATCATATATAGGCAAAGTCCCCTACATTTCAAAGATTGCCTCAAAGGTCTGTAGAATGGGAATATCTTTGTGTGGCTGAATGGGAGGAAGAATAGACATATCTAGCCTCTTTCTTACCACCTCTATCTTTTCCAAAGGAGATTTTTAACTCCAGCAAAAAAAAAAAAAAAAAAAAAAAAAAAAAAAAAAAAAAAAAAAAAAAGTAGGGGTATGGGGCCAGAAACCACTCTGTTTTCCACTTGAGAAATAGTCTAGAAGTATATTTATCTGCTCCCTTGAGTTATGTTTAGTCTAGGGTATATAATAGGATTCAATCTAACTTCTAATTACTTTCTCGTCATTATTGAGAGGAAGGGAAACCCCAAGCTTTCTATTCAATGCTTGACTTCTTACCAAATACGATTTCCACAATGAATCCACATAGTGAATAGCAAAGAAAACCATTCATCCAAATCACAGAAAAAGAAAAATAAGACAAAGTATACATAGGAGGCTATATATCAGTCAATACAGAATGAAGGAACTCTCCCACTGGGAGCAAGATAACTGAGCACAACCAAGAGAGAAAATTCTAAGTCTCACCCAAAGGGAAACTTCCCAAAGTCTCTACCATAACAAGCTGAGGATGGGGATATCATGAAGACTTGTCAGCTCCTCACAAGTATTTCCAATTTTTCATCAGCCACCTAAAGTGAGGCTGGACTCTTCTATTTGTCTTCTCAAAACTGGAAGTCAGGAGTAAAGAGACTTCATGCTTAAAGAAGACTAAGGCTTTAAGATCCCAAAGAAGACTGAAGAAGGCTGGAACAATCCTCCTCTCACCCCAGACAGGACACAAAATAGAAGAGTCTGATACCAATTAGCTTTGGGACATGGTTTCTATAAGTAAATACTATATTTGAGTGGAAGGGAGCACTAATAAGGAAAGATGAGACAGTTTTGTCTAGGTGGTAGCATTTGAACTAAGCCTCAAAGGAAATTAAGGATTCTAATAAAACAAGGTAAGAAGGGAATACATTCTACTAGCCAACAAAGTGGATATAGGGCATTGAGATTGAAGTCATGAAGACATTATGGAATCCACATGCTAACTGCGTGACTTAAGATAATTCATTTAAACTCTATTTTCCTAAGTTTCCTCATTTGGAAAATGTGGATAATAATAGCATGACTTCTAGAGTAATTGTAAAGATTAAATGAGATAATAATTGTGTTTTCTTATTTTTTAGTTTTATCTTTATTTTATTTTAACAATTTATACATGTTTTCCAAATTTGTATGATTCATGTTGTCCCCATTCCTTCTTCTTTCCCTGCCTCCCAGAGTTAACAAGCAATTAGATCTGGGTTGTACATGTATTAATGAGATAATGGAACTTAGTACAGTACCTGGCATATAAGGCTATATAAATGTTATTCAGCCACTTTAGTAGTTTGCCTTTTCCTTCTCCAAAATATTTTTCACAGATGAGGTGTCTGCGGCAAACAGTGTTAAGGGGCTTGCCCAGGGCCACACAGAAAATGTCAGAAGTTGAATTTGAACTCGGGTCTCCCTGATGCCTGTCCTAGAATTCTATCCACTACCTAGTTGCATATATAAGTATTAGCTATTTTTATCGCTCTAGACATAGAGGACAATCTGTTACAATCCACATGGGTAAGGGATGGGGATGATCAACAGTATATTGCTCAAATGAGTTCTTTAATTTTTATTCTTATTCCTTAAATAAGGAGAACTGCTTTACAGTGCAATTCAAATTCAAACTGTTATTAAATAGCTGTAGAATTTTCACCCAACTTCTCTTGGCTTCTGTTTTCACAAATTTATAAAATGAATGACTTGGACTAAATGATACCTCAGGTCCCTTTTTACTCTAAACGTCCGTGTTTTAATCAAGTTTTAATTAACTCTAATTAAAGCTATCATGTTTTAAAACAAACCATCAAGTCCAATCTTTCAATTTTCCCCCAAGAAGAATATTTGAATAAGAGAAAAATAAAGTGAGAAGCCTCCTACCATTTTTTATTGTTCCACTGAAATTCAATTATCATAGTTTATTATAAGTTGTATTATTTATTGAGTATTTAATTATATGTTACATATTGGGAAAAAATCCTGTTTATGACTTCCTGAGACTTCTGTTTAATCACCTTGTGTGATGCAGATACTGGGTTCTCAAATGCTATGCCAGTAGGTTGTGTTCCAGAAGGTTCTACTATTTTTAACAACATAATTTAGAAAATATTTATTGAATAAAATTTTGCTAGGCACTGTAAACACAAGATGAAACATTTTATCTTTAAGAAACTTACATTTCTGCAAGAATGAGTGGATAGTTAGTTGGAAGAAAACAACCTACATCAAAGTAAATTAAATACAAAGTACAAAGGAACTTGATAGGAACTTGACCTGTGTTTATATTGGTACAGAAATTGTATGTGAGGAAATTCCTTCCACCAATGTAGTCCAGAATGTTCTCTGATATTGATAGTCCTAGAGATTTTCCCTGCACAGTGCAAAATACAATCAATGACTTGCCAACCAATATGCACTGAATACAAAATAAGAGAAAATAGTTACAAAAGATAGAATGATAATGACAAAGGATAAAAGGAAAGGTCCCTTACAGGAGCTAGTGTCTGAGGTATGCTTTGAAGGAAGTTAGGGATTTTAAGAGGTAAAATATATGTATGAAGAGGAAATATATTCCAGATATAGGTGACTCCTTGTTTAAAAACATTAGAAAAGGTGATCGAATATCATTTTTGCATAGCAAGTATCTGGTCAGTTTGACTGGAAGTGAGGTGATGGGAAAGATTATCATAGGAAATAAAATTGGATGGGTAAGGGATTAAAATTTAAGCTAATAGGGGCCATTGAAGATTTTTGAGTAACAAGCAATATTTCTAGTTCTACATTGTAAGAATATCATGTTGATGATGAATGGAATGAGTTCAGAGAGAGCTGGAAAGATCTACTTGAACTGATACAGAGTGAAATAAGTAGAACCAAGAGAACATTATATGCAGCAATAGCAATATTGTAAAATGATCAACTGTGAAAGACTCAGCTTTTCTCAGCAATACATTGATCCAGGACAATTCTGAGAGACTTATGACAAAGAATGCTATCCACCTCCAAAGAAAGAACTTTTGGAGTAGGAAGGAAGATCAAAGCATACATTTTTTTCACTTTAATTTATTTAGGATTTTTTGGGGGGAGGGGATTTTGGTTTTATATGATTATTTTCTTACAAAAATGAACAATATAGAAATATGTTTTGTATGATAATACATGTATAACCCAAATCAAATTGCTTGCAAGTGCTGGTAGGGGGAGGAATGGAAGGGAGTGAGACAATTTGGATTATATAACTTCATAAAAAATTTGTTGCTACATGTAATTGATAAAATAAAACATCTTTATAAAGGAGGAAAAAACAGAATGTTATTTTGGCATGTTCATAGAGGAAATATTAGAGAGCCAGAGAGAATAATTAGGTGGCTGTTGTAGTACTTCAGATGTGGTTATGGTGACCTGAATTAATTTATAATCTATACAGGTACAGAGGCAGCAAATTAGCACAATGGATAGGGTACCATGACTGGAATCCAGAGGATATGGATTCAAATCTGGACTGACACATCCTAATTGTATTATTACAAGTCACTTCACCCTAATTGTCTAGTTCTTCCTGCACGGCTCTCTGGGAATAGATAGATTGATTTTAAGAAAGTAAGGGTTTAAAAACGAAAGAAAGTACACAGATAAAGAAAAGAGGACAGATTCAAGAGATATAGAGGTAGGCTAGATAAGGCTAAACCACCTGAATCTTATATGTGGGTTGAAGGAATAAATGATTGGAAAGATAGTAATGATGTCCATAGAAGAGGGGAATTTGGAGGACATTGTGTTTTGCATATATAAAGACCTGAAAATTGTCATATGAGAAATAGATTAAATTTGGACAACCTTATTATTAGAAGGTTGTCTGCATGAAGATTGTTTTGGCTATTGATGTAGCTATCTAATAAATGGAATGAAGAAATTGAATTTACTAATGGAGGGAGTGCATTCAAAACTGTCCCTGGGAAGATATGAAAAGTCTGAAAAAGGCTTTTATTTTAAGGATTTCAAAGAATATCACATCAAACAGAGGCATATTGGATGCATGAGAAAGCATTCTTTTGCATCCTTGTTTTGCACATTTTCCAGAATAAAATCTCATGTTATATTCTGTTGGGAACTTATTTTGCTTTCACATAATAACTGAATTACTAAACCATCTAGAGTGCTGATACTCAGTATAAATTTAAAAGAAAGTAGATTACCAAGACAGGCAGGAAGTCCAAAATGCCTGGAAGAGTCAGAGAGCTTTGTAATCACTGTGCCATACTGTGCAGATAGACAGGCAAAGACCTTCATTACCTGAGTGAATATTAGAAAGGTAAAAAAATTTGAAAAGCAACTCTTCAATTGTTCCCACAGCTTGACACAGCTATTTAATGTTCAACACTTTTTCTACTTTAACCCTTATTTTATTTGAAGGAATCTAATAAGGAAAAAGTATGTAGAGGGTACAAAAAGGAGGGGGGAGTTATATAGTAACTTGAGTGTATTTAAGTAGATATAAATAGTTTTGCTTTCTAACTTTTTTGTATATATAGAACTATGAGCAATTTTTTAGATTAGTCTTCTTCATGGGATTGTGATGTTACTGAAATGTGTTCTGAGATTTTTTTATTATGTTGAATTAAAACAAGCATAGGACTTTGCCCTTAACTGTATTCTCTTGTTAATTTTTTTCAATGGCTTGGATGAGGGCATAGAATGTTAGTTTATCAGATTTGTAGATGGCATGATCCTGAGAGGGGATATCTGTTTTGTAACAGAAACTGGAATAAAAGAAAACCTCAAAATACAGGAACATTAAACTAAATCTAAGCATGACTGATGAATTGCTTATCAAGTGCATACTCCAGGCAAAAGCACTGTATTAAATACTATGCATGAAAAATGAATGTAACAATCCCTGGTCTCAAAGAACAAAATTCTAGAGGAAGAAACAAAAATATCCAAGGTTTCAGCTGTAAGATAGAGTAGCAAAGCGGATGTTAATGCTTTTTTAATGTCATTTTCACTGATTAAATCACACCAGTTTTTGATGTTGAATCACTTCAGTGTCAAGAATTTTTGTTAGAGGGACTTTTTTTTTTATCTGAGTCTTTAATAAATGTGGATGGGGTACCTATACTAATAGTAGTCAGATTATATCTCACAGGAGTCATTTCTCAGGATGATGGATATAAGAAATGGATTGGAATTATTGCCATTAGAAAACTTCTTAGATTCAGAGGCTTGGGCTGTCTACTTCAGGGTGTGATGAGAAGAGGTGGTTCAGGTGGTGTTGGTAGTTCAACTTGTCTGGCCATGCTACTTCCAATCTCTCTCTCTTAGGGTAACCATTAATGCTTTATTTTGGTTTGTTTTTCTATTTCTACTTTTCCCTCCAATTCTAATAGATCTAGGCAGTTTTTCTTTAAAGGCTTCTTGAAACATGGTTTCTAGGCTTTTTATTTTTTGTACTGGCTTTTAAATAGTATATTGATTATTAAATTACCTGTCCTCAAACTGTTTTCTAGGTCAGTTATTTTTGCTATGAGATACCTTAGAAGTCCTTTTTTCAGTTTTATGTCTTTCTTTTGATATTTCTTATAGTCCCAAGACATTTTTAACTTCTACTCAGTCCATTCTAATTTTTAGGGAGTTTGTTTTTTGGGTATGGTTTTGCATAACTTTATTTCAAATTGTTGCTTCCTTTTTAGATTTTTTTTCTCTTTTCCAATTTTATCCTCAGCACTCATCATTCATTAAAAACAAAATAAAAAAACTTTAAAAAACTATTTCTTCTCTTCCCAGAATTCTAGTTAAATGAACGTACAAGCTGTGTTTTAACTTGAGACTTTAAGATATTTTGGAGTTATACTTTTCTTTTGGGTTCATGCCTTCAACATTTCTGTCAATATAATAGCTTTTTCAAAGTGGGATTATTTTTGTTGTTGTTTTCAGTCTTCTTGACTTTAGAATTTATGTAACAACCAGACTCTTACTTCTGGAGAAAATGTCTGTTCTGGTAATGACGTGGATTCCTTATTATACTGTATTTTTGTGATATCAAAGTATGTTAGGGATAACTCAGGGTGGGGACCTGCAAGCTTTTGGTGCTCCCAAAGTAGAATTGCTGAACCCTTTTGGTCTGAGCTCTGCAAGTTCCTGACCTAGGTTTGAATCTAGTCAATAGACTTGTGGGCTTGCCTCATTTAGTTTCAGTACACTACTGGATTCAGCCATCAGATATGAAGCTCTTCTGGTTCCATGTGAAAGAATTGTGGCTTACCTTTGGTCATCCTAGACCAAAGGCATTCCTGCCCTGGTTTGATTTTCTAGTGCCCTGGAGGCTGACACTATCCACTTCTGTGGTCTATAATACATAGAAGATGTTTGCTTCTGAATATATGCTTTACTTGGTAAAAAAACAAAACAAAACAAAAAAAACAAGCGGAAAAATTATCATTCACTTGAGAATGGTGATCCTAGACACAGGTGCCAACCTCAGTCTACCCTGGTTTTATGACCCAGCACTGGGTACTAAATGGAAGTTACTAATCATTTCCTGATCTTGAACTCTATATTTTGTGATAGACATGCGAGCCCTTTTGATAGCATTACACAACTTCTTCTTCTGCTGTTTTTATGCTGTCTCTTCTATATAGACTTATGTTAGAAAAAAAATGACTCTGAATTTTTTCTTGGATTTTTCTTGGATTTTCCAGTCAGGAGTCAATCTGATATATCTTGGTATAAGCCTGGAGTTGCAGAGGTGGTGAGAGTGAGCTTGCTGTGCTGTACTTGTTCCCTTTACTCCTCCATTTTGGCTCTGTCTCCCTAAAATGCTGACTGAAACAGAATTACTTGAAAGACTACTAAAGGGAGATATATCATCTCGCCAACATATATTTTCATCTATATTTACCACATTTGCTTATTTCTTTTTGCTTTTATTCTCCATTTCCTTTTTTCTTTTAAAATTTTATTTTTTATAATCTATTGTTCTCTGGGAGATCTCATCAAAGTGTTTATTTCTTCTATCAACCAGTTCATGCTTTCTCAATCTATATTATTCTTACCTGGGTTTTCTCACAGATTCAATATATCAAATCTATCCAATGTTCTGGAGTTCTCCATTAAAAGGTGAGATCCTTTAGGGTAGGAACCATGTTTTTGCCTATCTTTGCATCCCCAATGATTAACATAGTCCTTGGAATATTAATACTTTATAAATACTTGGTGTCTGACTTCTTGATCTTTTTGAAGATTGAAGATAGCATCAGAACACTTGGCCTATCCATCACCATCTCCATTTTTACTCTGCCATAGCTGGATCACCTCCCCACATTTGCTATATTGTATTATATTAGAGTACTGATTTTTAACGAGAACATTGGCATGCTGAAATGTGCCCAAAGCATGGAAATGAAAAATAGATGGGGCCCTAAAAATCATAACATTCAAGGGAAAGCTAAAGGTATTGGACATGGCTACCTAGAGAAGACATAAAAAAATTAATCAGTGGGCCATCCTTGTAGTCCATCAACATCCAAGAAATGTAAAGAAATTTAAAAACAAACAAACAAAGGCCTCATCACATTGGGTGGACACTCCATGGTAACCTAAAGAAGTAACCAAAATAGAAAGAAAGTCAACGAGAATGGACAAATGTGAGATGACTTCCTCTCTGCATTATGGGAGACAAAAAATGAATTCACAAGCTTAGGCATAAAGGAGTTCTGTATTATATAAGAAAAATAAAGCTCTATATAATTAGAGCTTCCAAAAGTTGACTGCCGCTAGAAATATTTAGGCACCTATTTCTAGAAATCTTCTAGAAGTATAGAAGTAAAATTGAGTTTGAATGGACCCTTGTTAAGCCTTCTGTAGAGGGAATTCCCATTTTATTTATGAGTTGCATCAGGTGAACTTTTAAAGTTCCTTCTAATTCTAAGATTCTGTTTTTATGATGATGATTTTGGAGACATGGACCATGTACCATCTCCACTCAGTTAATGGTATGTATTGTTTTTACTTATTTGTGATCCCTGTGGACACAGGTATCTTACTTATGTAAGAATGGATATAGCAAAATTGAAACTTCCAATTAATTTTGAAAATTCATTTTTTTCTAATCTGATTGAACTAATTTTCTCAAAAACAAACAAACCAATCCATAGTCATGATCTTAAGCATTATGGCAAATACTTGTATTATTTACAGAGATCCAAATTTATAAAACAAAGAAAAGAATGAAATAGTTTTGGCTATAAGTAATTACCATATAAAGGTAGAATACAAAATGACAATGTTTCTTAGCTTTAGGATGTAGTATGCCTGAAA
>NC_058132.1:567620505-567692656 GCF_016433145.1 Gracilinanus agilis | reverse complement strand
ATATATATATATATATATATATATATATATATATATACACACACATATGACAGGGGATGGAGAAGAGAAATAAAGAGATGAAAGGCATATATATCTATGAAAAAGAGATGAAATATATATGTATATTTTTCACATATATATAAATATATGTGAAAGAGAGGGGAGAAGGGGAAGGAAGAGAAAATGAGAGAGAGTGAAACAGAGAAAACAAAAAAGACAGAGACATAGAGGGAAAGAGAGAAATAATAAGTAATAAAGTAGAGATTCAAGCTCAGATCAACTACCCTCAAATCCATTTTAGTTTCTCTTAAAATATTAGATCACTATATTTGTTTTCTTTAAAAATCTGTAGTATTGATCTTTAAATTATTGATTTAATTATTAAATTCACAAATCAAGAGTTCTATTCTATAAAATAATTAGAGAGCTAAGGCTTTCTATATTTATAACTTGTTAGAGAGTTTGTAACTGAAACCAATAGTGACAATCCAATTGGGCATTTGATTTTCTAAGTTGACACAAGCCTCTTAAAAACTCAATCTCTAAATTAAAAATCTAAAATATTTATAAAAATGTTACCTGTCTTTAAAATAATAGCTTATGTTTGTATAGTGCATTGTTTTACAAATATCTTTATAAGCATTTTAGTATTTATTGAACTCCCCATCTGATGATGAAATAAAATTCTCTAAGTATGTATATATATAAAATTATTATAAAATCTCTAAATTGCATACACATATTAAAATATTGCATGTCTTAAGAGATATTTTCCATACCAAGAATATATTACATTGGTCAAATAAAAATAGCAATATATGTATAGATGTATATGATATATGTATGGTGTTTTGAATATGCATATATTATGCTAGCTATATAAACAGAATAAAATGTCAACTTTTTGCATCATTAAGTTATTTACTCAACAAATATCTTTATGTTTACATTAAGTATAAGGGGTTATTGTTAGTGCAAGGTATAATAATGAGCTAATAATTAATAAGGATTATTCCCTTCCATTTGGGAGCTTTTTATTACTTGAGAATAGATCATGGGCTTAATCATTTGCTCAGCATTCTCAAACTGATAGTAACCAGTAAACTCCTTAACAAATGGTAAAACACAATTGAAACCTTTAATCCTAAGCAGTTTATTTTGTTTTTTTTTGAAATATTTCCATCTCTGTTCTTTTCCTCTTGAAAATTCTTAAATCCAAGGTCAAATAACATAGATTATCACTCCCTGTTCTCCCTGGGCCACAGAACAGTTTTTCCTGGAAATGAATTCAGTGCAATTGAAATAAATATTCATATTCATAAAATAAGAAAACATGTTAGGGCCTCAGTTCTAGTTTTTTATAAACATACTTTTGCAATGTCTGAGCTCAGGATAGGTATAAGTTTCTGTTGTTATTGTTATTCTTCTCCAGTGATTGACTCATTTGTAGTTCTCTAAATAGATGCTATCTTCTTCAAGCACTACTACTTAACCAATTAAAATGAATCAAATTCAGGTGGTAATCAACTCCATATGAAATTACTTTCACACTATAATTTCACAAGGTGTTTTATGGTAATTACCACCGTAACATCAGCATTAACAGCAACAATAATTGACTTTGCCTCTTGGACCCAAACTAAAAGGATCCTTTACATTTTCTTCCTTGAAAAGGCAGAGCAGTATTTTTACGATGTGACTTTCATCTATGTGCATAAGTAGTCAGTTTAAAATGGTAAGCAATCTAATTTTCACTGAATTAATGGATTGATGCAAGCATTGATTACAGTATGCCAAACTTTAGAGGTAAAGATATAAAAGTAAAAGAGTCTCTGCTCTCAAGAAACCCATAATCTGTATATGATTGGGGATTTTGACTTTAAATGATCCCTCTACGGCAAATATGAATAATATGGAAAGAGATTTTGAACAATGATACATGTATAACCCAGTGGAATTGCTCATCAACTCTAGGAGCATGGAGGGAAGAGGGGGAAGGAATGAACCTGAATCATGTAACCATGGAAAAATATTCTTAATTAATTAATTAATTAATTAGTTTGAAAAAAGAAGCCCATATTCTAAGAGCAGAAAATAACACACACAAGAGGATTCAACTATAGGACAAGTAGAAAGGTTTAATGTTTTTTTTTAGGTTATACATTGACCAAACATTGAACTACCTGAAATTCACTACTTTATCTTGAAGTGTCTAATACCATTTAGAGAGATACAGCTTTGATAATGCAAGACTTGTTAGATACTCTGCTTATTCTAATAGCTGAAAAGATAAATTTTTTACACTTAGGAAGCATATATTTCTAGAATACTTTGTTATACTTTTCTTTAATCATTCTAGGAATTTATGAATCTCATCTCTCCATTCTCCAGCTTGTTGCTTAAAATAATAAGAAAAGTAGTTTTTCATAAATATTTTCCAATTTTAAAATTATCCTTCAGCTTTAGAAAATATGATTCCATTCCTGTTTATTTTGTTCATTTAGTAAATACTAATTAAGTTCTTAACTAGAGCAGATATCTGGGCTGGGCAATAGTGGAAAAAGTTTAATCAGTAAGCCAACAATCATTTATTAAGCATTTACTAAATGCCAGACCCTGTGTGAAGCACATAAAAGCAGACATTTGATTCTAACCCTTATGAAGGTCAAGTTCAAAGTTCAAGGCAGGAGCATGCAAAAACCTATATACAAACACAATCTATATGGGGTAAATAGTAAATAATTCACTCTCATTAAGGTGGCCCAAAAAAGTTTTTTGTAGAGGTGGAATTTAGTTGAGAATTGAAGGAAGCCAAAAGGTAGAAGTGAAGAGGTTGAATATTCCAGGTCTGGAAGATGGTCAGTGAAAATGTACAGTCGAGAGATAGTTTGTTAGAGGAGATCAGCCAAAGTTATTTGACCATAGAATACCCAGAGGGAACTAAGGGTTTAGACGACTGGAAAGATCAGAAGGAATCAAGTTGTAAAGATCTTTAAAATCCAAATAGATAATTTTATATTTTTATTCTGAAAATAATAGGGAGCACCTGAAGGTTATCCAAATTGGGGGGCAGAGTAGAAGAGAGTGATTTGAATAGACTTTCAGTTTGGGAATATTGATTTGGCAGCTGAATAGAGGAAAGACTGAAATGGGAAGAGACTTGGAAAAGGAAGAAAATATGGCTGTGTGAATAGTCTACCTGTAAAATGAAGAGAGTCTATGCCAAAATAGTGACAGTGTCAAAGGAGAAAAGGGAATATATATGGGAGATGTTGCCAAGGTCTCTACTAAAGACTAGACAATAGGGAGGGAAAGAAAAAATAAAAGAGGAAGGAGTAGAGAGAGAATAAAAAGAGAATCCTTTTGTCAAGCAGGAAATAATCCATTTGTAGGGGTTAATGAGAAAATATCCTAGAATTAAAGCAATTGGAACTAGAAGGAACTTGTCAATGGTATCTGTTCAAATATCCTCATTTCAACAATTAAAGAAATCAAGGTCCAAAAAGAGTGACAATAATACAATAATTTATGTAATAAATTGAAACACAGAGCAGTCAAGAACAAAGAATTTTATAGATTCTAGAAGAAAAGTTATTATTGATGGGAGATCTTATAGTGGGTATCATTTAAAAAGGTCTTTAAAATCTAGAAAAGAATTGAGTAGATTAAAATGAGGTAAGAGGATTCTTCAGGCAGAGAAAATAAGGTGGACAGACTGCTCTTGGGCCAAAGGGAAGTACAGTTTATCTTGAGTTATGAAACATAATTCCTTTTCAATTTCCCATTAATTTTAGCCTATTTAAGGGCAATAGCACTACCTTCCATTCCTTCTTTTTTGAAAAGGAACAAGGGGTGTGCCCTCAATTCCCTCTATTTAAAAAGGACCCTGTATAAGGTCTCCTGAATGGAGCTAGACTTTTTTTGTGTAATTCTGCATTCAGTCTGATTCTCTGAGGTCAGGAAATCTTTTGTGGGCACAAAATAAATGTTGACTAACTTGTTCACATACAATCTACCTGCCAATTGTTTCCCACATTTCCTTGGGAGACCTCAGAGGTGTACTATTTATTCCTGGAAATGATATTTACATATCTTCCATTTTACCTGTGAATTTCCCTGAGCAGCAATTTCAGAATTGTTTGCTTTGACAGATGGGAAACTATTATAGACAAAGTATCTTTTAAAAAGATATAGAAGTAAATATGCTGTGTTTTTGAATGCTATTTTGACAGCATTAGTATTGATACCATATCATAAAACATGGTAAAAATAAACCATTATGGTGAAAAATTACCATTGGATTTTATATTTGTCTTAGCACAGACTCTACGCCTATTTTCTAAAAAAGACTTTACATTATACATTAAAACAAATGAAAATGCTTTATTTTCTGCTGTTTGCGTTTGACATTCCTATGGGAAGGGAAGTTATTGAACTTATGGATAGAGACCTATTGCTATACTAATTCTCATCTTATTATGACCCCCTGGGAATAATAATAATAATGTGGTTCTGAAAAATGGATACTTAATAGATGTCACTGACTATCTGGAAACAGCAACTTAAGGACATCTTCTGGCTTTTCAGATTATACATAAAATAAACTTTGTTATTCCTGTAATACAAAGGGAAAAAGTATCCAATGTGCCTCTTGAGATACAGGCCTAGGAATCTAGATTCTTTTTTCTCAGTTGTCTTTTATTGCAAATTAATTTTTATTTTTAAATATTTTTCCATGTTTACATTATTCATTTTCTTTCCCTCCCCTTTTCCCTCCTCCATCTCCCAGAGACAACGGGCAATTCCATTGGGTTGTACAAATGTTATCACTTCAAACATATTTCCATATTATTCATTTTTGGCATAGAGCAACCTTTTAAAGCCTAAACCCCTACATTCAGCTAGAATTTCTGAAAAGAAGTTATGAAGAAAATACTTATGAAGTTAAAAAGAAAATATTTTCAATGAAATTGTCTTTATTTTTAAAAGTATAGGAATTTTTAAAATATACTATTGACTTGCTTTCTGAATAAAAAGTGAAAAAAAAAGATATGCTTAAAAACCATAGCTAAAATTGAGAAACCACTTAATCATGAAATACAACATTACAAATGAAGGTGAGCAATAAGTAAAAAAAAATATTATTCTTATTATTAAAATATTTGTAAGTAATGTGGAGAGAGCCATCAGATTTTGAAAGAGGAAACCAAAACTTTCAATAATTGGAAAAAATTAAATACCTAATTATTAGAGAAATTAAAATAAAAACATCTGAACTATCACTGATCAATATCAAAAGACTAAAAACAAAAGGAAAAACTTGTTGGAATGGCTTTAGAAAGACAAGAGTAATTATTCACAGAGTATGAAATTGTGATTTCATTTCCTTTTTAAAAAATTTGCAATTATTTGCAAAATTATTTTCAAAAATGAAATATTCACAAAAATACAAGAGTATTACTCATATGAATTTAGCCTTGCATATTTAATGGGAAGTCTCTATTATCTCAAATAAAATATTGATAAACTTTTTAAAGTATTAAAGTAAGATTTCTTTACCTTTCTGACATAAATTGTTTTAGTAAGTTAGAAACATGGGAAACTTTCAAGATTATAGTTCAAAAAAAAGGGCAGGAAACAAGAGCAGATTTAGAGAAAAACAGATTTGTCAATGAAAGAAAAGTAATTGGTCAAACACAAAGGCTAACAGTTTTCCAACTGTGCTTTATATAACCCCAAGATTCTAAAAGGTATCTCTAGGGGTTCCTTGAAAGAATGTTTGGGCATAGCAAACATGTTGTTGTATGCTCTAATGCATTTGGCCCTTGCCTTACCGCAACAGGTGGCACTGTTCTGGGACATAAATGACAACACAGGAAGGCTCCACACATACCTTTAAAAAAGATTTTAGCAAATTCACAGGTTAGAGTTTGTTTCAAAATAATGGATCATACAAAAGCACCATGATGAGGAGGAGAAGGTTTAATGATATTACTACTAGCAGTAACAACAAAGAAAATCAACTGACTTTTGTATAGTATTTTTATAATTTTCAAGGCACTATTCAAGATATTCAAAGTAAAAAATTAAATGAATGCAACTTCTAGTGGAGATAAAGGGACATAGGTTATAAAACAATTATGATCACATTCATTTATACATAATTTTATGGAACTAAACTACTTCAGAACCATTATCTCATTTAATCTTTATGTGTATTGGCACTGTTCTATAATGCAAAAGATAGCATATGAGCTCATTTTGAAACCCAGCTACAGACTGTTACTACTTTTATGATCTTTGTTTAGTCACAGCTTCTCTGGGTATTAGTTTTCCCATCTCTAAAATGAAAGCAGTTAGAGAAGGTGTAAGGATGGGATTTGTGCAAGAGGGATAGGACAAAAGAAGTGAGAAGAAGGCAGTTGGTGATAGTTACTGACAGTTGAGAACAGTGAGAATTCTGAGTAATGCTCTGGAGGAAGGAGGAGGGGAAGTCTTCAAGTGGAGGACTGGGAGGAGAGAGGAGGAGGACATCCCAGCTTAGATCCAGTCCTGAGGGCTTCCTGAGGATCTTCTAGTGGAAATTGAAACCCTGATTTCCTTATCAAAGCCATTCTATCACATCTCACCCATCAAGACCTCAACCATTGAGTCAGCTAAGTTTTTGGTCTCCGTTTTGGAGCAATCTCTTAGTTTCCTTCCCCCATTACTCAACCTTGCTGAGAGACCCCCTTTCAGTCAAAACTTACAATTATAGAAAAAGGATAGCAATAGGAAATAGAAATAGAAACAGAAGAAAAAGAGGCGAGGAGAGATGCTTAGGAATGGGAACCCAAGAGGTTCCCCTTGAGTGACGGACCTCATAGAAATAGAGAAGAGAGCACTCCAAAATCCCTCTGCCCTTCACCCCTTTCCCAAATCCTTGAATTGTGAATAATAAAAGCCATTCATTAGTCAGATAGCCTTCCAGAGTACCTGAGAGACAAGGGAGAGTGGAACCACAGCTTGGTCTGGCTGCCTCCATCTTGAAGCCAGACCACCTGCTGTGAAGTTGACTGACCTTGGTGGAGGTTTGTGTGAACCCAGCTCTCATTCAGAATCAGATTGGGGTACCACATACCTCATCTTATAGGGAAGCCTGGCTCCAACTCCTGTGGGGTGGTACAACCATTCAGGTCACCCAGTTTTTGGGTGACACCCCCTCGAAGTCTCCCAGAGTATATTTGGCCCAGGAAGAGTGCTTGGAAGAGAGACTGACTACATAGACTCTCTCTCTCCCTTCTATCAAATATTGGTTATTAACTCTTTTTATTATTACAAAGGTTAGACACCTAATGTCCCTACAGTATTTAAACCTATTATTCTAATAATCCTGTGATGTAGGCAGAAAAATTCTTAACAAATATCCACATTTTTCAGGTAAGAAAGTTAAAGATCAGAGAAGTTCATTAATAACATTAATAATTTCCTTGATTCACACTTCCTATTTTATAACAGGACAGTTTTCTTTTAAATACATTACGTGAGATGCTCAATGTAAATTTTATTCTTCCATTTTATTGTTGCAAAAACTGAGCATAGAAAGGTTAAAATATTTCCCTAAGACCGCTTAGCTGGAGTGGTGGAGTTAGGCCTCTGATTCCAGCCATTTTTCTTCTAATTCTAGTAAGCTTTCTACTAAACCACTCTAGAATGAGACACTATTTTTGTCTATTGAATTTGTTGAACCTTTGGAAATTCCTTCCTCTTGTTGAGGAAATTTCTCATCTTAGCAATGCCAAAAGGTGAGAAGAAGATAACCTTCAGATTGGAATGACTGGAGATCAAACAATGACAGCAATTGCAAAGTAGAATAAATCAGAGTTAGCCAGGAAAGTCATGCTGGGGAGAAACTTGATTTAGACAAATAGTTTAGTCCCTTTATGACACTACTGGCAATAGATTTGGCCTTCTTTGCAGCCTCTACAGAGGTTGAACCACAAATAGGCAGAATACTAAGGCAATTTTGGACCTATGATTAAGATGGCCTGGGGCTAGAGACAGGAGAGAAAATAGAAGCTGAGAGAATTCAAGTACTGTAGCTTGCAGAATGTTAGAGTTTAGCTTGAAGCTTGCAGTTGTTTGGATGTTATAACAATTCCTGCTAAGCTTGTTTCTCCTCCAAGCTTGTATGCCCCTGCTTTCCACAGAGATCAGAAGGAAAAGATATTGTGCATCAACAGAATTCTTGTTCTTAATGATAAACAGCAGTCCTTTGGAGAATATCCAATCAGAGAATGATAGGTGGTGCAATAGATAGATTGCTAAGTCAAGAATCAAGAAGACCTAAATTCAAATCCAGCCTTCAATTCTTCTAATTGTGTTGCCCTAAGCAAGTCACTTAAACTTTATTCACCTCCATTTCTTTATCTATAAAATAGCAATATTACTACCAATTATTTCACAGTTCTTATGAGCATCAAATTAAATAATAATTATAAAGTTCTTAGCTGGAACATAGTAAGAACTAAAAAAAGTTAGTTATTGCTATTTCTACTGCCATCTCTGATTTGTTCCTGACTATTTTTGTTTATTTAGTGTAAGAAAGTCAGAACAAGAGCACTACTAAGGTATTATGCCAAAGGACTTTCTTGTACAAAAAGTTAGCAGCCCTTTTTGTGTTGGCAAAGAATTGGAAACTGAAAACATGATCATCAATTGGGAAATAGCTGAACAAGTTGTAGTATATGACTAATGAAATACAATTTCTCCATATGAAATGGTGAGGAAGATGATCACAAGAAAATTAAACAACCTGGAAAAACTTATATGAAGTGATACAAAGTAAAGTGAGAAGAACTTGGAGAATGTTGTACACAGTTGTAAAAATATTGTGTAGTGAACAATTGTGAATGAATTAACTATTATCAGCAATGTAAGGCTCCAGGACTCAGGATGAAAAGGACTCTCCATTGCCATAGAAGGAAATAATGGAGTCTGAGTGCAGATTTGTAACATTAAACGTGTTACATATGCAGACACTTAACTATTTGTGGTTCAAGATTTGTTCCTACAATAAGACATGTTCACCACAGCATTTTAAAGTAAAAAGTAAAAAGAAATAGGTTTATTATTATTATGCAAATATCCAGAAATTTAGAATCAACAGAAAGCATAAATGAATATATAGATAAGAGAACAACACTAGTAATAAGAGAGATAGAAAAGATAAGATACATCACCAAATGAGGGAACACAAGAACACCTGAATATTCTTAGCTGGGAAGTGCTGTGTACAGTTTCAGGGTCCCACTCAAGTAAACCGTAGGCAAAGCATTCTTGCCATGGATGAGACTTCAAATTCTACTTTCCAGAAGGGGATTCTTACTGACCTCATACAAAGAAGGCTTTTTCTTCCTTTTCTTTTTTTTTGGCCAAATGTAGTTTGTATCACTACTTCCAAGGTCCCAGCAACTAAACCAAGGTCCTGAGTCCCCAGAAGCAGTTGGGTAAAACACCTATCAAAATTTTAATTGTCATGAAGATGACACATTCTGAGACAAGAGTTAATTTCATAGAATTATGTTTATCTTTCAGACAGACAGAGAGAGACCTTAGGAAGCTGCTTAGAACTCTGGCCAAAGTTCAAAGGAGCCCCAGTCTCTGCTGGGAAATATGAAGTCTATGATATACAACAGTGAATATTTACTAAAATTTTACTTTAACCCTTCAAGTTTGAAGCGTACCATTTTTTACTTTATTTCCTCCACGAAATGTTCTGTAAAAAAAAAATAGGGCAAGCAATGCAAGGCATGAGGAACGCTAAACAGACTCTTGTTTATGAAAAATAAACTATTTATTTAAATATATATAAAGGAAAAAGGATTTCTAATTCTAAGGGATTCTAACTCCACCCAAATAAACTCCCAGGTCCTGCAAGGGACCACTTTTCCTGTGGTTCACAGGCTACACTAATCCTCCTTGCTCTAACTAACCAAATTTATACTATTCTAAATAAAACTAACCACTATAACTCTTAACTTTGCCTTTAAGTTATAAAGATAACCAAGGCTAGCTGGTTGAGTCTCCACAAAATCAAATTAACAGACTCAGAGTCCAAACCAAAGACGTTTTTGTTTTGTTTTGTTTGGTCTTTTCACAGTTTAACCAATCTATAGACAGTAACAGATAAATGAATAGTGCCTCCTAAGTTGGAAAAGAAAACACTAAGCTTCTTCAGATTTTTCACTCAGACATAGATAGAGAAAGGGAAAAGTGTTACCTTCTCTAGCCCAGAGAGAGAAAAGAACCTGGGTGTGGCTCTGTCTACAGCCAAAAGCCACTCCTAGAATGCCACACCCAGAGAGTGTAACTGTCATAGAAATAACTGACAACAGTTGAAATTAACACTCTCTCTCAGCTCAGTTTGAAACTTCAATTCTAACTCAAGCAGCTTTTCTACTTCTTATCTTTAAAGTAATAAAACAATACTTATTTTCTAATATCATCCTTATAGTTCTCTAGATTAAGTGAAATGTACCTTTTTCACAATGTAATGAACACATGAATATGTGAGATAACAAATGCATAATCTATATCTTATTATCCACTCTTTTAAGGAATGGGGAGAAATTGAGAAAAGAAAAGAACATGATGCATCACAAAATGTTAGAAAGTGATTATAAAAAATTACATTTTTTTAAAAATGAAAAATTAAAGAAAGCCAGAATAGCCTAACTAATTCTTATATCAGAGGACTAATCTTTTACCAAGTTTTAAGTTAATGGATGATAACTTGTGATATGTTCATAGCCTTCAATTTATTTTGGTCTCAGAGTAACTATTGAGTGGCTTGAGATGATATACAGAACTTTATCTTTCTGTTAATATAATGCTAGCTATTTTTTTTTTTTGCAAAGTGCTATTTTTATGTTGGTACTGTAATTGCTATACTTTATATATCAATCAGGTGGAAATCTAGGTGGCTCAGTGGACAGAATGATGGGCTTGGTTTCAAGAAGGCTTATCTTCCTGAGTTCAAATCTGGCCTCAGACACTTGCCAGCTAAGTGACCCTCAATCAAAGTAATGGCAAAATATTCCAGTGTCTTTGCCAAGAAAACCACAAATGGAGTCATGAAAAGTTGGACAGAATCAAAATGATTAAATAAAATCAACTTGATTCAACAGAGTAATAGGTTCACAGCTTTCATTGTGAGAATTTTCATTAACAGATATGATTCAATCCATCTATTACTTCATATCTTACACTCTTCAACGTCATGTCCTGAAAATCTTTCAAGGGGGATCTACGAAATGACTTTCTTTAGTTATCATTACAAGGAAAATACAATACTTACAAAGAGTATAGAGATGTTATGAGAAATGAGTATTAACACGTGAAACATTTGCAAACCTTAAAGAGTTATGAAAAAGCTAGAAATTGTTATTTTTACTATTATTACCTCTATTTATTTTGCTATATAACCAGGTGATCTCCTTTTCTAAGTGCAAAACTCACTATTGATCTTTTATTTTTTTAAACCCTTACCTTCCATCTTAGAATCAATACTATGTATTGGCTCCAAGGCAAAAGAGTGGTAAGGTCTAGACAATGAGAGTTAAGTGACTTGCCCGGGGTCATACACTAGGAAGTGTTTGAGGCCATATTTGAACCTAGGACTTCCTATATTTAGGATTGGCTTGGCTCTCAATTCACTTAGCTATCCAGATGCCCCTCCCTATTGATCTTGTGAAACTACTTTTATACAAAATGGTCATGTATGTAGCCTACTTCAATTGCCAAAAAACCTTTCCATCGTCCTTTCTGTTATTTGAAATTTAGATCCTTCTGAATTTATTTTATTCCATGAATCAATCACAGATATATAACTTCCCTAGAAGAAATTACTATTATTTAAGGACAGCCTAATTCAAGAAAAAAAAATTTTAAACTAATTTTAAAGCCAGAAAACAGATCTTGAAACTTATATCCTCTTCTCAAGAGTGAAATTGGAGCCCATAAAAGTGAAATATTAAATATGTTGAATTTTTATGGCACAATTCATTAATTGTCTATCTTTACTTATCTGTTTTTATTTGCTATAAGGGATATAGGGTTGTGTAGGGTAGAGTATAGCTAGGTCCCACTTAGTATCAACAATGAATCCCATTTATCAAATGAGTCAATTGGAGAATGGCTTGATTTTTTGTGCAATTGATTTAGTTCTTTGTATATTTGAGTAATTAGATCCCTGTCAGAGTTTTTCCGTTATAAAGATTTTTTCCCTGTTTGTTGTTTCCCTTCTAATTTTGGTTACATTGTTTTTGTTTGTACAAAAACTTTTTAATTTAATATAATCAAAACTATTTATTTTACATTTTGTAATTCTTTGTAACTCTGGTTTTGGTTTTAAAATCTTTCTTTTCCCAGAGATCTGACAAGTATACTATTTTGTGTTCACCTAATTTACTTATAGTTTTCTTCTTTATATTCAAATCATTCACCCATTCTGAATTTATCTTGGTGCAGGATGTGAGAGGTTGATCTAAACCTAATGTCTTTGGGCAAGGGACATGAATAGGAAATTTTCAGATAAAGAAACCAAAACTATCAATAAGCACATGAAAAGGTGTTCTAAATCTCTAATAATTAGAGAAATGCAAATCAAAACAACACTGAAGTATTGCCTCCCAGCTACCAGATTAACTAATATGACAGCAAAAGAAAGTAGTGAATGGTGGAGGGGATGTGGCAAAATTGGGGCATTAATGCATTGCTGGTGGAGGTGTGAATTGATCCAACCATTCTGGATGGCAATTTGGAACTATGATCAAAGAACGCTAAAGGTTGCCTGCCCTTTGATCCAGCCATACCATTACTGGATTTGTACCCCAAAGAGATCATATGGAAAAGGACATGTACCAAAATATTTATAGTCACACTTTTTGTGGTGGCAAAAAACTGGAAAATGAGGCTTTGTCCTTCAATTAGGGAATGGCTGAAAAATTGTGGTATCTATTGGTGGTGGAATACTACTGTGCTCAAAGGAAAAATAAACTGGAGGAATTCCATGTGAACTGGAAAGACCTCCAGGAATTGATGCAGAGCGAAAGGAGCAGAACCAGGAAAACGTTGTACACAGAGACTGATACACGGTTGTAAAATCGAATGTAATGGATTTCTGTACTAGCAGCAATGCAATGACCCAGGACAATTCTGAGGGACATAGGGAAAAGAACGCTACCCACATTCAGAGGAAGAACTACAGGAGTGGAAACCCAGAAGAAAAACAACTGTTTGAACGCATGGGTTGAGGCGGACATGATTGGGGATGTAGACTCGAAACGACCACCCTATTGCAATTATAAATAATATGGAAATAGGTCTTGACTGATGACAAATGAAGAAACCAATGGAAATGCACATCAAATACAAGGGGGGAAGATTTTAGTGGGGAGTACAGGAGAGAGTAAGAACATGAATCATGTAACCATGGACATTTTTTTCTAAAAATTAATAGATCATAGGATTTTAGAATTTTAAACTTAAAAGAGTTTAATGCTCATTTTGTAATGTTTCCATTTTAAAGCCAAATGAAATGAGAGGAATTAAAAAGAACAAGTATGAAAAAAAAACAATCAATCCCATGAAATGATTCATGGATTTGAATTTACATTCCTTGAATTTGTAATGATATAAAATATGAATTCCATGAAGTCGTCTCACATTTGCCTATTTCCATTGGATTGAGACTGATTAACATATTTGTTTAATTATAGCTTTGAGTAGAAAATATTCAGATACTTGGGACCATTTCATGGGATCCCTTATTTTCATTGAATCCCAAAACCTTGAGTGAAGTTTTAAGTTTTTAAAATTTAATTCACTTTAAACTATAATAAGATATTGGGATATGCAATATCAGAAATTAACTGTGATGTGAAACATAAAGGCATGAGTAAAACTTTTTAAAAAATATTGTCTTAAATGCTAGGTTTTTATATCAGTGAGCAATTTCAGGATCATTAAATATACCATAGAATTTCATGAAAAAAATTCATCTACATCTTTTCTTCCTATACTTTACTAAGTCCAAATCATTGTCCATCTTCAGAATTTGTCAAGATTATAGTATATACTGAAAGATTTTGTCCAGTGGACTGATAATCTAACAGCATATCATAGTCAGCATAATAGACATTGATCATCCATTTTTTGGTTTTTAATGCTTTCTTTTTTGTTGCTTTCCCCTGGTATATTATTAAGTCAATCTCTTTTGAGTCATCATGGATCTCAATATTCTCTCTTTATAAATCCCCAACAGTGTCTCTGATAAATGCGAATTCAGCCTGTATTAGAACACATCCAGTAATAGGAAACCTATTACATTCTGAGGCAGCATGTAGCCCTTTCTGTTAACTTTTTTTAGTAAGTTTTGTTAAAATCATTATCTGGGATAAGTCAGATGCCACCTTGACTGACAGGGATGGCAGTTAAGAGATTCAGAATGTTCCCAGGTATTGTGAGCCAGAGACAAACATTCGTTGACCTCACCCTATAAATACCCCCTAGGAATTACACTTGGATGGTCTCAGAACTCAGAGCTGAGACTGTAGCAAACTTCTCTTCGAGCAAGAACTGGATCAAGGAGGTGAAGGGTGAAGGGTGAAAGGTGATAGAAGAAGAGGGTAGGCCAGATCCAAATCTGTATCCTGTGCTTGACTGAGAGAGAACTGGTGAACTATCAATATTATTGGTAGTAGAGCTGAGAGAATACACAAATTATCGATCCACTTCTAAATCAATAGCCTTCCCTATTCTCTGGCTTGGCTGTGGCCAGGTCAGGTCAGGGCTAGTGAGAGGGTGAAGACCTCAAACCTCTACCAGCCTAGCAGTCTCTAGACCTGATCAACAATTAGCTTAGTAGCCAAACCATGGCAATAAGGTTTCTAATCCCCAAACCTAATACCTTGTTATCCTTTCCCCATCAATAGATAATACAGTGATTAACAACAAATACCTTCCTGAGTGGTTATTCTATCACAGCCCTTGGGAAGGGAGAACTAATACACAGTCAGATACCAGTCTTTTCCAAAGCCAAACAATAGCCTATTAATAATTATCCAACCTCAGGTTGGGCCTAGAGAGGTTACCCATCTACCTTACTTCTCAAGAGGTCCCAACCTGGGCAACTGTTAGAAAGAAGTCACTGACAGGTTTAACCAACAAAGCCTGTCAGGGAGAAGAGGGATAGATTGCAGCAACAGCTATTGGGAGAGGAGTGGGTGTTCCTACTTCACCAGCTACAGCTGGCTTAGGTCTTGGGCCCCTGATCCCTCCTTCATCCATACTATCCCCAGATCTACACAACAGCCATCCTCTACCATCTAGAAGGAAAATCTATAGGGAGATAATAACAGTAAATGGAGATATACAAAGAAAGAAAGAAACAAGATCAGATCACAGATCAACCTGAGATATATATCTACATCTTCCTTCATTTCTTCTTAACAATTGTTGAGTTCTTTTTTTCTCCCATATAATTGACCCAAATCTTTGTTGTTGTTGTTGTTGTTACATAATTTCTATCCACTGACATTAATGAAGTAAAAAAGTTAGACTATTCTCTAAACACCATCAACATTGCCAATGGATTATAACAGCAGTCTGAATAGTTATGCTTTTAGAAACAGCCAAAATAGCCCAGTCTGAAAGGCATTGTCAGAATATGGATCAGAGTAGGTTATGAAGCTTTCTCACTTTCCTAAACCTCCCCAACAAACAACCAAAAATAACTCCTTAAAACCAAAATTAAAAGTGGAAAAAACAGATAGGAATCTGGAATGAAGTTGAATAGCCCAGGACAGCTAGAGAAGAAAGTTTTTTACTCTCCTGGCCTCAGTCCCACTGCCTTAGTGGCTGGGGGCAGGAACAGAGTAAACAGAGGGAATCCACAAACGACCCTATATGGCCGTATAAGTAACCTCACCTTGTTTGCTGAGCCCCAGAACCCTGAATCCCAGTGGATACCACTAACTCCACAGGTGGAAGGCCCTGGGAGCAGCTCAATCATCTGTGGCCTCAACTCTGGAGACTGACTGACTCAAGGATTAAAATAGTGGGCACTTCAGAGTTGGCTGGGCATAGGTCTGTAAGGGCAGACATTCCAGCCTCATTTTTAGCAAATGAGACTTTGGAGCCCTAAGGAATGGAGCTGAACTCCTTCTCTGTCCAGAACTGTGTTCCCTAAGAGATGTCAGAGATGGCCATTCCCAGGAGGATGGAGTCCCTGGTTATTGCCATAGTGGGAGGCAAACTGGCTGCTTGCACAACGGCAGTGGGAGAACTGCCTTCAGGCTCTGGTGGGGTCCCTCAGGTCAATCACAGACTGGGGTTTAGGGTGAGGGGAATAGGGAATACATCCAATTATGGACTATAACACAGCAATAATTAAATAAGACCCAGGAAAAACAAGCAGATGCAAAAAAAAAATCCTGAAACCTAAGATATGCATCAATACAAAAGGAATCTGAATCTCTAGAAAAAAGCTAATAATTAAGTCTATTGGCTAATGTTAAAAAATAAATGAACAAGTAAATAAATAAAAGGAAAAAAAGCAATTTATTAAGAGGTATAATTGGACAAGAGGAGCTAATGATTTCCTAAGTAAATGAGAAATAATAAATCAAAATCAAAAGAAAGAAATAATAGAAGACAATATGAAACATCTCATCAAACAACTGACATGGAAATAGATCAAAGAGAGACAAGAATAGTTGGACAGCTGGAATGTCATGATAAAAAAAGGATTTTTAGACACTGTACTCCAAGAAATCAAGAAAAAATGCCCAGGAATTCTGGAAACAGAATAAAATAGAAATTGAAAGAATCCGCTGATCACCATCTCTAAAAGACCCAAAGATGAAAATGCACAGGAACATCATTGCTAAGTTACACAGCCTCAAGATTAAGGAGAAAATGCTACAAACAACAAGAAAAAATTAAATACTGTGGAGCTAAAATCAGAATAAAATAGCATTTTACAGCTACAAAATTAAAAGAATGCAGGGCACAGAACACAGCATTTCATAGAGCAAAAGAAATAGGCTTACAAACAAGAATAACATAATAAGGAAAGATGAGCATATGATAAAGGAAAAATGGATATTTAACAAAATAATGGAGTTTCACCTTCTCATTGAGAAAAACCTAGAACTTAGCAGAAAATTTGATCTATTAGAAACATACAAAGATAATGAAAGATTAATCATAAAAAACCCAAAAGGTCAAATTCTTTTGTTCTATTATGTGAAAAATATCATCTCTGGCCCCTGGAAATGGCATCATTCCCTGGTATTTTGAAGGAGTGGGTATAGATGGAAGCTTCCAGGTTGGGTGAATGAGTTAAAATGGTAGTAAAATAGACCACGAAGAGCAAGATGGAATGTTTATCTCATATCAAGAAGGAATGAGTAGAGGAACAGCCACAAAGAAGGGAACAATGGAATGGAGAAATGGGAGTACTGGAAAACAGCTGTCATCAAGACTGAAATAAAGAGAGAATAACATACACAATTGGAAGGGTAAATTTTTTTTTTCTTGTATGGAGAAAAAGGAGAAAAGGAGAATGGGATAAGGGACTAAATGGTAGTCCATTGCCTTGGGGGATTGAGAGAATAAGAGAAAGAGGGGTGGGTTAAGAGAAAGGAAGACTAGAAGAAAAGAAAAGGAAGAGAAATGAGGGATGCCTAGAAGAGAGTAGATAACAAGAATTAGGGAGGTAAGGTGAGGGAATAAGGGAATCAAGAAGTAGGAGTTCCCAGTTGGGAGATGAATAGAAAATCAGTAAAAGGTAACAGGCAAGGGATAAGGGAGTGACCTTTGAAAATGTGGGCCAGTTTTGAACTAGAAGGGAAAGGGGAGGGGAAAAAGGAAGATTTTTGTAAAGGGATGAGAATAGGAGAATTGTTGATCAAAGCAAATTGGATATTTGAGGAGTGATAATGGCAGAAAGAAAGGAAAAGAGAGACAAATTAATGGGAATAGAAATAGAAATGCACAGCTATTTAATTGACACTGAATATTATTGGGACGAATCCACACATAATAAGGAATGTATAGTAGAAAGGATAAAAAACCAGGTCCTGAAAATGTGTTACTTACAAAAAACACATAGAATATTAAAGACAAGCATAGAGTGAAGATGAGAGGCTGAAGCAGAATATACTGATCAGTTCATCCAGAGAAGGTAAGGATAGTAGTCATGATCTCTGACAGAGTTAGGTCTACAATGTACATAATTGGGAGGAATGAATAAGGTAACTATATTATATTGGGGGAAGGGGTTACTTTGACCAATAAAGCATTATCAGTGTTGGACCCATATACATCAGGTGTTACAGCACAGATTTTTAAAGGAAAAACTAAATGAGATACAGTTGGAAATAAAATAGTAATAACAGTAGACTCTAATTTTCCCCTCTCAGAACCAGATAAATCTAACAAAAATAAATAATATAGAAGTTAAGGATATGAATAGAACCTTAGCAAGATGAATAATAAAGATTGGAAAGCCCCCCCACATCTGCATGAGGTTAGTAGTAGATCTAAGCCTGAGGATACACATGATCCAAATAACTTTTGGTGGGACAACAATGGCTCAGAGAACATAAATATTAGTTAAATTCTTACTCTAACTCTCATTAAACTATGGAGGTAACTTTGTAACCCTGATGGGTTCCATCCGGAGTTAAGGAAAATATTTGCGGAGGAAATAGTTCCTTTGCTTGATCAAAATGAAAATAAAATTGTTAATATCCTTTTCATATTAAAGTGGAATATTCATTTGAAACTTACTGTGGTATATAGTTTAAGATTTTATATATGCATAAATATGTGTGCCTATGTAAATGTTTGCCAAACTGCATTTTAGTTTTCTCAGCTGTTCTTGACAAAAACACTGTGTTAATTAGTTAAATTTTACTTTGTTCTTGCTTATCTAGTATGTTCCATTCAGATATAGATAGATACATATTAAACTAGAGTACAGCAAAATGGATGATTGATGATTGCTTACATATATTGTTTATATATATATATATATATATATATATATATATGTGTGTGTGTGTGTGTGTGTGTGTATAATATAAAGTTTGGGGTCTGAAAATATCATCCTTTTATTTTGGGAATAAATTCAACTTTAAAAAATAGGAAGAAAAAGAGTGATACCATCCTAGAAATGGTCAGTGAGGGATTGGTGAAGGGCTATGAGCCATGAGACAAATTCATGAGAATAGGATGAGAATGTGAGACAGAAAACAGTCCAGTCTGGCCAGTGGTCTAAACATGTAAAAGGATTTTATTAGACAAAGAAACAAAAGGATATTGAAGACAGCTTGTGAAGGACCTTGAATACTAGTCTAGTACCCCTGTTAGGACTTTTCCCTCCATTTTCACACATTGATTGGCCAGACTCCTAGAAGGTTGTTGGAGTTTGAGTTCTAGAAACACATTTAATGTTGTGATGGGATCTTATTTCAATCAATGCTCAAAGAACTTCACTCCTCCCAAACTGAGGACTTCTTTTGTTCTTAGTTTATACTTTTGATCAATTAAAGAAAAGAGATATTTAGACCTTCTCTAATTACATCAATTTAGATGGGGATACATATGCCTTTCCTTATAGCGAAATCGGAAAATTATACATAGTAGACCAATGAGAGTAACTGATTTTTAATACAAAAGTGGTATGACCAAAACAGTTTCTTTATAACTACTTCAACTACAGCATGAAAAATGAGTTTTATAGGGGAGACACTATGTTTACAGAGATTATTCATCAGCTATTTTGGTTGTTGTTGTTCTTATCCAAACAACAGTTCAGAAAAGAGAAGGGATTCCAGAGAGTGGTGGTTACCATGGGGGATTGGAAGAGTTATATGTGAAGTAAGACCAAAAGGAGAGGCATCTGTGTTTCAGTGGTTAAGAGAATTGGGCATTGCGTCAGGTAGACTTGAGTTCAAATCCAATCTCAGGCATGTTCTAGCTGTGTGACCTTGGGCAAGTCACTTAACCTTTGTGTGATTAGGAGGCAACCAGAAGCTTCAGTGGATAGAGTGCTGATCTTGAAATCAAGAAGACCTGAGATCAAATCTGACCTCAGACACTGTATGATCCTGTGCAAGTTGCTTAACTTTGATTGCCTGACAAATGCATCAATTATATCCACTGGAGGAGGAAATGGCAAACCACTCTATTATCCTTACCGGAGGAAACCTCTTGAATAGCTATGGTTCATGGGATCATGAAGAGTCGGACTGAACAACTACCAGAATCAATAAGACTTGGCAATTGATTGAGTATGTATAAAGAGGAAAGAATCAAAGATTGTGCTGAAATTGTGAACCTAAGTTGCCTGAGAGACTGTTATCAATAGAAACCAAAAAGTCAGAAGAGATGCTGTCTTGGTGCAAGAAATGGTAACAAGTTCATCTTGGGGGATTAGACCTAATCTGTAGAACCCATGTTCTTTTTTTTTCCTTAATTTTACTTTTTAGAAAAAATGTTTCCATGGTTACATGATTCATGTTCTTCCTCTCCCCTCCACACACCCCCAAACCTCCCCCTCCCCATAGCCGATGTGCATTTCCACTTGTTTCTTCATGTAGGACCAATGTTTTAAGTAGGTACTATAAATGCATATGATAAGATTTGAGAGTTCAGGTTTGAATAAAGCATATATATAATGTCTTAAAATTCTACCTTTTGACAAAAGGAAAATACCACAGGGACCCTGCACACTGGGGAAAGGGGTAACAGTAAACAACTGAATCTCACGGGAATGAGGAATGAATGAGAAACACTAGAGGTACAGGGAATAGAAACACAAAGTATCTTAGCTGGGGTAAACATCCATTTACTGACATTCACAAAAAAACTGGGAAACAGTTAAAATCTCTGTGGGTTCTTGGTGGCTGGGGGAGAGAATAACAAGGAAGGTTTTGTAAAAATTATTTTAATGGTTTTCTAAGAATAGGGTTGGAGGGAGAGGATTTCTAGCTTCTCAAGTCTGTCACCAACTGCCAAAGAATGGTGACAGTTGAGTTGGCAACTCTAGACTACATAATAGACTGCCAGCACCAGCTGAGCTGGAGTGAGACAGGGGCTTTTGGGAATCTCACATAACAGGTCCATGATGATCTCCAGATGTTGTTTGGACTCAGGAACACTTCTGAAAAGCAAGTAATCCAAATGGGACTAGGGAGTAAAAGGCTTCCTGCTTGCTGTCCACCAACAAACAGGAAGGGACTGACTCAACCCCTGGCTTGCTTGAAGATTTAATCTTTTCTTTGTGAGAGCCCAAGGTCTGTTCACAGGCTTTGAGGCTAATGTTGATTAGATGTAAATTCTAATTTCCAAGCCTTCTCTGCCAACTGCAGCCAAGTCACTGTCCCTACAAACCCTTCTGTACATTCTAAGATAGAATGTTCTTGGTCTCATCCAAGCTTCAGCTTGACTGTCTGCTTACTTATCTTAAATCTGTCTCTAATCTATAAATTACCTATAACACTTTAGATATTTATTATTGAGTCTTTAAGAATTTTTGGTCCACAAAGGTAATTAAAAATATGCCATGGAGAGGTAAAACACTTAATAATCCTAGAATCACAATCTCATGGGAGATTGTAGAAGAGATATTAGAAGTTATCCAGATTCCACATTTTATAGAGAAAACTGAACTGGTCATCCCTGAATTCATACAGCTCTTTTGGTAGATCCAGTTAAGAATCCAGATCTCCTGATTTTTTATACACAAAGTCTGACACTTTTGCCATATTTACTAGTTCCTAAAGAGTTATCAGCTTTTATCCTGGTTAAAAAAAGCTACATGAGAACAGGTCTTAGAAATAACGGCACACACTAGGGAAAGTCAGGGGTAGCATGAAGGAAAAGGACATTAAGAGGAGTCAAGGATAAACAATCTACCTCACAATGCCTACAGATGTGATTGCTTGTATTGGTAGGATTGCTGGAATGTTATCATGAAGTTTCTTGCAAATATAGTTCACAAGGCCAGCACAGAGAGTTGAAAGGGAGAGTGCAATTGGGTCATAATCACGCATGAGAGATGATTTTAACTAAGTTTTTTGACACTGACTGATGAAGAAGGTTGGTTTTAAGGTTGCTGCAGGACAAAACTGTGGATAAGATAAGGAAAGCTATCCTCATAAGATTGAATAAAGATTTTAGCAGAAAAAATTTAGTAAAATTATTTATCATCCCTCAGAATGTTTTAATTATCCATTGCATCTAATCCATAGGTGAGCATTCAGTAAAAACTTAATATACAAGTCTTGCCTGATTGAATGAATGAATGAATGAATGAATGATAAAATTATCTTTAGGAAAATATAAAAATTTTTAGATGTTTATTTTAAACTATTTTTTCATTTTAATTACTTTGGAGAAAAAAGGAAAAGGATAAATAAATTGCATTGATATTTTTCATTTTAGGTTATTAACTAAAATGCTGAAGAACACAGAAAAATATATTATTTTCAAGGTATTAAATTATATTCACTTTAAATTGGGACATGATTAAAATGAGCATATTTTACATTTAATATCTACATAAGAGAAATACAGAAGAATAATGGACAGTTCTCAATCACATTAAGGACAGGAAAAAATGGGGAAATGAGAAAGGAATTTATGAATAGGATGTGGTATTACTTGCATTTTGCTGGTAAATTTAAATTAATTTGCAACATAAGATCTATAGATGTTTTTTTTCCAGGAAAATAATAATACATTGAAAATACACAGGATTGTAGTTTATAAATTTATTTTAAATAATGAAGTACAAATACATTTCTTTTCTCCTTTTTCCACACCCCTAGGTTCCATATGATTCTGAAATTCTTAATCATATTGTGTGTTCACTGTACTTTTAAGCACTGTTCACAATTCAAAACTCTAAGCTGAGCCTTTACCAACATATCTTTTTTCAAAACCCACATATTAATCAGAAAAGCAAAAAATGAATTTAATAAAGGTAAAATATATATTTTATATATGTTTTTTACCTTTATTAAATTCAATCCACTTAGCCACCTAGCTCCTGGAGTTAATATATCTTAATTAAATGAAAAAAAATTAATTTTGTATGCTTACTCTTTTCAAAGTGAGAACTTCAAGAGTATGAGTTATTGGATACCATTTTCTAAGGCATATTGTTACTAGTGCACAGAACTGTTGGAATACATCTCAAGGAAGCACCTCTCTATGAGAAAAGTCAAATACTTAAGGGAATAGGGGCAGTTGAATGCCTCAGTGGATAGAGACTCAGACCTGGAGACTGAAGATCCTGGTTTCAAATCTGGCCTCAGAGACTTCCTAGCTGCATGATCCTGGTGTAGTCATTTAACCCAAATAGCCTAGCTCTTATTGCTTGTCTGTCTTAGAACCAATACTTGGTATCAATTCTAAGACAGAAGGTAAAGGCCCTAAAAACTAAGTAAGGGAATGAATAAAAAATATAAACCCTTTTAGAACATTTTAGGACCAGATTTGACCTACTTCTGATGCCATCATGGGAAAGAAATATTCTTTCCTTCTTTCTGAATCCAATCAAAGCAGAGTGCTTAAATGATCCCCCCTTTTTTTACATCTTCAGTGCCAAATGCAATAGCTACAAAATAGTTATTAATGTTTGCTAATTTAATACTGGGCAAGAAAATTCTTCTGTACTGGATTCAATAGCCTCAGTTTCCTTCCAGTTTTGCTAGCTTATAATTCTGTAATTTTTTTTTATTGAAGGAATGCACAAATTCACCTTACCTATTCATTTCTCTAGTACAGTATAGATAAACCACACATTTTCAAAATTAACAAACTATTCATGCAAGGAACAAGGAAGAGAGTAGTCAAAGATCTTTGAGTCAAAGCAAAGAGATATGGACTTGGCATACCAGAGTGTTCATTATGGTGTAGGATTCTTGTAATCTGAAGAAGTCGTTGTTTTATTTAAAGTACGATGAAACAATTTTACATCTAAATTGATCCCAGGATCACAAATAATGATTTGATTCTAAAAAGTGAGTAGATATCTACCTGTGACCCATTTGACTAATTACTGTCTCTCAAATGATCTTCAGGCACTTCAGTCCCCCCTTCCTCCTCCTCCTCCTCCTTGAGATGATTTGTATTGTATCTCTTTATTAGTTTATAGCATCTTTTCACAACATGGGTAACAGCTGGTATTTTTCCATGGGCAATGAGTATTTTGCTGTTGTGGGCAAAGCTAAAGCAGATAACATCAAAGAATAAATGATTTAAGTAGTTATGGCAACAGCTCTTGAAGGGCTAGAAATAGCTAAAATAAACCGTACTGTCATTATAACTTATAACTTTACTCCAGAGAAATAAAATAAACACTGAGTTGCAAATAAATTGGATGTCAGTCTGACTTCCTCCTCTCCCCTATCAATCCATTCCCTATGATCTTATTTTATCAGTTGTATTTTCTCCAAAAAAAAAAAGTTCACTTTATACTCTCTCCCTCTTCCCATTCATCCACTTTTTTTTCAGGAATTTGATAAGACATAACTTTGAGGTAGCAGAACAACTTATTTGAAAATACCATCAGAAAAATGGAAAAGCATCTGTTGTATAAATTTCCTGGTATGCTTATCACACTTGAAGTCAAGACCAAGTTGTCAGATTGCTAACCAAAGCATTATAAAGTAGGAAAATTCCCCCATCTTTCTATCGCCACTATTTTCATATTACTTATCAATATCTGCTAAAATAAATATTTGAAAATGCTTCTGTTCCAATGGAAAAATTTTCCCTTAAAGATGAATTTAAGGTCTCTTTCCTCTCTGATTTACTTTAATGGACACTGTAACTTATTACTAATTGTAATTATGACATCAATTTTTTTATTGACCAGAAAATTGATTATTTAATCATTTGTGTGTGTGAGTGTGTGTGTAAACTGCTGCTACTAATCTACTAAATTTAGATTCCCAAGGTGGAACCGTAACTGTGTTAAAATAACAATCTTAAGAAAATTGAGTTCTCACCAAAAGTTCTAACACAAAGATCCTTAGGAGAGGAACAATCTTTCTCTCCTAAGAGTAGACACACACAGTAATGAATGTTCTCTTAGATTCTTGAACCAGTGCCCTTTGTCTGAACTCATTTTTTTATAGGATGAAAGAACTTCACCTTTCTTCTGGGACTGCTAATACTGACAAGGAGAATTAGGAACTTTTCCCCTCTGGAGTCTCCAGGGAGTGACTGCTCTCCCTTAGTTGCCTTAGAGGTGAGAGCTGGTCAGTAGGCAATATTTAATCATAAGCCCTATCAGGATCATCTTCAGGGAACTGAACTATCCCAAACCTCCTTCACTTTAGGCTTTTAAATAGTCTGTCTGACCTTACCTGCTATTAAAGGAGTATGACACTGAATCTTATTTCTGATGTATTGAGCCATAATACAATACAATTTTAAAATAGCTCAGTAAGATACACATATACACAGGCATACAACAGTTCATTTTAAAAGCCTATTTTTTAATATTAAACCTGAAACCCCTGAAGAGACCATGAACCAGAAGTTTCAAGCAAAACTGTCAACTCCTCTTATTTGATTTGAAATGGGACTATCCTTAGTAAAAATAATAGCTAATATTTTATAGAGCTTTAAATATGCACAGTGCTTTACAAAAGATCTCATTTTATAAAATGTTTGATCTCTTTCCACATGTACAAGAACAGGAAAATTCTAATTTAAAAGGTTCCTGAATTGTCTCTTATGAGATAATACTCAAAGACTAGATTCTATTAAATATTTTGACTTGAGTTTACTAGTTAGGCAGTTTGTGATTACCCTGTAATTGAATGAATTAGCAAAATAAAAAGAATTCAGAGAAAGTGCTTTTGAAATGAGGAAGAAGTACTCAGATCTAAACTTCTAAAAAACCTACATTTTTAAGGGAAACATGATCTAGTGATTACCCTTTGGCCTCAGCCTTTGGTTATGTATTTCTAACCCTTGAAATTTCAGGAGACAGGGCTTATATGATTCTATTCAGATAAAAATGATAGCATCAATTTCTGCAAAAAGGAAGGTAAAAAACTCATCCAAAGTTGTTGTAAAACAATCCTAAAAAAGGGAGAAATTAATTCCTTGGTAGATTATATCAAGTCTGCCTTTTAAGAATTTTCATATTAAGATTCTAGGAGGTTTACGTGTATAGATCATAGAACCAAAAAAAGAAACAGCCCTGTTCAGTTACAAATCTGACCAATAAGAATTGCAAAGAGTTCTACCTTGAAGTCAGAAAGACTTTGCTTCAAGTTCCTCCTCTGACGTATATTATCTATGTGACTCTGGTAAGTCATTTAGCATCTCAGTGTTTTAGGCACCTAAGAATATAAATTGCAGAGAAGGACTGAACAACATTGGTAGATGAGTTCTCTCTACGTGGGAAATCCCTATACCGGTAAAATCAAAAGTCAAATAACTATAATTATACTTAAAATAAGGGAGGAGGGAAGGAAAAAGGACTTTGACAGAAATGGGTAATAGGGACAGAATTACTACACTAAAGGGTAAAAAAGGTGAAAAACAGGTTTACTAAAAAAAAGTTTTGGATAAAATTGGCAGAGAGAGTAAAACTTAAGAGGTTTTCCAAATAAAGGAAAGGAAGAAATGGAAAAAAAATACAGACTATTAAACACTGACGCCCAACTTACCTGTCTTTCTGTTCTTTCTTCTTGTTTCAGAATTCCATGTGATTTAAAATTTATATAGAACATATTAATACATCTTGCTAAAGATAGTTGCTGTCCCATACCTTTAATTTAATAAGGTGGGGAGCTGAAAGCTGACATGGTTAGGAAAGTGGCAAAACTTGGCCTAGTAAGTAAGTACTGAGACATTTTTGTTCAGTGGAAATCTATAGGAGAAGATTTTTGTTTTTTTTAATTAAAGGAATATTTGGTATTGAAAATAGCCTTCATGCAAAGAAGAAAACATGATCTATAACATTTTCCACAATCTATCTCTAAAACTTGTAGAGTCTGAGTAAGCATCATGGTCATTTAAATGGATTATATAAATATAGATTAATCATTTTTGATAGTCAAGCATAAGTTGAATAATGTCTTATACTCATAACTTATCATATACTGTGCTAAAGTTGCAAAGCTATGGTGTTCTCCTATCCCTACTTACACTTGCAGGTTGGGTCCCCACTTCTAGCATCACTCAGGGGATACAGGGAGAAAGGGACAATTAAGGAGATAAGTGAGGGTCAAATAAGTACAGGTTGGAAATAAAGCGAATGACAGCCCCAACCAGATAAGTGGCCAGATTGGTCAACGAGTGGCCTCTGCACTTCTAATCTGGGTGAAATGGGAGTCATTATTCGATCATGTGAGACTGACTCTTCGTGATGCCATTTGGGGTTTTCTTGGCAAACATACAAAAACAGTTTTCTGCTTCCTTCTCCAGACCATTATAAAGATGAAGAAACTGAGGTAAATAGCATTAAGTAATTTGTCCAAGGTTATATAACTAGTAAATATGATCAAATTTGAATTCAGGACTTCTTAACTCCAGGCCAGAGTTTTATTCACTGTGCCACCTAGCTGCTCCTGGAGGAGAAATCATCTCAAAACCAAGCAAAAAGAAAGTGATTGGTACCTTATGAGCCTAGGAAAGAGATGCATGACCACCAGTACATTAAACATACATAGGATGATCCTTTATTTTGCAGGAGCTAAGACTGCCCTTCCCAGGCTTTTCTTAGAAAAGTCACCACCTTTCATGTCATGAAACTGTAACCTGGTTTATGTATCTGCTATGTTTTATCATTCCACATCTATTCTACATTGAATGAAAAACAGAAGCTTCTAAGACATTTTCCCTACTATATTACTGTTGGAAAAAATTATAACACTAAATCATATGACATATTCCTAGAATTTACGAACTTGGAAATATTTTCACACGAACTTAAAACATTTTCTATTATAGAAATGAACATTCAATAGAGTCTAATATTTAAGTTACATCTGAATCGTTAAACATATTGGCAAACAGCTTGCGGTACTATTAACATTATTTGAATGGAAACAAGGCATTTTGGAATGAAAACAGTAGTTTTACCAAAAATCAATAATATTTATTAACCATTTTTTGTCAGTGCTGAGTTTGATTCTCCATTTTGAGTATGGTTTTCTGGTTGTTTGTTTGAGATTTTTTTGTTTGTTTTTACCTAAGCTCTTTGCTTTCTATAATGGTTAAATGGTTAGAAGGTCCTTTCTTAATCCCTGTTGTGTATTCTTTCTAGACAAGCTTATGCATTTATACTATATATTATAGAGAATATTCTCTTCAAGGTGAACATAGGCAAAGTTTTTCTGAGAAGCACAGTGGGTCTCTGCTTATATATCTGTAGGGGGGTAGAAAAGGGAGAAGAGCGTTAGGCATGGAATTAAGAAGTATGAGGAAAGAAGCCTTCATATGTTTTATTATGCCTAGACACAAACCTCTGGAGAATTGAGCTCATTAACTCAGTAATCTTTAAATACATAGGTGAGAAAAGGCACTAATCCCATTTAAAGACCTACAACTTTACAGTGAAGATCAGTGATTTTTTTTTCCCAAGTCACAGGAAAAAAGCTGTTGAAGAACTTGTTACAGAATCCAAAACGCCAAACACCGAGTATTCCAACTTAGTCATTGAGAAGAAAACAAGGAGATATATGAAGTCTGCAATTTTAGAGACCTCAAAAAGAAGTGTAATTTGCAAAAACTTTTACTGGGTTTGGGCACTGCCCACATTAACAATGATTAATCCAAACTTGATGATGGATACCAATGATGAAATCTGGTCATTGACAATAGTATGGCTAATTTTTGTTTGGTTTGGTTTTCACATGACTTAAAAGTCTGTCCAAAAAGGAACTGATCATTCTAGCTACCTAAAGTTTCAAGAAACATGCTAGTTTTAAGACTCATGAGATTAATTTTGTATTATTCTAGTGGGATACCATACTGAAGGCATCACAACCTCTATCCTAAAAGACTCACTAAGACTTAGCCCTTCACTAACCAGCCTTTCCTTTGCTTTCATGGTAAAAGATCATAGTTATAAAGCACAGAAAAAGAAGAAAATATTTTTCAACTCCTGATTTAATGGGAGTTGGATCAATTTGTTCATGTTCATTTTAAAGGCAGGCCGAAATAAGAGGGATTCTACTAGCTTAAGAAATAATCCTTTATTGTGCCTTACTCTAAGTAAGTTAGGTTTTGAGAAAGCTTCAGTACCCCAAAGTTTTTAACTTGTTAGCCTCAAGGAAAAATAGCAATATGACACCATTCCTTGCTATGGCTTCTTACCAATTCTCTTTTCAGGCAGATATAGAATGATTATGTAAATTGTATAACACTGTTTAAATTTTCTTTCAATTTTATATACATTTTTCCAAAATACATGTAGATACAATTTTAATAATATTTTTCCCTGAAATATTGTGGTCCATGTTCTTTCCCCCCCTCAAACTCCACTAACCTCCTTAAGAGAGCAGGAAATATGATATAGGTAGCACATGTTCCATCACATAATATATATTTTCATATTCATATACATATTTAAACAAGAGAAAAATTAATGGAGGAAATGAAGTGAAGACTAATAATATGCTTCAAACTACATTCAGACTCATCAGTTCCTTCTATGGCAGTGGAGACCCTTTTTGTCACAGATCTGCCTTGGAGTTGTCGTGGATCCTTGCACTGACAATAACAGTTAAATTATTGACAGTTGATTTTCATACGTTATTGCTGGTATTGTGTGCCCCATTTTCCTGGTTCTGCTCATTTCACTATACAGCATTTCATATAAGTCTTTCCAGGTTTTTTTTGTAATTGTCCTGTTCATCATTTCTTATGGTACAAAAGTATTCCATTAAAATCATATACTACAACTTGTTCAGACATTTCCCAAATGATGGCCATCCCTTCAGCTTCAAGTTTTGTTGACACCACAAAAAGAGATATTAGAAATATTTTTTGTGCAAATAGGTCTTTTTCCCTTGTCTTTATTCTCTTTGGGATGCAGATATTGTAATGGTATTGCTGAGTCAAAGGGCATGCACAGTTTAATGTCCATCAGGCATGGTTCCAAATTGTTCTCCAGATTGGTTGTATCAGTTCATAGTTCCACCAACAGTGTATTAGTGTCCCAATTTTCCTACATCCCTTCCAACACTCATCATTTTCCTTTTTCTGTAAGTTTACCAAGTGTGAAGTGGTAGCTTGAAGTTGTTTTAATTTGCATTTCTCTAACTAATAGTGATTTGGAACATCTTTCCACATGACTAAAAACAGTTTTAATTTCTTTATCTGAGAACTGCCTGAACCTTTGTTAATTATACCTTCTTTCTTATACATTTAACTTACTGCTCTATATTTTTGAGAAATAGTCTTTCAGTGATACTTGATTTAACTTTTTTCCTGTTTTTTTGTTTCCTTTTCTAATTTTGGTTGTATTTTGTTGTTTTGCGTGTATGTACAAAATCCTTTTAACTTAATATAATCATTATATTTTTATCTTATATTATTTTCTGTTTTGTTTGGTCACAAATTTATCTCATCCAAATGTCTAATAGATAAAGTATGTTATGCCTTGTTAATCTTTTATACTATCACCCTTTATTTTTTAAAGTTTTTTATTGATTAATTAAGAAAATTTTTTCATGTTTACATGATTCATGTTCCTTTCCTCTCCTCCTACCACCCCCCTCCTATAGTCAATGTGCAATTCCACTGGGTTTTACATGTGTCATTGATAATGATCTATTTCTCTATTACTGATATTTGCACTAGGGTGATTGTTTAGAGTCTACATCCCCAATCATATTCCCATTGACCTATCACCATTTATTTTTAAATCATGTATCTATTTTGACTTTGTCTTGATATCTGGCAGAAGGCATTGATCTATGCCTAGATTCTGCCATATGTTTTCCAGCTTTCCCTGTAGTTTTTGTCAAATGGCAAATTCTTCCAAAACTTCAGATATTCAGGTTTGTCAAACACTAGATTACTATGGTCTTTTACTACTAAGAAATCAGTGTCTAATCTATGCCATTGATCCCCTACTCTATTTCTTAATAATTACCATATTTTTTTATGTTTTCTGTATCATTATTTTAATATTTGAATGAACTCTATAGGGACAGAGTAGTTTAGAATCAGTGGAAGTGGCACAGCTTCTCTATCCAAAAAGAGAGAGATATCTTTGGATGAGGCCTTATTCTTCTCCTGAAATGAAATTTTAATCTGAACTCTACTTCATTCACAAGAACTGTCTTTGGTTGCCCATCTCCCAAGAGGGTACTCTTTTATGTCAGAACAACATGCTAGACTTATTTGGCAATGCTAGGGTGGCCTCTGTTTCCAAAGGAAGTAAGAAAGGGCTATAGGCCTCTTTGTTTAGAGCTTGGCTTTTCTCACAGTGCCATTCCCTCTTTCTCTTTTTTAAAGGTTAAAAACGATTTTAAGAAATTTAAATATGATAGAAATGGGCTCATTCAGGAAAAAAAGAATTACCTTATGTTTAATTTTCACTTTTTAGAAGTGAGAAGACATTGGTTTTAGCCTGGTAAATATTTTACTCCGGAGTAATTTTGAAACTGATTCTGGATTTCTGAATATTACAAAAGATAGAATTTGAACATCTCTACACTAAGGCAAAATAAGACTTTTCAATTACATGGACCAATAGGGTAAGTATAGAGTAAGATGAGTGGGACTCTAATCCATCTATCAATGCAAATTTAAAAAGCCCTAGACTTTGATGCCAGATCTTGTGTTGGACACTCAGGATCCCTATGCAAAAATAGCAGTGTCCTTCCATTGAAACTTTTACATTTTATCCACGGAAAAATTATACACATACATATATAAACATACATATTAATTGTTTATATGATTGTGCATACCTGTACTTGTTTATATAAGCACACATGTAAATTTCTCTACATATATTCTATAAGTTTTATGCATGTATGTGTGTATACCCATATTGCAAAATAAATACAAAAGAAATTTGGTGGGGGCAGTAGTACTCAGAAAATTCAGGAAAGGACACAAGTGGGAGGTTTCAGTTAGCTAGGTAATAGGCACTGTTCTCAGTGCTAGACATAAGAAGAAAGGTAAAAAAATAAAGCATTATAATTAAAAAATAAAAACAGCTCCTGCTAACAGGCAGTTTACCATAAAATGATATAGATGACATGCAAACAACCATGTGCAAACAAGATATATACTTGTGTGACCCTGGGCAGGTCACTTAACCTCTGGATTACCCTAGTTTCCTCATTTGTAAAATGGGGGTGGTAATAGCACCTACCTCCCAGGACTGTTGGGAGGACCAAATCAGTTAATATTAGTAAAGAGCTTCACACAGGGCCTGGCACATAGTAAGTACCACATACTTGAGTGTTAACTATTTGTTATTATATTACTATTCCTCATAAAACTTTGAAATGGATACAGAATTCTTGGTAAGACTGACATAACAAAGTTAATCCTAATAGAATTTATAATAACCCTTTTGAGCCTTCCATTTATTTCTTTCTGTTCATTTGCTTATTCATTCATTTATTGATTGATTATCAATGACATTTGAATGTTATTGATCCTATATTTAATATTTTATGTGAAGAAATATCAATAGTATTTGATAAAGAAGAGGAAAACAGTTGGATTTAGCATATATATAGAAAAAATCTGTGCTAGAAGACAATTTTGCATATGTCTGTAAATGGAGTAAGATGTTTCAAGGAAAGAAAGCCTTTTAATATTGTTTATGCACCCAGTATCAGTCATGGATATCATACCAGTATTGCTCCCACATATAATTAAAAAAAAAAGCAGAAAGGATGTTATATCCTTTTACCTTAACTATGCAAGAATAACTATATAGTATCAATCAAATAACAGTTTTAGTATAAAAATTATTTGAACAAATTTAGAAGCTTTGAAAATCATTGGAATGAGACTTCCACATCCAGTAGCCAAAATGGCAGAGTAAGGAACATCCCAAGCTTGATCAACTCTACCTCCAAACAACCACAAAAGAAAAAATGCCTCAAAACAATCTTTGAAATGGCAGACCAACAAAAGACAGAGTGAAGCACAGTTCATTCAAAGAAAAAGTAGAGGAGAAGCAGAAAGGATCTAGCTTTCTGGGGTAAGAGATGAGAGCAATGGAATTAGCAGTGTCAGAAACAACCTGGTATAAACCCTATTGTAGAAGGTGAGAGCAATGGAATCAGCAGCATGAGGAGCTGCCCACCACAAGCACATGCTGAAGAACTTGAGGATTAGATAGGTATAAGCACACCCTGCAGTAAAACTTTTGGTGGTAGAAATAACTCTGATGCATATAATGCTAGGGGAAACTGATAGCTGAGGAATGAAAGCTAACTAAATCCACTGCATATTACACACAAAAGAACACAGGAACAATTATCCCTCAATCCCAGAATTAGAATTGAGTTTCAACATCTAAGCAAGATCAAGAAAAAACAAAACAACAAAAAATAAATAAGAAATCAACAAAAAGCCAGACACTGGAAAGATATTTCATTAAAATGGAAGATCAAAATTCAAATAGAAATATATGAACCCTCAAATAAAAATGTGAAAGGATGTCAGGCCAAAATTGAATTCCTGGAAGAGCTCAAAAGAGGATTAACAAACAAAATAATAAGAGATTTAAAAAAAAATTGGGAGGAAATGGTAGAAAAAATAAAAAAATAAGCTTCCGCAAAAAATCACTAAAGAAAATATCCCTAAAGAAGTAAATTTAAAAAAATTCAAACAGTGAAATATATCTGTAAAGAATGAAACACAAAAGTCCAAAAGATAAAATGGCTCTCTAAAAATTAAATTTAGACAAATGGAATCTGACAAATCCACAAAATATCAGGAAAGAACAAAACAAATTTAAAAGAATGAAAAAATAGAAGAAAATCTGAAATATCTCACTGGAAAAATAGCTACCCTCAAAAATAGATATAGGAGAGATCACCTAAGAATCACTGAACTACCTGAAAGCCTGATTTTTTTTAATAAAAGAGTCCAAAACCATACTGGGGGAAATTACCAGGAAGAATTGCCCTGTTATTATTGAAAAAGAAGAAAAAATATATAAATTCAAATAATTCATCTATTACTGCCTGAAATACAGCCCAAATTTAACAGTTCAAAAACTTTTATTGTCAAATTCTAGAACTTCCTTGACAAGAAGAAAATACTACAAGATGCCAGGGGTAAAAACAATATTCCAAATCCATAGCCAACATTATACAGGACAAATCATTTTCTCCCTTAACAGAAGAAAAAGTACAGATTATTATATTCCACAAGACAAAGAATCTAGCACTACAGCCAAGAATTATCTACCCGTAAAAAGTGAGCATAATACTCCAGAGGAAATAATACATATTAGATAAAAGAGAGAACTTCTTGGTCATAAATTTTTGAAGATTGTTCTTACATGTAATCTGGGAAAAAAAGGAAATATCAAAAAAGAAAAGAAAGTCATTTGATGGAATGGAATGATTTTACATAGGAAATGTTCTCAAAATGGTTGAGGGATTTAGTCATATCATGTATGGGTTTTACAAAAGCCAGAAGGTAGTTTGGAATTGTGGATATAAATATCTTTCAGCATAATGGAGAACCAGCCAGACTTCTGAGAAGGAATGGCTTGATCAAGATCGAGCATAAGACATGGCCTCTGCTCCCAAAAAAACTTTGCCTAGAAATTAAGAATGAATTTTGAAAGATAGATAGATTTAGTATTTCCTAAATGTGTCATTTTCTGGGTTGGAAAGTGAAAATAAAAGAAAGATTAATTGAGGAAAGGCATTTTCAAAATTCTACAAGAAGCCCAAGATAGAACTTATACTATATATAATGGCAACTTCATGTATACTCCAGGAAAGAGAGAAAGTGGCTTCTATTGCCAGGAGTAAAAATTTGCTACTTTTTCATATGTACTTGCTAGATATTAACATACTTCTGGGTGCTGCATATCCTAGTGGGATATTGTGTCCCATACTTTTGAAGGAATGTTTTGTTTTAAAAGTTCTTACTCTTAACATTTTACTAAATATGTATTTTACCCTTTATAAAACTAATTAATTCTGGCTAATTACTATTAAGTAATAATCTATGAAGAGAACACATGAATTGGGACTTGGGAGGTATAGCAATAGAAACTTTGAGTTATTGTGACCTAGATATAGTTGTGGAAATTCAGGAAGGAGGACAAAATTACAGCCTCCATTGTATTCCTTCAGTGTTTTTAACCGAAACTTTTGTGTAATTTATTTTTTCTCTTGGTAATTAGAAGATGATGATATTGATTAATAACATAGAGTTGTATTTTCTGAAGGTCATCCCTGCAAAATCAGTGTAATTATTGTATCTATTTAACATATGAAGAAATAGTGTTAGAGAGTTTAAGCAATTTGTCTAGAATCTCATAGTAAGTATCTAAAGTAGAATTTAAATTCATATCTTGTTAGCTCCAAAGTCTTATCTGCTGTGTTGTCAGGGACAAACATGAAGCAAATGAGTACATTTGCATTGTGGGAAACAGTTGTGAGAATGAGAGGTTTAAAAGACCTGACATAAAATAGCTAAAATAGTGTCAGTTGTGGATTTTTTTTAAAATAGAGCTTTTGTGAATGCATCATATAGAGAAGAAAGAACCTTGAAGAAGCAGCAGCAGGTTGCATGAGATTAGTGGAAAAATAACCTAGCTGCAAATAGCAGATGAGTGGTGAAGCATCCTAGCAGTAGAGAGCAGCAAATGAGTGAAGAAGCAGCTTAGGAGCAGATAGCAGCAAATGAGTAGAAAAGCTGCTTATTAGGCAGATAGCAGCAGCTCAGTAGGGAAGTAGCCTAGAAGCAGATAATATCTGTAATTCTATAGGTAAGCAGCAAGTAGCAACTTTCAAAGCAAACAGGTGTTCCAGGAAGGACACAAATCTTAGAAAACATCTTTGATAGGAAAGCCTATTCCTTTTCCTATTGATGGTTTGATAATGATGACAGGTTGAACCACTAAGCACCTTAGTTGATTTAGGAAGTTAGTAACTGTTTTGAAGGCATAAACGCTTCATGAACTATAAAGAACAGATCTAATTGAGAATGAGATTTTTCAAGAAAGCCTTGTGACTTTGAGTAAAACCACCTAAGTACTTAGTTGAAGAAAATGCAAATTTATGATAGATGGGACATGGTACAACAGCAGAAGATGTTATTCTTTAGTAAGCTTTTATGTAATGCAGTTTAAAATGACACTATAACTCCAAAGAACATGCATGATTTTTTGAAGAGGTACTTTGCTTTATACTTCAGTAGGAAGTACTGTTTTTTGGGTTTTTTTTGTTTTCTTTTGCCATGCCAAAAAAACCATAGGTTTATAGGTTTGGAGCTGAAAAAGACTTCAAGGGAAGATATTTAACTTTCTTTTGTTTTTCAGATGAGGAAGCTGATGCCTTAACAAATACCACCTTATTAATAAATAATAGAAGCAGAATTTGAACCCAGATAACATGATTTTAAATCCAAGCTCTGTTCTCTTTTCCCTGTTATGGTAGCTCTAAATTGTAGTTTAAATGTTAGTCTGTTAAAAATGAATAGCAGGTAAAGTAAGCAATTTCATAGTTTAACATCATAAGCATATGATATTCATTAAAAAGAAAATAAATTTGTTTGCTTTACCCCATAATTAATATAATTTTTCTACATTTTAGAATCCAGTTTGTCCTAATTCTGGTATTTACTACATTATGATCAATCCTAAATAGATGACAAAGCAAATATATTCCTTTCCTGTGATAAGGGATTATGATAACATTTAATAAATATTTTTCTCAATAATTTCTCATTACATAAATTATATTTCATGTTAGAACTATATATGTAGCTTCCTTGGAAAGACCTCCTGCTATATATTTTTGATACCATAAATTATTCATGAATCAGCATTTTTGATGTAAGACTAAAATTATGGAGTTGTTTGAACATGGCATAATAATTAATCCCACATCGTTGCAGGGTACTTATTTTGAACACTTGCTGTGTTACTGATTTGATGTCTTATTTAGACAGTTGAAAAGCTACATTCCACATTTGTGTTTTGGCAGGTTTGGGATAAAGTTTAATATTCGTTAACATTTGTGCATGTCATATAATCACCAAATTGTATTCATTGTAATAACTAGTTTAAACTAATTCCTTTGAAATTGTCCAGTGTGTTAAAACACATAAAGTTGACAACAGTTCTGTGTGCTTAGATTTGACTCCATGTTGATCAAAGATTTCAATGTGGGAATTCATTTTTAAAATCACACTAGTCTTTTATATACTCAAATTCCTGCCAAGTAAGTTTTAAACAATTTTCTCTACAGACATATTCTTTTATTTACATAAAATTCACTGTTTTCACTGTTTACTTGACAAATTATTCTCTTGCCAATATAACTAGACATTTCTTGTAAAAATTCCAAGAAAATTTCTGGGTAGGGATTCACAGCAGTTGTCTTTTTTCCTCTACTACTCAGTCCTCCTTTTCTCTTCCCTCTCCATCCCTAATATAAATAATTACATTGCTACACCTCAGTATGTATTCTGTGCCTTTACCCTTTTCCATTTCAAACTAACAAATTTAGATAATCTTTAAAAATAATCCTTAAGAATTAGAGAAAGTCTAATATTTGAAAGTAAATAGAGACATTCCAATAATATGAGTCTTTGTAGCATCAGACATAATCTGAGATGAGAACATGTCTGTTTTTTCATTTTGTCAGTATGTCAACCTTGAAAAACACAGAACCAGCAATGTAGTTAGAATGAACAAGTCTTTAATCAGGACCAGGAAGACAATGCTCTAATTCAATGACGTGCAAACTTTTTAAAGGTGGCCAAAGGAAAGGAAATGCTCATCTGTCAGTCTGTTTCTAAGGCAACTGTTTCGAAGTTTTGTTGTATTGTATCCTACTTATTGTATTTGTCAGATTAGGAATAATGACCTGCAGTCAGATAGAACATTTCAGGGGGATGCATCTGACCCATTGGCAGTAGTTTGCCCATCACTGCTCTAATGACTACACAGAGTCATGTACAAGATACCACAAAGACAGAAAGCTCTGAGACTCTGGGAACAACGTATCCAGGAAAAAGTATCTTGAAAGGGAATTTTTCCACAGAGCTAAAGAACTCGGGGTATTTTTTTTATAAGTCCCTCAGAATTATCCCGGATCATTGCATTGCTGCTAGTAGAGAAGCCCATTATGTTCAATTGTACCACAGTGTATCATTCTCTGTGTACAGTCTCTATGTACAACGTTCTCCTGGTTCTTCTCCTTTCACTCTGCATCAATTCCTGGAGGTCTTTCCAGTTCACATGGAATTCCTCGAGTTTATTATTCCTTTGAGCACAATAGTATTCCATCACCAACAGATACCACAATTTGTTCAGCCATTCCCCAATGGAAGGACACACCCTCATTTTCCAGTTTTTTGCCACCACAAAGAGAGCAGCTATAAATATTTTTGAACTAGTCTTTTTCCATATGATATCTTTGGGGTATAAACCCAGCAGTGGTATGACTGGATAATTATATACACATTTGGTGAATATAGGAAAGGTAGGTTCAATTGATTGGTTTACAATGGTGACAAAGGAATGAGGATTCCAGCCTGGAATTGGATTACCTGGGAGAAGTCTGGATACAATGGGAGAAAATTCTAAGAAGAGAGGGTATTTAATATTTGATTATATCTACTAATTCTATGAAAGCTGAGATCTTTGGGTACTTTAAGGTTAATTGTTCATTCTAAGACACGGACATTCTGGGACTTCCTTTACGGCAAGTTCCCAAGGGACAAAGTCAAACTTGGGGGCTCCATAAAACAAAGTTGTCAAAGTATTCAGATAATCTGGGTAATAAAGTATCATGAATTATTTTCTTAAAAATAGCAAGACAATAATAATAATGCAAGTATCTTTCATTCAAAATAACTTATATTTACAGAATTTTAAATGTATCCAATTTCATAAAGAATAAAAACAATTTATTTGATATTTTGTCTCTGATAAAAGTCTAATATTCAAGCTATTTCAGAAGTAATCCCAAAAGCCAGGTCCCAATAGATATATATTATAAAAATAGGAATAGTTCTCAAAAAGTTAAGAGCAGACTACAATGAATTAAGAGTCATGAGAAAGATTTCTATAAATCTCTAATAAAGAGAGAAAAGTAAATCAAAACAATTCTGAGATAATACCTGGCACATAAAGATGGAAAACATAACAAAAGCTGCAAATAGTTGATAATTGAAGGAATCAAAGGAGTCATGTTATAATATTCTATTGGAAGAAAAGTTGAATATTAGTACAATTTATAATTATACTATTAAAGAACAGACTAAAATATTCAATTCTTTGACCTAGATAAAGCATCTAAAAATGATAAATTATATACAACAAAATATCCATGCTAGTACCTTTTATGGTAATAAAGACCTGAAAACAAATAGGTGACCATCAACTCAGCAATAGAATTATAAATTGTGGTACCATGATCTAATGAACAACAAATAGGAAATTCAGAAAAATATAAGGCATATATGAACAGATGCAGAGTTAAGATAAACCCTCCAAGCTCTTCCGGTTCAACAGGATACAATGAGATTTATATTGTAGGCAGATATGATAGAATACGTTATTTTGTCTCAAACCAATCTGTCTTCACAGCTTAACCATTAATATGGACACCACTCTCCTCTATTTACTGGAGCTCAGCTTGTCATACTCAACAATCTTTATAAACATCACATCAACTCTTGAACCGTCCCCATTTTCTTTACTCACACAGAAACCATTTCATACGGGATCTCATCACTTCAAATATGCTATTGGTTCCTAACTGATCTGCTTACTTCATCTCTCCCACTCCTTGACACAGTGGATAAAATGACTTTCCTAAAGTTCAAGCTTGGCCAACTTATTCCACTAATCAGTAGATACCAGGCAAACCCTATTGAGACCAAGATAAATATCCTTTTAAATATGTCCTGTTCTTATAAAATTTCTTGTTTGTGTAATTGCTATCTAAGATGTTCAAGGGAAACTAGTACTTCTTGTGTGAGGATTTGCTGAACCTCTTTCAGAATTGCTTTCTTCTTTTGGTACCTGCCACCCAGCTCTCACCTATGGTGCTCAGAAGCCGTAGCACACGCAATGGCCATCTGATAAACTTTCTAAGCAGACTAGCTAAACTAGTTTGAAGATAAACAACAGGAATCAAACTTGTCAGTGGGTTTTGGGGTATCTAGTCTAGACATTTGAAGACTTCTTCCAGTGGAAGGGGAAGATGAGAACAATTTGTTACAATAGCCAAGAAGGCATTGAAAATAGGTACTATGGAATACTTATAGCTTGATTAGACATTGAAGAAGCCATGGTCATCTACTGTATCCCAAGCCATCACCCATCATCTTGATCTTTGTCTTGCCACTAGACATGAATATCTCTACAAGAGAGAGGCCCACAACTTTGTGCAACTCTGCCTTATTTATTTCAATTTGTACACGAGTCAAAAGATATCACAATATCAACAGTGATGCCAGTTTGGTCCTCTTTGAGTACAAAAGACAATAACCAATCTCACTGTATGTAATTGTCAGTATAATAGTATATGTATATAACATAACATAAAAAAGTAAATATATATTGAGGGGCAGAGGTTCAGATCTATTTTATTGATTGTTTACACAATTAAAAACATTCACTGATCACTACTTTTTCTTTGTATTTCCTTCATTTAGAATAGTGTCCTACACATAGTAGGTACTTACTGAATGTTTATTAATTGATTAGTTGGTTAAAGAATGTTATTCTATATGGTTTGGTATGGATTTTAATCAAAAAGAGGTAAAATTTCAAAAACATGAAATAAGTTTTTTGTGACTAGTAAAGTGCCAATAAAGGAAGGGTAGGGATTCCAAGTAAAAGTTTACAAAAAATGTTTGGTGATATAGTAGTAGCATAGGAATGAGTGTATAGCCTCTCAATCTATTTAGAAGGAAATAATCCATTTATACTCATTATACAATCAGTTTCATTATTTGTAATCATGTTTCATACATTTCTACAACCCTGATATTTCTAAAGCTTAAAGAAAATAAGACTGTGTCACAGATGCTTTTGAAATTTTTATTATTAATCTGAATAGTGCTGTTCCCCTTTAGAGTATAACAATAATTACTCCTGAACATATATATGTATGTATTCACAGTATATTTTATTTATACTAAAATAACATTTATATAGGTTTCCATGGGAAAAATGCAAGAAATTTTTAGCACAGTAAATTATACACAAGGACAAATTTAAAAGATGTGTCCTTGACCAACTCATATTTGCTGGACAAAAACAAGCTTCATTGATTTATGGAAAGGGGAATAATGACTTTATTAAAAGGCTTGTTCAAGCTCATTTTTCAAAATATACCTGAATATGTGATCATTTTCTCTTCATAGTGATTTTTCAATGTGCTGGAGTTATATGAGGAAGCAGATCGCCTTTCTCAATCTCATTAAAGACACAGCAACCATTATAGCACTTCCATTAGGAAACAAAAGCCAGAAAGTGAAAATTTCCAAAAAAAAGCAAAGATAGACGGAGAACATTATTAGGACTAGTTTTAATCAAAATGTAGGATCAAATCTCCAGCTGGAAAGTGATTCACATCATTAAATAACTATACAATACTTTGATTTTGAATAAAATGTTATTGCTTTAAGGTAAACTGAGGTTATATTTTTCCTCAAAATTTGTGAATTCAAACATTCATATTAATTTTCAATATTTAATTAATTCACCAGAATAAATGCTTATATTTCACTTTGTATAGAATACACCTTCACTTAGAAAATTGATGAAAAAGAAAAGATGCAAAGGTGGGAAATCTGAGAAAAAGGCTATATGCAAAATACAAAAAAGCACTTATAAATGGGCTCATTCAAAAAATATACCATATACATTGTTTATTTCTCTTTTCTGGGTAATAAAAATATCAAGGCTGTCTAGCTATTGTAATGACAACCTGAGAACTGAGGTAGATATATTGGGAAAGATACATATTTGAACTGTCTTATTGACCCTAAAAACCAATGCAAATGCTACTTCATTCACAAATCTTTTGCCTAGTTTTCCAGTTGAAAGAACCTTGTCCTGACTTTTCAGAGATCTTCTTTTATATTTCTCTATTACACATAACCATGGAGCATTTTATATTATGGCAAGTTTCTATTATTTCCCTACTAAACTGTACACCCTGACAGGGCAGCCACCATATCTTATCTAATGTACTTTCCTTTGTGTGTCTTTCCATTTCCTTTTGGGTCTCCTGAAATTTTATTTTTTTTTAAGATTCTGATTTTCCAAACTTCATACATATCTGTAGCCACCAGAAATATATGGACTTTCAAAGAAGTGCTTTAGGAGATAGAGAGGTAAAGACAAAGAGGGAGAGAAGGGAATCATTTACATAGAACCTGCTATGCACCAGGTATTGTGTTTAATGCTTTTTATAAATACCTCATTTGATCCTTACACAATCCTATGAGATAGGCACCATTATTTTCACCATTTAACAGTTGCTTAAACTGAAAGGAAGAAAGAGTGACTTGCTCAAGGTCACACAGATAGTAACTATCTAAAGCTGGACTTAAACTCAGATCTTCCTGAGACTTACTGAGTCTTGCCTGTCAAGGTCTTCACAAAGATTGACGTGCCACCTCTGAGATGAAGGACCAATGTAGGTTGAAATCTTTGTAGATGTTGTAGTCAGACAGGGTGCAAACTTCTACTAGCTGCTTCCTGGCAAAGATGAGTCTCTACTGGTCTGAAGGGATGCCTTCTTTGTCCTGAATCTTTGCCTTGATGTTCTCCAAGATATCATTGGCCCCCTCTTCAAGGGATAGTTTCTAGCTATTTAACTATTAATTTTTATATGTGTCTTTGGCATTTTATTCTTGGCATAATGAATGGAAAATATGAATTGGTATGTTTAATGAAATTAATAATTGATTTTAAAAAATCAAAAGAAAGCTATGGACTTTCAACATTTCTGTAAACTCAGACATTTCCAGAGAACACCTGTGTTGTTTAGAATCTGAGAATTCTAGGCTTGTTTAGCTCCCAATCATGCAGTTTTGAGTGGGTATAAGAGCATAGACAATACAAACCATCTCATATTTGAAATGAAACTGACAAATTTAATACGACTAGTCATTAGATGAAGACTCAGGGACTTTGGATACAAGATTGCTTGATGCCTGGGACCTTATCTTAGGATTGATTTGAACCTGAAGTCTAGAGTTTTTCATTGGGTTGTATCATTAAAAGGAACCTCGGAATAGACTAAGCATCTACTTGAGACCAGACAAAAAATGTCTTGGGATTACTGAAGTTGCCAAAACCATTTTAGATGAAACTTATCTGTTCTCCAGCTATTCAAGGTCAAACTGATTTTCTATCTACCTTATAAGAAAAACATTACGTAGTGATAAATTCCTTCATTGCTCTTCCTATTCAAATCACATCATTATCTATGCATTAGGAATTTTTCACTCGTTTGCCTTTCTCTGTGCAATGTTAGCTGACCTATATATACATATATCTATGTATAACATACCATATTATAGTATATAGCATAACAACATAATATAAATGATTTCCTTTTAAATATGTAATAAATTATTATAGATGTTTATCCATGAGAAACACCTCACATTAGCTATGTCCAATAATCTCTCAATCTTTTTATCCTCTTCCATCCCACCCCTCTTTTGAATGATCAATGATTTCCTTTAGAAGGCTTTATAATGTTCTTTTTAAAAAGATTTCACCCTGATATATTATCATGATGTATAACTGATTCCAAGTAATATTCCAGAAGGGGAAAAAAGTCTCTGGGGATTTGAATAGCAGGAATCATTTAGTTTTCACCAAACTTAATTTTTACTGATTGTTTTAAAAATGTATATTGAGAATATCCAACAACCAATCAATTTATCAGGAAACATTCATTTTGTCTAATACATTTCAAGAACTGTAGTAGGCTTTGGGAATACAAATAAAAATTAAATAGTTTCTGCCTTCATACAGCTAATATTTTATGAAGATAAACTAAATGTAAACATAGTAATAAAATATATTTGAAATAAAAAAAGAAGAGTATTTGGGGGTTGGTGGAGGAAGTAACAATTTTAAAACAAAGAAAAGATTAATATAAGAGGAAATTGAAGTGAACTTTGATAGGAACTAGAGGTTCAAAGATTCAGGGATAAAGTAGAATAGCATCCCAGGCATGGGGCCTCTGCAAAGGCAGACAAACAAAAGGCTAGATGTCCTGTATCCATGATAGCAAGCAGGCCAGTAACTTACATGTAGAGTGTATAAACAGAGGAGTAATATCTAAGAATTTTGGAAAGGTAAGCTGGAGCTCTGGAGTAACTGACAATTTTATTTTAGAGGCAAGAGGAATCCACTAGAGACTTTTGAGCAAAAGAATGAAATGTTCAGATATGTATATTAGGGAAAACCATTGAGAAGCTGAGTTGAGGATCCATTGAAACAAGGAACAACTTGTGGAGTGGGAGGGAAGTAGCTGAAGTGGCTTTGTTTTTGTTTTTGTTTTTCTTTTTATATCATTATTGCAAAGGATAGCCCTATATTTGTATGATGTAAAAACAAAAGACACCAATTCAAATGCTCATTAAGATATATTTTAAGCTTAATTTTTTGTTTGTGTTTTCTTTTGTAACATGAAAACATGTTTTATATTATTTTACATATTTAATTGGCATCAAATTTCTTTCCTTATCAAGGAGAAAGTGTTGAACTTGAAATTTTACAAAGCGAGTATTAAAATTTACATATCAATGCAAGTATTTAACAAAGTAAATGAAATATATTTTAAAAATACAGTTCAATTTAATAAATATCCTATACCAACTATCTGCAAAATGCTATGCTAGGAGCTGGGGATACAAAGAAAACTTTTAAAGATTCATATCCTAAGATCATAGATTTAGGTTTGAAAGGTAACTCAGAAGTTATCTATATGACTTACTTCTTCCTGCCTGATTTATAGTTGAGGAAACTGAGGCCAAAGAAAGTCAATTAACTGGCACAATTCCATCCAGATAGAAAATTTCAAAGGTGAAATTTTGACTTATTCTTTATATCAGGCACTAATGTATATCCCACATTTCCAAGGAGCATATAATAATTATTATTATACATATACATGCATATGTATTACTATGCAAATACAAAGATGTAAAGCAGAAAGAAACATATTTTTCAAAGATGTCATAATGGGATGATATTTTCAGAGATATCATCCATTATCATGAAAAATATCCTCTGTAAAATTCAAACTGAAGATTAATTTCTAGTAGGTTATTGTTTATAGATGCTCCTATTTACTGAAAGGAAAATTGTTTTGTATTGCTTTTGTATTATTAATAATTAACCAAGCTATCACATATAAAATTATACCCAGTTAGGAAACTGTGTACAAGATGTTAACTATAATAATAGAATATTAGCCATAGTGTTAGAACATATATAGTTTGGTATATTAGAGTCTTATAGCAATTAAATATATTAGAGCTTCTGTTGGCAGAATAAAAACTTTAGGTCTGCATAGTTACCTAGAGAAGCTAAAATTCATGCAGAAGGAGCTGGGTTCCTTGGGAATGGAGAATGGACAGTTGGGCTGATAGCATCATATGAAAACAACCGTGGCATATCCAGATTTTTTTGATTCGTTGAAGATTCTCGCCAGCTATAGGCTCCCCAAAGTATTATTGCCAAGAACATTTTGGAGAAATAACTATTTTTTTATTTCAACCTTGTACTGAACTTACGATTTTATATCAAATGTTCCTAATCTTGTTACCAAATACTGTTAACATGTTTCTTGACATACTCTGTACCTCTGCGTTATTAATGACATGCTAATTAATGGTCAAAAACCTACAAAACACCCTGTTAAGCATCTAAAGGGAGTCTCTTCTGTAGTTATGGCATGGTAAGACCTCCAGTTTTAAATTGTCACAATTAAAGTTTGGATCTTCAACTCAGAATTACGGCCCAAAGATTTCTTTATCTTTAACATTATAGATGGCATTGTAGATATTGTAACATGACTTAGAATATTAGAGTGATTCTTCATGGAGATCTGGTCTAACAATTGCTATCAGAAATAACAAGTGGGTAAAGAATATATATTACCCAGACTATGAAATAATTAATACCGAGGTTCCATTAAGTTAACCTAGAAGTACTTTTATATGTAGAGTGTGTATGTGTTGCCCATGTACTTTATGAGTATCCATATAGATCTATCTAAAAAGTAATTTTCAAGGAGGTATGAATAGATTTTTCCCCTTAATGCTCTTCTCCCAAAAGTTCTCCAAGGGAAATTTTAATGATATTAAATATTTCAGGTTAGTTTTTTAGGGTCTGGGTTTTTCAGATAATGACTTCAATTCTTTATCTCCTAACTACAGGTGGCCTAAGAAGAGGATATTTTATGATTTTTTTAACATTTATACAGCACCTACTATGACATACATCTGTCCCAGGCAATATACAATTCATGAACAATTATAACTTTAATAGGAAATATTCAAACCTAAAGAATGATTTTCTTAAAAAGGAAAAACAAAATCATAAAGAAAAATATAAGATTTATTTTATTCTCTAAAATTTCAAACAATGTATAAGTTCTGCTCAAAAGGACTATATAACAACCTATAATTTCAATAAAGATAATGATAACAATTTAGAAAATATGACAAAATGTGTAGGATGTATCCGAAAAAGTATTTAGAGGAAATTTTATAACTTTAAAAAATAACATCAGAAAAAGAAAGAAAAGGCAGATTAATGAATTGGCCATGAAACAAACAAAAAAAATTTAAAAACATCAGAAAACTTCTGAGTTCAAACTGTTTTTGTAGGTATTGTAAATTATAAATGCCATAGTCAGACTATAGCCTATATTAAGTAAGATCCAGAGATGAGAAAATGACAAGTAGGTGTAGTCTATGCATAAGTCAGATTACACAAACTCTATCCCAGAAAAGAAGGGAGTCAACAGAATGTTTCTTCTCAAGAGAGGCAGAGTTTTTCATCTTTGAGATTGTCTCCTTTAAAAAGCCAAGATCACTCTGTAGCTTCAAAGTTACCTGAAATGTCACACATTCCAGGATGCTGAAGGCATGTGCACAACACACCTTGGCAGAGGAAGTTTCAAGGTACTTCTAGAGGATTTTTTTTGTTGTTTTACTCACACTCTGATTATTGGTTACTGATTTCTCTTACATAATTATTCAATCAAAATTTAAGATTTCTATTTACTATTAAATCTATGCTTACAAATTATCATTATAATATTCAATATCTAATAAGTTTACATGCCATAAAATAATGAATATAACCTAATTTAAATTGTTAAATTAGGTTATCTCTTACATATTAGAAAAGGCAATAGCAATGGACATGCATAATACCAAATGTTTTCTCCAATTTGGACCATGCTTGATTCATGGGAGGGACATAGAGCATGAGAGCAGCACAGCCAGAAAGAAGAGTGATCAAAATGATGCTTTTCTAGGCCTATCTTACTATCATAACCTTCGTTTCATTTAGATAATTCCAATAAGCCTCGTCATATTGGGTTTTCCAAAAGTATGCAAGTAGAACACAAGCTATGCCAAATTGTGCCAATCTGGAATGGTATTGCCTAGTTGCCAAAACTGACCATGTCTATCAAGTAAGGAAAAACTTATGTATATTTGGTGAAGCTTAATATAAGACTGATTAGAAGGTAATGGATATTTTGACAGTTCTCAAAGACAAACTACCAAGTCATAGATTAATTGTCATTTCAGTCTGGAATCCACTCAGAATAAAATCATGAATCTGTGAAATATTCAATTGAGATATCCAACTGCCCTGAGAAGAGGTGAGAAAAGCCTTGTAGCATATCAGCTTTATGTAATCAATGCTAATGCAAAGAAATAGCAACACATATTGAATAATTACTATTATTATAATTGCTGTTACTAGCACCATTTCAGAAAGGAAAAGACTGAGGCTAAAAGAAATTAAATAATGAGCTAAAAGTAACAAATCTACAAAATAACTTAGGCATGATTCAAAATCAGGTCTTCCTGAGTCTGAATTAAAAACTTTATCCACTCTGCCAATGAGTTATCTCCACAGTCCTATAAAGTAAAGTAGAAGGAAATTCCACACTAGAACTCCTTTATACCAATGAAATCATAGGTATACTGCCCCCTAAAAAAAGCAATCACGTAAGAAAGGTAGGAGAGGCATTAATGTCACTAGTAATTTTCTTATTATAATAATGTTTCCTCATATGAGGAAACTGAAACCTTTTTAGGGAAAGTAACATTTTCATGATCAGTCAGCTAGTAAGTGTCTTGGGAAAGGTGTGAACCCAGGTCTTCCTGACTCCAAGTCCAATGTTCTTTCCATATATTCCATGCCATCATATATTTGTTGGGGTAATGAAGTGAGTATAGGTGCAAATTAGAATTTTATAAGCTAAATATCTGAATATTTAAAAAAACATTTATTGAATATACATTAAAGGAGGGTTCCCCTATGTGGAACTTCCTTTATTAAAGAAGTTGTATATCTCCTCTGCACCTTTTAGTCTCAAAGAAGTGTCTTAGGGTAATGAGAGATTAAATAACTTGCCCCCGGAGTACATCACCAGTATGTGGGAGAGGAAAGAACCAGATCCACATTTTCCTAACTCTGAGGCAGATTCTTTACCCACTACTCACAGCTGTCTCTCTTCCCCATTTTAGTACTAATAAAGTAGTCCAACATAATAGGGCACACAAATCTCCCTTGCAAAGCAGCAGTAACAAAAAACATGTATCTAAAACTTAAGTGGAAGTTGACAAAGTACTCTTGGATGATCTAATCAGTGGTGAGCCTCATTTCACAACTTCCATGACTTTGTTTACCTGAAAAATGTATAAAACATATTTTTTCATATTTGAAATATGATAAATTTGTTTTCCCTAGGGTTGGGTTCTTGCTTTCACTGTATGATTTCAGGAATGAAATAACATTAGGGCCAAAGAGAGATGTTATTCTGCTTCCTCAAGGTCATACAGACATGAACAGAATATATATTATAAATTCAGTGCCTGGGCTGCAAGTTTATACTTATTTCCACTATGTCATCTCTTTCCCATTCCCCCAAATGTTTCCCCCAAGAATTTTTTAATCTTCATTATATATGCTTGATTAATATTGAATGACTTCTGGAAAACTTAAAATTCCTCCAAATTTTTCTCCAATCACTCCTGAACTGTCAAATCACAGTTCTTCTTTCTTGAAGGGTCAGGGGAAAAGGAGGCTTCTAACAAAGGGTCCAAACTATAAAAGTTTATGGCATGCATTTATGTGAATTAAGTAGATGACGAATTTTAAGCTCATTCTTTTCCTGGGGCAGTTAGGTAGCCCAGTAGATAGAATGCCAAAATTAGAGTCAGGAAGACATGAATTCAAATTTACCCTCTTACATAATTAACTGTGTGAGCATAATCCTGTCACTTTAGTTCTGTTCACATCAGTTTCCTCATCTCAAAAATAAAGGTAATAATATCCCCTCCTCCCCAAGGCTAGTTGTGAGGATTAAATAAGATATATATATATAGCACTTAGCAAAATGTCTGGAGTGTAGTAAGTGCTATATATGTTAGCTATTTTTATTATCATGAATAAGACAATAATACATGACCAGCATGTATTTTATCTAACTTGTCATGACGTATATCTAACTTTATAGCTTTAATAACATTATAAAATTATAAAGGATTGAGAATATTTGACTGTTTCATTTAGAGTAATATTTTTAATCAGTTTCTTCAAATATATTCTTTCAAGGCAATTGCTTGTGAGCTAGTGTGTTGAAAAATTGTAATACTTTTAGTGTGACTTATTTTTAGACTATTCCTTTTGTCTTGGTCAACATCAAAATGATTTCTGTAACACAGAGATACCTTTGTGTTTACTGAAGAGTCAGTATATCTTTAGTACACTTCGGTCCCAAAGAAGTCTTGTGCGGTGGATCTTCAAATATACTAACATTTTCTATGGTCATTCCAAAGTGATACACAGTTCTGAGACAGAAAATCTCTGGAGACTTTGGAACAGCTTCATATTAACAATTTATGAAAACTACAGATTTATTGTTCTTTTATTAGAAGTTGAGGAGTGAGTATTGGCAGTTAGGGGGACTTTGGAAGATCAAAAGAAAAGAAAGTTTAAACACTAAAAGTCTATTACTGAATGACTGGAGAATTATTACTGAAAAAATATTTCATTAAACATAATTCTTCTGGGAGGAAATTTTCTATTACATAGCAAAGTGACTATAAAGACTTCTGTTGGAATAATTTCAAGATTTAAAATGGGGTACAGTGTAGATAAGTAAACCAAAGTTCAAAAGTTTATCTACTATAATTCCAAATATATTGATTCAGTGAAAACTGGATAAAATTTCACAAGAACAGGCTATGTAAAAAGATTTTTTCAAACATCACAGATGATCCCTGGTAGAAAGATCAAATGAACAAATTATTTTTTAGAGAAGTTGAAAGTGTGGCTCATGTTAGTCGTACCATGTATCACAAGTATGAGATGCAGTGTAACATACTGGATAGAGAATGATAAACATTGTTACTCATAGAAATACTATGGTGTTGTGACCAAATAACTAGTCTCAAAGCTGAGAGTGCTTATTAGTTATCAATTGATTGCAAAATCTCATATTCAATTTGGAGTTGCCTATAAAAGAGTCCAGGGGCTGAAATCAGTAATGCCAAAGTTCTTTTTAATTAACTGATTAATTCATTTTAAAATATTTTTTCGTGTTTATGTGATTAATTTTCTTTCCCATCCTTCCTCCCTCCTCTCTCCTAGAACTAACAAGCAATTCCACTGGGTTGTACAAATATTGTCACATGAAACCTATTTCCACATTATTCATTTTTTGCTATTGAGCAATTTTTAAGGCCTAAACCCCATATCACGTCTCCACATATACATGTGATAAGTGATGTCATAAGTTTTGCTTTTGCATTTCTACTCCCATAATTCTTTCTCTCAATGTGAATAGCATTCTTTTACGTAAGTCCTTCAGGTGTGTCCCCACTTGTTGCATAGCTACTAGTAGTAAAATCTATTACATTGGATTGTTCCGCAATATTTTACTTTCTGTGTATACTTATCTTCCATTTCTGCTCATTTCACTCTGCATCATTGAGTTCATTGAGGTTCTCCCAGTTCATATGGAAAACAATAATATTCCATCATCATCATATGACACAATTTGTTCAGCCATTCCCCAATCAAGAGATATCCTCTCACTTTCCAAGTTTTTGCCACCACAAAGAGTGCAGCTGTGTATATTTCTGTACAAGTATTTTTCCTTATTATCTGTGGAGTAAAATCCCAGCAGTAGTATGGCTGGATCACAGGGTATGCATTCTTTGAAAGCCCTTTATACATAATTCGAAATTGCCTTCCAGAATGGCTAGATTAATTCAAAACTCCACCAGCAATATATTAGTGTCCTGATTTTGCCACAACCACACTAATATTTATTATTTTCCTTTACTGTCATATTTGCTAATCGGTTAAGTATGAGGTAGAACTTTAGTGTTGTTTTGATTTACATTTCTCTAATTATGAGATTTAGAACACTTTTTCATATGCTTATTGATAGTTTTGATTTATTTGAAAACTGCCTGTTCATGTCCCTTGACCATTTGTCAACTGGGAAATACCTTGATTTTTTGTACAATTGATTTAGCTCCTTATAAATTTGAGAAATGAGACCTTTGTCAGAGGTTTTTGCTATACCTTTTTCCCAATTTGTTGCTTCCCTTCTAATTTTAGTTGAATTGGTTTTGTTTGTACAGAAACTTTTCAATTTAATATAAAAAGTATTCATTTTACATTTTGTAGTGTTCTCTATCTCCTGCTTGATCTTAAATTCCTTCCTTTCCAATAGATCTGATAAATATGCTATTCCATGTTCCCATAATTTGTTTATGGTTTCTCTCTTTATATTTAAGTCATTTACCCACTCTGAGTTAATATTGGTATTGGGTGTAAGAAGTTGATCTCAGCCGAATTTCTCTCATACTTCTAATTCTCATGTCTTCAAATTCTCCCAGCAGTTTTTTTTTTTTTTTGTCAAAAAGTGGGTTATTTTCTTAAAGCTTTGATCTTTGGGTTTATTGAACATTTATTAAAAGTCTATTCCATTGATCCTCCCTTCTTTCTCTTAGCCTACTGGTACCATATAGTCTTGATTATCACTGCCTCCATCCTTCAAATTTTTTTCATTATTTCTCTTGATATTCTTGATCTTTGTTCTTCCAGATGAATTTTGTACTATTTTTTCTAATTCTATAAAAATGTGTTTTGTTAGTTTGATACATATAGCAGTGAATAAGTAAATTAATTTAGGTAGAATTGTCATTTTTATTATATTAGCTCATCCTACCCTTAAGCAATTGATGTTTTTCCAATTGTTAGGTATGATTTTATTTGTGTGAAGAGTGTTTTGTACATATAATTCATGAATTTGTCTTGACAAGTAGATGCCCAGTTATTTTTTCTTGTCTAGAGTAATTTTAAATTGAGTTTCTCTTTCTAAATCTTGCTGATGGATTTTGTTGGAAACATATAGGAATGCTAATGTTTTATGTAGGTTTATTTTGTACAGGGAAATTTGCTACTTATTATTTCTACTACCTTTTTATTTGATTTTCTTGGATTCTTTAGGCCATCATGTCATCATCAAGAGTGATAGGTTAATTTCCTCACTGTCTACTTTAATGCCTTCAATTTCCTTTTTGTTCTTTAATTGCCACTGCTAGCATTTCTAATACAATACTAAATGGTAGTGGTGATAATTGGCATCCCTTATTCACTCCTGATCTTTTGGGGAAGTCTCCTAATGTATCCCCATGGCAGATGATACTTGGTGATGGTTTTGAAAATATACTGTTTATTATTTTTAGGAAAGGCCCTTATATTCCTATACTTTCTGCTGTTTTCAATAGGAATGGGTATTGTATTTTGTCAAAGTTTTCTGCATCTACTGAGATAATCATGTCATTTCTATTTGGTTTTTTATATGATCAATTATGTGAATAATTTTCCTAATATTGAACCATCTTTGCATTCCTGGTATGAATTCCACATAGTCATAATGAATAATATTTGTGATAACTTGCTGAAGTCTTTTTGCTAGTATTTTATTTAAGGGTTTTGCATCTATGTTCATTAAGGAGATTGGTCTGTAGTGTTCTTTCTCTGTTTTTTCGTCTACCTGGCTTTGGAATCAATATCATATTTGTGCCATAAAAAGATTTTTTTATAATTCCTTCTTTGCTCATTTTGTCAAATATTTTGCATAGTATTGGGGATAATTGTTCTCTAATGTTTGATTAAATTCACTTGTGAATCTATCTGACATTCAGAATTTTTTCTTAGGAAGTTCCTAGATGTCTTGTTCAATTTCTTTTTCTAAGATGGGATTATTTAAGTATTCTCTTTTCTCTTTTGTTAATGTAGGCAATTTAAATTTTTTTGCAATTATTCACCTATTTCACTTAGATTTTTATATTTATTGCCATATAATCAGGCAAAATAATTCTTTATAATTACCTTAATTTCCTCTTAATTAGAAGTGAGATCACCCTTTTCATCTTTGATGTTGTTAATTTGATTCTCTATTTTATTTTTCTTAAATAGATTAATGAATACTTTATTTTATTTGTTTTTTAAAATACCAGCTCCTGGTCTTCTTTGTTATTTCCATAGTTCTTTTACTTTCATTGTTATTAATTTCTCTTTTGATTTTTAGGATTTCCAATTTGGTCTTCATCTGAGTGTTTTTAATTTGTTCTTTTTCTAGTTTTTTTAGTTGTATGCCCAATTCATTAATCTCCACTTTCTCTTTTTTGTTAATATGGGCGCTCAATGATATAAAATTCCCCATGAGTACTGCTTTTGCAGTTTCCCAGAAGAAGTTGATATGTTGTTTCCTCATTATCATTCTCTTCAAAGAAATCATTAATTGTTTCTGTGACTTGTTCTTTAAACAAATAGTTTTGGAGACTGAAATTATTTAATTTCCAATTAGTTTTTTATTTACCTCTCCATGTGCCCTTATTAAAAATTATTTTATTGCATTATGCTCTGAAAAGATTGCATTTATTATTTCTGCTCTTTTGCATTTGTTTTCCATGTTTTTATGTCCTAGTACATGGTCAATCTTTGCAAATGTATCATGGGCTGCTGAAAAGAAGTTGTATTACTTTTTATCCCTATTTATTTTTCTCCATATACCTATTAACTCTAAATTTCCCAAGATTTCATTCACATCTCTTACGTCTTTCTTATTTAATTTTTGGTTTGATTTATCTAGATTTGATAAAGGAAAGTTAAGGTTTCCCACTAGTATAGTTTTACTATTTTTCTTTCTTAAGCTCCTATATTTTCTCTTTTAAAAATCTGGATGCTATACCATTTGGTACATGCATTTTGAGTAATGATATTTTTAATTGTCTATACTGCTTTTTATCAGGGTGCAATTACTTCCATTATCGCTTTTAATCAGATCTATTTTTACTTTGGCTTTGTCAGATATCATGATTGCGACTCCCGTCTTCTTTTTCTCAGTTGATGCCCAATAAATTTTGCTCTAGCCTCTTACCTTTATCCTGTGCGTGTCTTCCTGCCTCATGTGTGTTTCTTGTAGGCAATGTTCCATTTTATGGGTGAGTTCACTCTATTCACATTCAGACTTATGATTACCACCTGTATATTCCCAGTCATTTTGATTCCCTCTTTTAGTCCTGCCCTTTCTTCTTTCACTATTTCCTTCTACACCAGTGTTTTGCTTTTAATCAGTCCCCTTTTTTCTCAACCTTATTTTAATTTCCTTCCCATCCCCTCCCTTCTTATTCTCCTGCTATTTCCCTTTAAGGTCTATTTCCCCCCCCAAAATTGTTCCCTCCCTTTTAATACTTCCCACCCCTAATGCTCCCACTTCCTTATTCCCTTTCAACTTCTCTGTAGGGTATGATAGAATTCTATATCCCAATAGGTCTGGTTGTTCTTGCTTCTTAGAACTGATTCCACTGAGATTAAGTTTTAAGTAATACCTATTACCTTTCTCTTCCTCCCCTTCTTATAATAGTATTCTCCCCAACCCCCACCATGAGACTCTTTATGTGCTATAATTTATTCTATTTTTCTTCTTTCTTCAAATTTCTCTTAGTGCCATCCTCTTTCCCCACCCCTTTTATTTTACATATCATCTTAAACATCTTAATACCACAAGCTCTGCCTATGAATAATTTTTCTATCTACTATGATAATGAAAACAATTTTTAAGTTACATATATCATTTTTCCACATAGGAATATAATCAATTTTACCTTACTGAAGCCCTTTAATTTTTTCCCGTCTTTCTCCTTTTACCTTTTTATGGTTCTGTTGAATTTGGTATTTGGACATCCAATTTTCTGTTTACTGCTGGTCTTTTATTTAGGAATACTTGGAAAGCTTTTGTTTTCTTAAGTGTCCATACTTACCCCCTGAAAGTATATAGTAACTTTTGATGGGTAGGTGATTCTTTGTTGTAGACCTAATTCTCTTGCCTTCTGAATATTATATTCCAAACACTGTGATCCTTTAGTGTGGAGGCTGCCAGACTTGTGTAACCCTGACTGTGGCTCCTTGATATCTGAATTGTCTCTTTCTGGCTGCTTGCAATAATTTTTCCTCGGCCTGGAAGTTCTTGAATTTGGCTATTAAGTTCCTTGAGGTTGTGTTTTAAGGACTTAATGTAGGGGGTGATCTGTGGATTCTTTCAATGTTTATTTTGCCCTCTTGTTCAAGAATATTAGAGCAGTTTTCTTGAATAATTTCTTGTAATATGATATTAAGGCTTTTATTTTTTTCAGGCATTCAGGTAGACCAATAATTGTCAAATTATCTCTCCTGAATCTGTTTTCCATGTCACTTGTTTTTTTTTTCTTTTTTTTTTTTTTTTTTAAACCCTTGTACTTCAGTGTATTGTCTCATAGGTGGAAGAGTGGTAAGGGTGGGCAATGGGGGTCAAGTGACTTGCCCAGGGTCACACAGCTGGGAAGTGGCTGAGGCCAGGTTTGAACCTAGGACCTCCTGTCTCTAGGCCTGACTCTCACTCCACTGAGCTACCCAGCTGCCCCCCATGTCACTTGTTTTTTTGATGATATATTTCATATTTCCATCTTTTTAAAATTCTTTTGATTTTGATTTATTAATTCTTGCTGTCTTGTGGGATCATTAGCTTCTATTTGCTTTAAAGACTGATTTTTAGCTATGATCTTTTGATTTTTCTTTTAAGTTTCGTCTGTCCTGCTTTTCATTGCTTCCAGCAGGTCATTTGTGGTCTCCAATTTGCTTATTATTTCATGTGATTTCTGTGCTTCTTTTACCAAGTGGGAGATTCTGTATTTTAAACTGTTATTTTCTTTTCGAATTGTTTTCATTTCTATTTCCTATTTTCCTTCTCATTTTTCCTCTATCTTTCTTACTTTATTCTTGAACTCCTTTTTGAGTTCTTTGAGAGCTTGTGACTAATTTCTAGTGTAGAGGGTGATCTATGGATCCTTTCAATGTCTATACTGCCCTCTTGTTGTAGAACTTCAGGGCAATTTTGCTGAATAATTTCTTTTAGTATGGAGTCCAAATTTCTATTAATTTCTGCTTTTTCAGGGAGACTAATGATTTTCAAATTGTCTCTTCTAGATCGGTTTTTTTGGTCTGTCACTTTCTCATTGAGATATTTCATATTTCCTTCTATTTTTTCAGTCTTTTGACTTTGTTTTATTTGTTCTTGCTGTCTTGAGAGATCATTAGCTTCTAACTCCTCAATTCTAGCCTTCAGGGACTGGTTTTCCTTTTCAATCTGGTCATTTCTGGTGTTCAATTTGCTTATTAGTTCATTTGATTTCTGAGCCTCACTTTCCAATTGCAAAATTCTGCCTTTTAAACTGTTATTTTCTTGCCTGATTTCCTTTTGATCTATTTCCCATTTCTCTAGCCAAATCTTTTCCAACTTTCTCGTCATCTCAGATTTGAACTCTTCAAGAGCTTGTGACCAGTTTTCATTATTTTGGGAGGGGCCAGATGTGTTTGCTTGTTTGTTCCCCTCTTCTGTTTCCTCAGTTGTCTGGATTTTCTCTGTGTAAAAGTTGTCAAGTGTTAAAGATTTCTTCTTCTTGTTGTTAATCTTTCTCTTTTGGCCTTTCTGATTCTAGGTTGCCATTGTTAGCCCAGTCCGTTCTCAGCTTTATGCTCATGCTCAGGGTCTGTCTGCACTCTTTAGGCTCCTGAGGCCTCAGGTCTGATTGTTCTCAAGGTCAAGCCCCCTGGTGGACCCCCTTGCTTGATACTCTGCCGGAGGTTCCTTTACAGGTCTCATAGAGCTGCTTCCACAGTCGTATACCCGTCTGCACCAGTTCCCCACTCAGGGTTTCAGAGCCTTCGCTCACACTCGTGCCTGTGTCCTCCTCTGCCCGGGTCTGCGCTCCGTGTCCTCACTCAAAGTCCATGTGCGTTCTTTAGCCTTTTGGGGTCCTAAGACTTGCTGCTCTCAGGAACAGGCCGTGGAGCTGCCAGTGACTCAATGGGTGCCCCAAACTTGCTCTATTTCTTTTGAGCTGGCTTTGGCATTGTAGATGGTGTGTGTGTGTGTGTGTGTGTGTGTGTGTGTGTGTGTGTGTGTGTGTTGCTCAGCCTGTGATTTAGTGAGAGCTGTTTCACCCCTTTATAGCATGGAAATGCCCCTATTCCACGTACCTTCCATGTTGCGCCCTGTTGTAGGGTCCCTCTGTTCATCTGGATTTGTTTTTAATGTCCCCTTGAGGAGTCCTGTATGTTTTGGTTAGGAGAGGTTAAGCACTGCTTTTTACTCTGCCTCCATCTTAACCCAGAAGTCGCTTGTGACTAATTTCCATTTTTTTGAAAGTTTGGATGTGTTTGTTTGTCACTATCTGCTATTGCTTCTCTATTTTGGTCTTTTTCTCCATAGAAATTATCCAAAGTCAAGAGCTTTTTTTTTGCTGCTGCTTCTTCTTTTTTTCTACCAGTGGATTGAGGTTCCTGAATATCGATTGCTTTCTTAGCTTCTGTCTTGTAGGACTTTGTTTTGGTAGTATATTTCCTTCCCAGTCAGAAACTAGAGTGAGGGCAGGTAATGTGATCTTATCTATGTTACCTGCTTTAAAGAGTTTTGCCCTGAGGCTATCTTTCCAGCCCTTGATGCCTTGGTTGTGTCCAGTCTTGTTTCTGCCCAAGCTTCATACTCTGCTGCCTAGTCTCCATGTTCCTCAGACTCGGGTTTCAAGTTACATGGCCAAAGCCTTGCACTGCCCTCAGGGTTAAATTTGTGGTGCTTTCAGCCAACCTCTGAGAATTTAGAGATTGACCTCTCTCAGACTCTAGCAAGGTAGGTGGTGTGGGGGAGGAGTGATCAGATTGCCCTTTGATAATTTGCACTTTCACCCCCTTATAGCATGGGAATCACCAAAAACTGCCTACCTTTAAGGATGCATTGCATGGGAGAGCCCCTTTGTTTCTCTGATTTTCTTTCCATTCTTTGGAGATGCTTTATAATGATTGGTTGGAAGGAGATTCAGAAGGCACTTGCTGCTATACTGCCATTTTAGCTCTGCCTCAAATACCAGAGTTCTAATCCAGTCGCAGACCTATACTATCTGTGTGACCATGAGTAAGTCATTTAAGTTCAGTCTGCATTAAATGTAAAAAGGACATAATGGAAGTGCCAACAATTTTTCAAATGATTTTAATATTTTTAAAAATATATCAAATATTTTATTAAATATTTGTAAAGGACTTAGCACTGGACTTGGCACATACTAAGAATCTAATAAGTCCTCATTCTTCCCTTTCCTCCTCAAAAAATGATAATTCAGATTTTCAGAAGAAATCAATATTTGGCAAAGGTAAAGAATGTATACATAAGCAAAGGTGAAGAATAATGCAGTGTCCTCATTCATTCATTCATTCATTATGTATTTAATAAGAACCTATGATGTGACAGGTACTATGCTAGTCAATAAGAACACAAAACCAAAGGGGAAACTGGTTGTTTCATCCAATTAGGTTTCTTTTGCCATTATTTCAGGCTGCCTCAAAAAAGCATAAAGATCAAGGTAGATATGTTTAACATCACTCTGCTGCCTGAAATGAACTATGAATCAGAATGCTACTCCATAAGAAAATGGGAAGAACAGACACTTGTAAGGTTCAACTTTCCTACAATGCCAAGATGGATATGGATGTGGAAAATCCCTCTCCAGGACCGTATGCGAAGTTAGTACCTTCATAAGCAGTGATGAGGACCAAATAATTAGAGATAGTATATCATTAGTAAAGATGCTAGACTTTACTAAGTATATCATTAGTAAAGATGCTAGACTTGTCATATACAGATATCAAATGACAAATAAATTTATGGTCCACAATATGGCAAAAATATACATATATTTACATAGCATTTTAGTTTGTATAGTTGACAAGTTTTAAAACTCTATTATATTTGAACATAACAGAAGCCTTAATGTACATAATAGAATGGATACATTGATCCCGTGTTATGTATAAGAAACTAAAAGGTTCAATAAATTACCAATAGTTACAAAGCTAGTAAGCATCTGACTTGGAAAGCATTTGAAGTTTCTTCTGAGTTCAATACTTTTTTCACCAGATAATACAAAATGACAACACAGAATAAATCAATGGTCCATTTATTTGGGTAGAGATGTAAACAGGGAGCATAGGATTTCTGGAGTTTCTGGTTTCTGGTTTTCAGTACATCTGCTTTTGTTGGTTGATGACTGGTGACAGAATCAAAACAAATTAGGAATATCTCAAGTTTTAATAAGTAATTGAAATTGTTTCTACAGGAAATATCAGTTAAAAATTTTGGTGGAAAAAAAAAACAACAAAAAAGCTTTGTGGTACTTCTCAATGTGACAGCAATAAAATTTCCTTACAATATTTCCTACCATCCCAGGCTTTCAAGAAATGTTGCTGTTGAAAAGATTAAAATGTACTTTTAAGGTCAAAAAAACTTTTCTGTGATTTGATTTAATTATCAACTATGGTTTTCCCTCCTAGGAGCTGATTAAGTTATGGGGAGTTTATTCTAGCTACTAAACTCAATAGATAATTACTTAATACCATTTGATTGTAAGTACTTATTTATGTTTCCATCATTTCCCTTTTCAAAGAGTTGTGGCAGTGTGGATTACCATAATAACCAATAGATATGTATAACTAAGGTAGAGACTTGGCATTTTAGACTGAAGAGAGAACTGTGAGAGGTTTCATAAGGTGGTCAAAGGATCTCTGTTAGGAAAACTAGTATTGAAGCTAGGAAATTAGGGACTGGTGAATGAACCACTACCATAATATAAAAGTTAGCTTGCAAAGACAGGTATCCAATGGAAAACAAAGATAGCTTCAAGGGTCATTGTCCTTTGAGAAAGAGAAAAGTACTAGTTATCGTATAAAAGCATCAATTCTCAGAGCCCAAGAAAGAGCTACACTTAAGAAGACTCTAATAAACATACCTTTTCGTAACTTGTGTTATCTACAAATATGTTTCACTATCATTGTGCTATAAGTTTAAACTCACTCTCCCCAATGATCTTGTAATGGAAGAGAAAGAAAGGAAGGAGAAATAGTAGACCTTTAGAAGTATTTTTGTGTTTTTTTTTGTTTGTTTTTTTCAAAACTATTTCTATTTCTGCTTGGTATTATTTTTTTCTAAAAGTCATCTAAGTCTACAAGCTGATAATCAATAGCAAGCATAGTGGGAGTTTATAGGCAAGAGAACTAGAAATGTTAGTCTCTCAGGGTTATAAATAGAGTCGTTTTTTAAAATATTTTTTTAAAAGCCTTACCTTCAATCTTAGAATCAATACTGTGTATTGGTTCTAAGGCAGAAGAGTGGTAAGGGCTAGACAATAGGGGTTAAGTGACAATGTCTCAAGTCAGATTTGAACCTAGGACTTCCCATCTCTAGGCCTGGCTCTCAATCCACTGAGCCACCCAGCTACTCCCTTTTTAAAATATTTTTTTAAAATTTCAATAAAATGTATTTTCTTCTGATTACATATCATTGCAAATATTAATTTTCTGGTATTTTATGATCCATGCTTTCTCTTTCCCTCCTATCCCTTCCTCCTCCCCAAGAAGGCACAAAATATGATATGGGTCAGCCTTCATGAACCTTTTAGAGTTTGAGTGCCCAAAGGGTAAATTCAAGCTGTCTGTAAGCCCCCTGCATTTTTGGAAAGAGTTGAAGAAGGAAGTGCTTGCTTTGGGCTTCCAGACAGAGGGGTGGATCATACAAAATGTCCTCTGGTGCTGAGAAGAGGGGGAACAGACCAGCTCCCTGAGTGCCAGCTCTGTACACATGCCACATCTCTGCCAATGCTGATATAGGCTGTACATATATTATTATATAATACATATTTCCTGTTAGTTCTTTTGTGAAAGAAAACACATGTTGCTTACACTAGACAAAATTCATGGAAGAAAGAAAGAATATTATGTTTCAATTTGTAGTCAGACTCCATCTTTTCCTTTTATTGTAGTAGATATTTTTTGTCACAAGTCTTTCAGAGTTATACTGGATTCTTGCCTTGCTGATAATAGATAAGTCATTCACTGGTGATCATTGGACATCATTGTTGTGACTGCATACAACATTGTCCTGTTTCTGCTCACTTCACTTTGCATCACTTTATCTGTCTTTCCAGGATTTTTTGTGATCATTTTGTTTGTCATTTCATATGATACAGTAGTACTCCATTATAAGCATATACCACCACTTGTTCAGTCATTCCCTAGTTGATGGACATTGCTTCAGTTTCCAGTTCTTTGCCATCACAAAAAGCGCTGCTCTAAATATTTTTGAACAACTAGGATCGTGAAAGAGTAAATATTAGTCATCTTTTAAGAGCCTGACCTACCAATATGAGTATAGATTGAGGAATTAGTCCCATACGGAATTATATATATATATATATATATATATATATATATATATATATGTAATTTGTGGAAAGGGAAGTACTTAGAGATTAGGAGATCAAGAAAGGTTCCATGTAAAAGATGATGCTTCAGTTTAGGCTTGAAACAACCTGGGACTTTTAAGAGGGAGGTCAAGAAGGAGAAAAATTACAGGCACAGAGAAAGGCTTGGGCAAAGGGGCAAAGTGAATGAGGTTAGAGATGGACTGTCTGGAGTCAGTGTCTGAGGCAGGATTTGGACTCAAGATCTCTCTGATTCAAGGACCAGCAATCTCTTCATTGTGCCACCAAGTTACTATGAGTTGCCTTATAAGAGAGAGAAAGTTTAGATGTAAGAGATACTATAGAGCAGTAGTGTCCAAAGCAAATAGAAATGGAGGCCACTAAACCATATATAAGTAACTCTGGGATATATAATAACTTAGAAAACCAACATATCAAGGTTAGATTTTGTTTTATTGTATTTTTATTTATTTTGTTAAATATTCCTCTATTATATTTTAATCTTTTAAATTAATTTTAAATTAATAAAATTTCATTTATTTCTGTCCTTGCTCATTAGTGTTGTGGGCTACATGCAACCCACTGACCTCATATTAGTACTTCTTGTGTAGAGACAGAGAACAAGTATAGTAACTGAGCAGATATTAGGGATAGATTGGAAAACAATGGGTAAAAGATGAAGAAAACCATATTTAAGATTTATATGAAGGGAAATTTAATAATTAACCTATCCAAGAATGGATTTCCCTGAGAACTAATGATTATTCTCCAAAACATGTCTTCAAGATTTGGCAAAATTATCTCAAATTTTGGACATTATGCAGAGAATTCCAAGCTAGACCTGGGCTAGACTAAATAGTTTTTTAATTGCTTTTAAATCTAAGATTCTGAGACAATTGTTGTTATTTACATAATAGTTTTTTGTTGTTTTTTGTTTTGTTTTTTACCACTGAATCATATATTTCCTTAACTTTTTATGCATGAACATTAAATCATCCAAATGATGTCTTTTATCTTTGTCTTTTAAGAATTTCAAAACCTTAAATATCAGACACTTTCCTTGGTTATATGTTAAATGTATTTTGGTATATTTGCAAATTTTTAACACCTTCCATCCAGAATAAAGGAGAACCAGCATGTGTAATTATTATTTCAAAATATATTATACCCTGTTTACATTTATTGAGGATTTAAGGGAAACACAGAATCATTTCTTAATCCATAATCTCATTTTTAAGAACAAAAGAAATAAGGAAAATAGAGAAGGTTGATCCCTAGAGCTTGTTAATTAGAAACTAATTGGATGAAAAAGTAAGAGTTATCATATTATCAATGATTTCCCCATTTGTTTTTAATACTGAATAGTGTATTGCATATACATTTGAGATGAGTTCATTAAAGATCCATTTTAATTAAAAATGATAAATAATATGCAAATAAGACATATGCAGATGTGCTAGATACTCTTTACCATTTCTGTATTAGTAATTAAGAAGCAAATTTAAAATGGTAAGTATTTCCTACTCCTAGAAATGTTTATCTGGCTATGAATTTCACATTTTGTTTTGTTGGCTGTTTTTTCAGGGGCTTAAAGAAGATTTTGTAAAGATTTAATTCTCCAAGAAAGAAGACATTGATGTCTGGTAATCATTCACAGAGTATAGCAATATGACTCCGATGAAAAGGTATATTTTCAACATATTAGGAAAGATCCTACAGACTATGGTTTTAGCCTTTTGTTTCTAAACTTCAAAGACTGGGAAATTGAATCCTGTGTGGAATGAAATATGTCGATTAGTTGGCTGAGCCAACAGGAGGTTTGAGTATTTAGTTGTGCTGGGCACCTGATAATGTCATAATAAATTTTTTTTCTTCCTTTTTGATTGCAGCTGTGTAGCCATCCAATTTAAGTAAAAACAGTCAACACTGAGTATTGTTCATTTGGTCTCTATTTAATATCTGGCCAGGGGAAATCTGTTTTCTATGTGTGTGCAAAAAGCAAAGTCATTTGGCTTTGCAAAGAAAATGTCTAAGTGCCCCAAGCCAAAGATAAACAGGAAAATGACAAGGCTTCAGTATCATTCAATGCCATTTATGCCCTGGCTACAGCCTCACATTAAAAGTCAGCTAAATTATTGTCCAGTTTTAGTTCAGTGGTTGGAAATAAATTACTTGCACATCTCTTGTGAATTAAGTTATCCCTATGCATACGTATAAATCAAACAGAAAGGAAGGAAATTACCCCTCAAATGCTTACAGACCTATATTCTTCATTCATAATAACATAGATTTCATCTACAGAAATTTAATAGTGTAGTACAGTTAATATGTTTCAAAGATGACCTTATAACATTCAAGATTATTAACTACACCAAATCAGAGCTGTGATTCTGGGCTGCCAGTTTCTCTGCAATATGCCAAAGCCATATGATACAACAATTTAATACAAGAGGGATAACTTCTTGGAGTACCTGATAAAGTGTCAGCCTGTATCTATTTTGATATTTCCATTGTTTATTTTATTTTTTCCTTTTGCTGACAAATCCATGAATGAGAATCAGAATATTAAAAATAGATTCATATTAGTAACTTTCTCTCCAACTGGGATTAAATTAATGCTGGTTCAAAGAAATCTTTAACTGTTTAAAATTACTACCCTCATTTAAGGGCCTATGCTAGGACCATTTAAAATTTTACAGCTATTTTTGAACCATATGCATACATGGTTTAGCATAAAAGGGAAAAAACCCTGCATTTAGGGGATAAGAAACCTGGATTCAGTTCTCTTTTCTATTCATATGAATGATTTTTTAAGTGCATATCATTTGCAACACAATTTTCCTATGTAAAATGAGAGGGCTGATCTAGTTGACCTGAAAAGTCTTTTTCAATCTAAATCCTCTTATTTTATGGACAAATAGCTCTACCTACAATTTAAGTTTTGTTTGTTTTTATTCTCTCTGTCCCCAGTGGTAACTTTAAAGTTCTGTTAGTTTTTAAGGTATTTTCCACTTCTAATATTATTTTGGAAATAGCTTAAGGCATTTCTACCTTGTTAAATGTGATTTCAGCTTTTTTAATATTAATTTTTCATCATTCTCTTTGAACTGAAAATTATTGTTTTAACAACCTCCTATACAATTAGATACAAAAAGAATAGTGTTGTCTTAGAGCAAGAAGTAGGTTCTCCCTCTCTAGAAGTATTAAACTCTAGAGGGGAATCTTGCTCAGCTATAGGTTAGATTCGGTGACTTCTGTCCAACACAGAAATTATGTGATTAACTAATTACATTTTCATTTTTATAAATTATAGATCAGATTTTCCCTTTTTCTTGCAAATTCTATGGAATCAAATAAAACAAGCATTTCCATATATAAAGAAAAATAATATTGTACATAAATGAAATCATAAACATAATATTTAGTGTTTTTTTCTTTATTTCTACATAATAAATTCCATCTACAATTGTCCCAGTCACTCCCCATCCTCCCTGAATCACAAAAGGGATCATGTCAGATACCACATTTCATACAAATTAATTCTTTCATATTTTCACCTTTCAGTTCACTCTATGGAGGTAATTCAAAATTTACTTTTCTACTATTAATTCTTTAGTTATGTATAATGTTCTTTTGGTTCTGTTCATTTCACTGTTTGTTATTCTGTGTACTTATTTCCAAGTTGTTGTTTGTTAATTAACCTGCTCATCACTTCTTATAGCAAGCAGTATTCTATCACAATCACCACAGTTTGTTTAACTATTCCATCATTGATAGACATTGCCTCAGTTTTCAATTCTTTCCCAACATGAAGAGAGCTGCTATAAATATTTTGGAATATATGAGTTCTTTTACTTTTCCCTGATCTATTTAGGAAACAGACCCATTGCTAGGTCTAAGGATATCTCAAGATTTACAATTTTCCAGGTGTAATCCCAGTTGTTCTCCAATGTGGCTGGATCAGTTCATACCTTCAAGAATGGTGTGTTGGCATTCCTATTTTTCTACATCCCCTCCAACATTTGTTACTTTGTCATAATCTTATTATAGTCAGTCTCATGAATGTGAGGTGATATCTCAGAATTGTCTTGGTTTGCATTTCCTTAATTAGTTGTGAGTTAGAGCATTTTTTCACATATCTGCATATGGTTTTGTTTTCTTCATCCAAAAATTATCTCATCATAGCTTTTGTCCATTTAGCAATTGGACAATGGATCTTATTCTTTTAAATTTGACAAAATTCTCCATATATTTTAGGTATGAGACCTCTATCAGTGAGGTTGTCTAAACATTTTCCCCCAGTTTTCTGCTTTCTTTCTAATCTTGGCCAGGTTTTTTTAATTTGTACAAAATTTTTTTAATTTAATGTACTCAGTATTGACCATTTTAGATTTCATAATTCTCTCCATCTCTTGTTCACTCTAATTCCTCTATTATTCATAAATATAATCGGTAGTATGTTCCCTGTTTAATTTACTTATATCCCTTTTTACATCTAGATCATATATCTATTTTAGCTTATCTATCTGTCAAATTGGCTTCCAGTTGCCTTGATGCTTTTTACTGAAAAGTAATTTCTTATTCGAAAAACATAGATCTATGCTTTTGTCAAATACAAGGTTACTGTAATTGTTTACTGCTTTTTGCTATATGTTTATTCTATTCCACTAATCTACCTTTCTATTTCTTAGCCAGTACCAGATGGTTTTGATAATTATTGCTTTATATTACACTTTAAGAACTGGCACTCTTAGGTTCCTTTATGTTTTTATTTCATTAATTATTTTGATATACTTGATCATTTGTTTTTCCAAATGAATTTTATTAGATAATTTAATTCACATGGTGTGAAAAAGTGGATTAGTTTTGGTTGGGTTGTCATTTTAATTATATTGGCTCTGCTCATCATTAAACAATTGTTATTTCTATAATTATTTAGATCTAACTTTATTTGGAAAAAAATGTTTCATTGTTATGTTCATATAGTAACTAGGTTTGTTTTGGCACATTATACTCTCAGGTATTTTATTCTATCTGAGGTTATTTTCAATGGACTATCTCTATCTCTTCTTCTAAGACTTTGTCAGTAAAATATAAAAATGCAGATGATTTATGTGGATTTATTTCATATTCTACTAAAATTATTCATCATTTTAACTAACTTTATAGTTCAATCTTTAGGATTCTTCACATATACTATGATGTCATCTTCAAATAGAAAGTTTAATTAACTCTTTTCCATTCTGAGTCCTTAAATGACTTTTCTTCTCTTATTGCTATTGATAGAATTTTTAATAATATGTGAAATAATATTGGTGACATCCTTGTTTCACTCCTGATCTTATTAGGAAGGCTTCCAGCTCTTCTCTATTACAAATAAAGTGTACTGATAGTTTTAGGTAGATGCTTCATATCATTTTAAGAAAATATCCAGGAAATCAGCTGGGGGGTTTCTGGGAAGATGATGGCTTAGACAGAGAAAATCTTAAAACCTCTGCACCCTTTCCACACAGAGATAGAAAACAATGTGCTTCAAGAAGAAAGAGGACCAAATCTAACAACAGGACAGAGTAGGGGGATCCTACTGCTGGAAAGCTCAAGAGGTATGCTGAGAAAAAGGCTTGGATTCTTGAACTGTTGGGTCTGAGAGTATAGAAGGGTAATCCCAGGACCACTCCCCCACCGGCTGTGTGGAGTCTCCAGAGGCCCCTGAAATCTCTGGGCTGGAGGGCACACCAGCCCAGAGACAGGGCTTTGCTGGAGATGGACTTGGGGAGTAGGACACAGCCATCAGGGAGGTGGATAGAGGAGAAAGCCAGAGAAACACAGCAAAAATGCTCAAAAGAAGGAATCTTAGAGAGAGCCAAACCTCGGACCACTTGGCTTCCTCACATGGAGATAGAGAACAAAGGGCTTCAAGAGGAAAGAAAACCAAATCAAACACAAGTACTGCTCAAGAGGACCCTACTGCTAGACAGCTTAGCTCAGCAAAAACACTCCTTCATGTCCTTTCACATTGTTGTTCTTTCTCCTCTCCAGGTTTAAACCTTAGGGCAGTTTAAGAAGTGCAAACTAATCCAAAAAATACAGGCTAAATACCAACAACTGGAAAGACAAGAAGCCTTCAGAGGGAAGAGAAAGTAACTACAAACCTCCATTGCCAGCCAAGGGAAGATCATTCATGAAAGATCATTAAATACATTAGCTCAAACTAGCAGAACAGAAAAGGAAAAATATTAGTAAACAACAGAAAAAGAGAAAAGAAATGACAATTTACAGCTTTTTTCAAGGAAGTGAAAAGAGAGCAAATGAAATAGAAATAGAAGAAGAGGAAGAAGTTCCAGTGAATTGAAGATCTCAAAATTCAATTAACTCAAGAACTTCAGGAACTCAAAAAGTAACCAGGAGAGGCAAGAGAGGCTGAAGACAATTTGAAAAAGGAAATATATGAACTACAACAAGAAAATAAAGTCTTAAAAGCCAAAGTTGACCAGTTTAAAAAAGAAGCAAAGAAGGAAAAAGATGATCTGAAAAGAAAATCAGACCAAAAAGAGAATGATGACCAAAAAGCCAGAGATGAAATTCAGTCTTTAAAAAATAGAACTCAAAAATTAGAAGCAAATGACTTCACAAGGCAGCAAGAATATATAAAACTAAATTTTGAAAATGAAAAATTTGAGGAGAGTATGAAACACCTCATTGATTCTACCAAAGATCTGGAGAACAAATCTCAAAGAGTCAATTTAAGAATTATTACTTTACCAGAACATCATGACAAAAGAATAAGTTTAGACATCATCCTGCAGGAAATTATTTAAGAAAACTTCCCTGACATTTTCAAACAAGAGGGAAAAATGGAAACAGAAAGAATCCCCGAATCGCCTCTTACATTTAATCCACAACTGAAAATTTACAGGAATATTATAGCCAAATCCAAAACTACCAGACAGAGGAAAAAATATTACAAGCTGCTAAAAATAAGTCATTCAGATATCAGGGAACCACAGTTAGGATCTGGCAACTACATTGAGGGACTGGAAGGCATAGAACATAATATTCTGGAAAGCAAGAGAACTGGGTCTATCACCAAGAATCAACTATCCAGCAAAACTGACATTTTTTGCAGGGAAAAGAATGGTCATTCAATAAAATTGAAGACTTCCAAGCATTCATAAAGAAAAAAAACAGACTTAAATGCAGAGTTTGTTGCCCAAACACAGAACTCAATTACCCCAATAAGTAATTAAGAGAGTAGGGAAAAAAAATCTTTTCTTTAAGGAACCCAATAAGTTCAATCAATTTGTATCCTAGAAGAAAAGAAGATATTGGCAAATATTAAAAATTCTTATTATCACCAGGGTAACTAGAAGTTTACTTAGAGGGAACAGTGTCAAATTGTATAGGATGCAATGTCAAGATATACATATATATATATACATATATATATGAAACTAGAGGGAAAAAAGAAGGTAATATTAAGAAAATTGGGAAAACAAAAAAAATGGAGTAAATTTATATTCTATAAAGAAATGTGTGGGGCAAACAAGGGAGAAAATCAATGCACTGGAAGGGTAAAGAGGTTAGAGAGAGGAAATACTTAATACTTAAGTGCAATGAAATTAACTTAAAGAAGGAAGAACAACCAGATCAATTGAGGCAGAGAATTGATTCCTGCCCTATAGAGAAGTAGAAGGGTAACAAAAGGACTAGTGGGGAGGGAAGCAACACTAGGGAAGGAGAGGGCAGGGAGAGGTTAGCTCAAAAAGACCCTAAAGAATAATAAGAGGGGAATAAGGGGAAGGGGAGAAAGAGAAGTACAATAAGGGAGGGGATCAGGGGAATTGATTAAAAACAATACTGGTATAGAAGGAAATAGTGAAAGAAAAAGAACAGGACAAGGAGAGAGAATCAAAATGTCTGGGAATATACAGTTGATAATTATAACTCTGAATGTGAATGGGATGAACTCACCCATAAAACAGAAGCACATAGAAGAGTAGATTAGAATCCAAAATCCTACCATATTTTGTCTACAAGAAACACATATGCGACAGGCAGACATACATAGAGTAAAAATGAAAGGATGGAGCAAAATCTATTGGGCTTCAACTGAGAAAAAGAAAGCAGGAATGGAGATCATGATTTCTGACAGAGCCAAAGTAAAAATAGATCTGGTTAAAAGAGGTAGGGAAGCTAATTACATCCTAACCCCCTCATTCTTTATGAAGTTATTTGATTTTTGTTTCCAAGGTCATATATATATATATATATATATATAAATTTTTAATACATTATGGTCTGAGAGATGCAATTAATATTTCTGCTTTTTAATATTTAACTATAATGGTTTTGTGCTCTAATATATGTTTAATTTTTATAAAGGTGCCATATACCACTGAGAAGAATGCATAATTTTTTCTGTTCCCATTATTTCTATTTTTCTTCCCTTTACTACTTGAAAATTTTTTGATTTATTGCCTCTTCTAAAAGAAACAACAAATATAAATAAAAATGTTGGTTCCAATTAAATAATATACCCTGTTATCAGTTAAATTGTTAATTTTTTTATGTATTTACTTGTTTTCTCTCATTTCTGATTTGCTTTAGGTTCCTTTTGTTATTCCTAGCAAATAGCAGAATAGCGATATTATTCTGGTTAGGAAATACGTTACCTGTATAGTTCCCCAGTGTACAAATAATATACTAAAATGAATTGATTATGGATATACTGATTATTTACTCTGCTTGCTGTGTTTACAAAGTATCTTCAGTTTATATAAGTGAAGTGAAGCTCATAAGTGAACTTCTCTTTAGGGCCAGGTGCAAGGATGCTAAGGAGACTCTTGTTATACAAAAATAAACTATTTATTGAGAATTTAAGGATATAAAAGGATTTCTAACTAAAGAATTCTAACTCCACCCAAATTAAAACTCCCTGGTTCCACAAGAAACCACTTCTCCTGTTTCCACTGGCTATACTGACCCTTCCTGATTTGACTAACCCAAATTTTCCCAATTCTACAATAAATTAACACTGTTATCATGATAAGCAGTATATAATTCTCAACTTTGTTTCCAAGTTATAAAAATAATAAAGGCAAGCTCGCTGAGCCTCAGAAAGAACCAAGTTAGGACTCTGAGGCTTAGCAGACTCAGAGACCAAACCAAAGATTTCATCTTTCGTTGGTCTTCTCAGAGATAAAACAATCTGTGAAACAGCAATAGACAGTCACTAGTGTTTCCCAAGTTGGAAAAGGAAATCACTTAGCTCCTTTTAGCTTTTCCCTTTTTTCCTTTTACCTTTAGACATTGAGGAAAGAAAAGATGTCACCTTCTCCCAGCACTAAGAGAGAGAGCCACTGCCACAGAAAAACCTTTACACCTCCCACACACACTCTCAACATTTGAAACTGACACTCTGTCTTAGATCTGTTTCAAACTTTAATTCTTTCTCAAACCAGTTTATCCACTTTTTACCTCTAAACTAATGTAACAATTTAATTTCTAATACTATCCTTATACTAGGTAGTAAAGTTGTCAGGTAACAGGGGAATCAATATGGCAAGAAGAATCAGATATAAAGCATATAATGAAGTAATAGACATAAGTTAGAAAGTGTAATGATTAAAATGGGTTTGACAAATATAAGAATTAAAAAAGGTCATTATTTATAAAAAATAATTAGGGGCAGCTGGGTAGCTCAGTGGAGTGAGAGTCAGGCCTAGAGACAGGAGGTCCTAGGTTCAAACCCGGCCTCAGCCACTTCCCAGCTGTGTGACCCTGGGCAAGTCAC
>NC_058132.1:567611188-567619239 GCF_016433145.1 Gracilinanus agilis | reverse complement strand
ATATATATATATATATATATATATAAATTTTTAATACATTATGGTCTGAGAGATGCAATTAATATTTCTGCTTTTTAATATTTAACTATAAGGGTTTTGTGCTCTAATATATGTTTAATTTTTATAAAGGTGCCATATACCACTGAGAAGAATGCATAATTTTTTCTGTTCCCATTATTTCTATTTTTCTTCCCTTTACTACTTGAAAATTTTTTGATTTATTGCCTCTTCTAAAAGAAACAACAAATATAAATAAAAATGTTGGTTCCAATTAAATAATATACCCTGTTATCAGTTAAATTGTTAATTTTTTTATGTATTTACTTGTTTTCTCTCATTTCTGATTTGCTTTAGGTTCCTTTTGTTATTCCTAGCAAATAGCAGAATAGCGATATTATTCTGGTTAGGAAATACGTTACCTGTATAGTTCCCCAGTGTACAAATAATATACTAAAATGAATTGATTATGGATATACTGATTATTTACTCTGCTTGCTGTGTTTACAAAGTATCTTCAGTTTATATAAGTGAAGTGAAGCTCATAAGTGAACTTCTCTTTAGGGCCAGGTGCAAGGATGCTAAGGAGACTCTTGTTATACAAAAATAAACTATTTATTGAGAATATAAGGATATAAAAGGATTTCTAACTAAAGAATTCTAACTCCACCCAAATTAAAACTCCCTGGTTCCACAAGAAACCACTTCTCCTGTTTCCACTGGCTATACTGACCCTTCCTGATTTGACTAACCCAAATTTTCCCAATTCTACAATAAATTAACACTGTTATCATGATAAGCAGTATATAATTCTCAACTTTGTTTCCAAGTTATAAAAATAATAAAGGCAAGCTCGCTGAGCCTCAGAAAGAACCAAGTTAGGACTCTGAGGCTTAGCAGACTCAGAGACCAAACCAAAGATTTCATCTTTCGTTGGTCTTCTCAGAGATAAAACAATCTGTGAAACAGCAATAGACAGTCACTAGTGTTTCCCAAGTTGGAAAAGGAAATCACTTAGCTCCTTTTAGCTTTTCCCTTTTTTCCTTTTACCTTTAGACATTGAGGAAAGAAAAGATGTCACCTTCTCCCAGCACTAAGAGAGAGAGCCACTGCCACAGAAAAACCTTTACACCTCCCACACACACTTTCAACATTTGAAACTGACACTCTGTCTTAGATCTGTTTCAAACTTTAATTCTTTCTCAAACCAGTTTATCCACTTTTTACCTCTAAACTAATGTAACAATTTAATTTCTAATACTATCCTTATACTAGGTAGTAAAGTTGTCAGGTAACAGGGGAATCAATATGGCAAGAAGAATCAGATATAAAGCATATAATGAAGTAATAGACATAAGTTAGAAAGTGTAATGATTAAAATGGGTTTGACAAATATAAGAATTAAAAAAGGTCATTATTTATAAAAAATAATTAGGGGCAGCTGGGTAGCTCAGTGGAGTGAGAGTCAGGCCTAGAGACAGGAGGTCCTAGGTTCAAACCCGGCCTCAGCCACTTCCCAGCTGTGTGACCCTGGGCAAGTCACTTGACCCCCATTGCCCACCCTTACCAATCTTCCACCTATGAGACAATACATCGAAGTACAAGGGTTAAAAAAAACAAATAATAATTAGCTTCATAGTTCAAAATGACTTAGTAGCTTTCATTTACAGCAAGGTAGAGATATTAAAGTGGGAAATATAGGAAAGAGGTAGGAAAAAACCACCTAGCTACAAATACACCAAGTCCTAATCCTAGTGCCACCAGACTGTGAATGTGAATCCCAAAGCAAGTCTCACCAGAATCCAAGGTCCTAATCAGGAAGCAAAAACCCAGGAGACACTGAAAAACCACCACTGAGAACCTTCAGCACACATGAGATCAAGACTTCTAATAGTCTTTACCAGAGCTCACATTGAAGAGAGTGTCCCACCAAAACAACAACTGAGAGAGAGAGTCCCCCCCTGAAGAGCCAAGGAAGGAATCCAATTCTTCTCCTAGGTCTTGCCTTTTATAGCCCCTTTTCCATGTCACTTCCTGTCTCTCTCCCACTTCACAGGAATCAATCACAGCCTCCCAATTTGCCTCACACTGCCCAAGAAGGGTCAGTGCTTGAGGCTTTTGGAGTTGTGAACTTTTTTTTTCTAGTAAGTGACTTGTGAACTCTCCTACTTAGTGATTTATTAAGTGTTAAGTAGGGGTACTTTTAGTTCTGGATTGATTAACTCAAAATAGACAAAGGGAATAAAAAATATTTTCACAAAAGTCAAGACTGACTAAGAGATTTTAAGATGCCCTTTGAGCATAGCACAAAGGATTCTTTTATTTCATTCTTCATGAAATATTATTCTAAAACTAGATTCATAGATATTAATCATAACCAAGAAGAAGTCAAAGAATAAAAAGAAGTTTTTATTTTGTTAGCTAGCAAAATTCCTTGTGGTTACGTATATATTGTATCCAGAAGGAAATAGGCTATATCTGGAATCTAGGACTAGAGTTAGTAAATATGGTCCCAAAATAAAACATCAAAGAGAAGACATAATATCAATGGAAGTTGAAATCTACTGGTTATTTAGCATACTAGAATTGTAAAATTTGTAGTATATTGATTCCTGCTCCCAGCTTACACAGTCCATATTCAGTGTTGGTGTAGCTTCCCAAATGAAATTCTTTGGTTCATATTGTTCTATCATCAATAACTTTCTCAGAGATTTGACAGGGAAATCTCAGAATATAGTTTCTTACTTGCCTAGGTATCCTCAAATGTGGATAGAGTCATCCCAAGCTCTGATCTCACGATAACACTCAGGGTTCCCTTATTTTCAACTTCTTTTGTCAACATAGTATTTCTTATATTGATCAACATGTCAAAGTTCTTTTAAAAATTACATATTTCTTCTAAGACATTCTGTAATACTCTGGGGTTTATATAATTAGTATGATGCCACAGACAAAAAATGTATATTTAGAGAATCTCACCATCCCCTGGGAGTCAATATTGATTCTTTTTTATAACAATGACACAAAATTTTGGCAAGTATACTTCACCTTGTTTAATACATTTCCTAATTGTTAAAATTAGATGTTCAATGAATAGGATTATATCTTTTGTCATGTGTTTTATGGATTTTGAAAGATTTTAAAATATGATTATATCTTAAAATAATGTCTTTGAGTGATTTTTTTCTATCACCTTTTCTTCCAATCAACAAAGAGTAGGCACAGTAATTCCCTATATTCTTTATTTCTTTCGACTACTTGTGAAATAGTGGAGATGAGATTGATCATTGATATTAGTTGCAAAGTATACATATTGCTTCTTAGAGGATAGCATGGTTTTTTTCTTCATTAATTGTAGTTAATGTAACTTGTCATGGTAAGGCATTGTATAAGTTTCCCTGAGTAAAGAAATTGAAGCAATTGTTAGAAACTATTCTACCCAATTATATGCCAGTAAATTTGATAATCTAAGTGAAATGGATGAAATTTTACAAAAATGTAAATTTCCCAGATTAACAGAAGAAGAACCATAATACTTAATCCTATTTTAGAAAAAGAAATTGAATAAGTTATTAATTAACTCTGCAAGAAAAATTCTTCAAGGTCTGATGGATTCACAAGTGAATTCTACAAAATAGTTAAAGAACAACTAATCACAATACTATATAAATTATTTAGAAAAATAAATGAAGAAGGAATTCTACTAAATACCTTTTAAGAATCAATAATGAGGCAGATACAGAAAACTGGAAGAACAAAAATAGTGGGGGAAAAACTATAGGCTGATATTCCTTTGGAATATTGATGTAGAAATTTTAAATGAGATACTATCAAAGAGATTACATGATATATCATAAGGATCATTCACTACGAACAGGTGGATTTTATACCAGAAAGACAGGAATGTTTTAATAGCAAGAAAAAAATCAATTGATAACATCAATAATAATATTAACAGAAACAATATTAATATCCCAATAGATGCAGAAAAAACATACATTGTTATTAAAATCACTAGAGAGCATAGGAATAAATGTAGTTTTCCTTAAAATGATTACTATCTATGAAAATCTATCAGCAAACATCTGTAATAGAGATAAGCTATATGCCTTCCCAATAAGATCAAGAGTAAAGGAACAATACCCATAGTAACCATTATTATTTAATATTTTTCTAGAAATCCTAGCTAGAGCAGCAGGCAAAAAAAAATTGAAATAATTAGAATAAGCATTAAAGAAACAAAATTGTCACTCTTCACGGATGATATGAAGGTATAAGTAGATAATCATAGCAAATTAACTACAAATTAGTTGAAATAATTAACAGCTTTTCCAAAGCTGCAGGGTATAAAATAAAATCACATTAATCATCAGTATTTCTATATAATACAATAAAGCCCAACAGGAAGAGAGAAAAAGAAATTCCATTTAAATTGACAGTAGAAAATATAAACTACTTGGGAATATACCTGCCAAAACAAACCCAGGAACTGTGTGAAATTAACTATAAAACATTTCTCCCACAAATAAAATCAGATCTAAACATTTGGAAAAATATGAATTGCTCATGTGTAGGCTGAGGAAATATAATATAAAAGATTATTTTACTTAAACTAATGTTTATTCATTACCATACCAGTCAAAATTCCCTAGATTATTTTATAGAGCTTAAAAAATAATAACAAAATTCATTTGGAAAAACAAAAGGCCAAGAATATTAAGAGAACCAATGAAAAAATGTGAAGAAAAGTAGCCAGGAGTATCAGACCTCAAACTGTATTACAAGGCAGTAAAAATCAAAATACCCAGATACTGGATCAGAAATAGAATGATGGGAAAGTGGAATAGATTAGGTAATCAAAAACTAATTAAAATAACCAAAGTAATTTAGTCTTTAAAAAATCAAAATATCCAGCCTTTTGGAACAATAATTCACTGTTTGACAAAAACTGTAGGGAAGATATGAAAATATCTTCAGTCTAGGAACAGGCCAACATCTTAAACTCTATAACAAGATAAGGTCATTATGGATACATGATCTAAAAATAAAGGAAGTGATTCATTAAATAAATTAGAGGAGCATAAATATGCTATCTATTCATTTCTTCATTTTTCATTTGAGATCTCTTTCACAAAATGACTTGTATGGGAAAATGTTTTACATGAACACACATGTAATATCTCTATCAGACTGCCTCACAAGGGAAGAGGGCAGAGAAAGAATGTCAGAAGAAAAGAAAGAATTTGGAACTCAAAATGTAAAAAATGTTAAAATGTTAAAAATAAGTTTTCATGTATAATGGGGAGGAATAAAATGTTACTTTTTTAAAAAGAGTAAACAAACAGGTAGGAAAAATATCTAAAAGAAAGTATTGTGATGAAAGCTCATTCAAACCTATTGAACTCTTATTTTTATGAATGAAAATAAAAAAAAATAACACTTTAAAAAAATTTGCCAATTGACAAAAGAGGCATAAAAATACACTGAAGAGAACAAGTTTTAACAAAGAGAATTGGCCATCTGCAAAAAGTGTTACAAAATCTCACTTAAATATTATTCCCTAAAAACTATATTTGGGCAAGTGGAACCCAATGAATATGAGACATTGTGTTATTTGGAATTTTTGGGTTTCTTTTGAGGGATATTTGGAGTTCATTTGAGTTTTAAATATTTAGATATGTGACATAAACTTCCTGTGGATGTTTAGAGGACTTGGAAACATTTCCCATGATTCCTCTTGTAATACAGGTAGACTGGAAGTGTGATTATGTAGATGAACAGTATTAAGTACTTCTCATGTCATTGTCTTTGGTACAAGGCAGCCAGATGAGAGATGTTAATGGCAGGCAATTTGAATTAGATCTTAGCAGACACGTGGTCTTCTTAAATTTACCAATATGGCTTTAATTAAAATATTAATACTTCTATCTACATCTGTCTATATCAATTTTATTCGTAACAGTTTGTCTGACCATGTTGGTTTGGGATACCCTTAATCTTTCTATATTTTCTTGACTTTTCATTTACTTTCGTTACTATCCCCAAGTTAGCCTTTTTACGTAATTCTCAATTTTTCAGATAGCCTACCAAGCCACGCAACTCTGAGAGCATTTAAAATCCTCACCAGAGCTATGGACATGCTTCTGCAGGTTTTGGGCTTTTCTTTTTGGCCACTTTGCCCAGTTCTTTTGAGAATTTTTTCAAAAGGGGAAAGTTATTTTTCTGCACCCTGCTATTTTCTTTTGAGGGACTTTTCTGGAAAAGAGGAACGCCATTTTTCCAACAGTCCATTTCTGGCTGCTAGTTCATACATTCCCATGGACTTGGCTTCAGCCAGTGCAGGCCCCACCCACTGGCCCCTCCCTGGGTCCCAAGCTTTTTCCTGCTGCCCAGGGCTGATCCCTACTTCTGCTAAGCTGAATGCCTGATGCTCCACCTGAATGCCTTGCTGTTGCTGCTGTTTCTGCCATTGATCCAGACCCCAGCTGCCGCTTCTAGAGCTGCTTCTGCTGCAGCCTAAGACTTGGGAAGTATGAGAAAACCCTTTCTCTCTCATTTCACACTCCTGGGATTTTCCATTACTGACTTTTAACCTGAAGGGAGATTCTACTCCACTACCACCTTCCACATGTTTTTTCTAAAACCTGACCTACTCCACACCCACAAGCCCTCCATGTGGGATCTCCAACCTGTTGCTTTCTCTAGCCCCTACCCCAGTTGGCTTCCATATGGGCCCTAGCTTTTTACTCTTCAAAGAGGAAGTAGAATGGCAAGTGTGGGCCACATGGCCTATTTCAAACTATTCCTTGCAATTATCTTACCTGAAACTCAGGGGAGGAATTCACCCCTACAACCTAGGCTTGCCCAGGACTTTGAACTATATAACCCTCATGGAGTCATCCACACTGTGCTCGAGAGCAGAGCTCAGGTAGAAGGAACTTGAATTTGATCAGAGATGGATTTTAATACCTCAGGACTGAATGGGTTTTATTTCTGTTTAAAAAGCCTATGTATCTTATTGTATTTTGCTGATTAGTTTTGTGAATTAATTTTGTTGTTTTGTTGATTTTTCTATTGCACTGAATCATTTTAAGCTAATGAAGTTTTGGCTGCTAGATTAATTCTGTTTATGATTTTATTGTAACTCCCAAATAGTGAACAAATCTATTAGAATTGCTAAAAAAAGATTTTTGACTACTTAGCTTGTAATCTGTTCCTCATATTGTATTTCCTGATTTCTTTAAAGTTTCATTTTTTAAGTTTACCTGTATTAATCTAATTCTGTTATCTGTACCATTTATGAACATCTTAAACATTTTTAAGTTGTAAAAAAGCCCGTAAGCCTTATGTATACTGAATTTGTCAGCTCAACTATAGGATCATATGTCTTAAGTTTTTATTCTATCTTGATAATTATATACAACCTTGGAGATTTTAATGCCTTGAGAATTTAAATTTAAATTTTATAAGATGCCTAGTACCCTTCTGTATAAAGGAAAAGAATGTTGTCTTAAAGGGGTAGAGGAATTATATGAGAGTTTCCTACCCATTTTTTAACACAGAAAGCCAGGAGAGCTCCTGTATGCTTGATGTTTTGTTTCTGTGTTTTAGCTTGCTTTCCCATCAGAAAGATCTAGAATTCCTGAGCATAATTTAGACCCAGAAGGTTTTTTTATCAATTTTTTTTAGGCTCTGCCCCACAATTACAATGGAGGCAGTAACAGAGTTTGTTGAGAAAATATCTTAGCCAAGGTTGAATGATTTACTATGCCTGTTGAATTTGTAACAAGTATACAATTTTTTATACATCATAGCAAGTGGTCATAATAATGGGTTTTGTTTGCTATTGTCTTTAAATATGTTATTGGAAATTATAGTACTTTATTTGAATGTGTATTATGAATCTGCTATTCTATAAAAGCCATTTACACTCACAGTTCATGCAAAAGCTTAACAGGAAATGGATCTCATTTTTGGTTGAAAAATCTTTCACTAATTCTAAGTGCTCTCTCTCTCTCTCTCTCTCTCTCTCTCTCTCTCTCTATATATATATA
>NC_058132.1:567589033-567608190 GCF_016433145.1 Gracilinanus agilis | reverse complement strand
TATATATATATATATATATATATTTGCTTTTTAAAAACATTCTTTTATTATTCTTCCTTCTATGTGCCAAATAGTATTTGGTTTTTTTCTTCCTCATTTTTATACTTGAAACATTGTTTTTTTCACCTGAGTTTTAAATTTTCTTATTGCTTTTCCTTTTATTTTTTTAATAGAGCAATTTAATTTTTTTCCTTTTTTATTTTTGTACTTAAAGTACATATAATTAATGTTAATCCTTTTTTGATTTTACAGTAATATAAGCTTAATGTAAATATATATTTGCTAAAATATCAATGCATACCCAAGAAGCCTTAGATTATGGTAACCTGCTAATTATTAGTAAATATTATCGGACTGTGATTAATGTCTCTCTGTCTGATTCCAGAAGGGAGAAAAAGAGCCACAAGGTCATGGAGACCATCTGAGAATCTGCAAAGTGCCAAGGAGCAAAAGGCCATGCAGACCATGGATTGAGGAAGTTCTAAGCCAATACTGAAGGGCTTGAAACTAGTGTTTGAAGTTCAGGGTTGTAGCTTTCTAACATGTTAGAAGCCAGATTTCCCATGAGCTTTTTTTCCTAATAAGCATTTAAATTTGACTATCAGTAGGACTCATTCCCTGAGAAGGTTCAGAAAAATCAGACCATAGAAAGTCATTTCCCTTGCACACAATTTGGTCCTCTTATTTCTCTTATATATAGTATGACAACTTTCTGTAGTCAAGTCTCCTGGATTGGTTAATTGAAAACTGCTTAAATCACTTTAATTGAGCCTAGATTCAAGGACCTGTTATAAGTTCATTTGTCCTTACATTTTTTGCACATAAGATTTTGACATTTTGCATTTCATTCACAAGTCAATTTTTTTCTCTTTTATTTGGATTTTATTTTTATTTTATATTTATATTTTTAATTTTGCCAATTGATTTCATACAAACCCATGACTCAGCCATGTATCCTTAGCTGACCTGGGGTACCCTATTCAGGGGAGAATATGTAATTGATTTTCCTCAGGGGGGTGTGTGAGTTTTATAATCATACTGTCTGAATTATAATCTATAATGTAAAAATTTAACTCTTATAGGAATACTTTCAGGGGGGAATGTATAATTCTCCTTAGAAGGGAATGTATGTTTTATAATCTATAATGTAAAGTTTAAATTCTTTTGAGAGTAAATTCAGAATAAGAAATTTGCCATCTCCCCAGAATCCAGACAATGAACCTGTTTGGAGAAGTCACCATGAAGATGCCTGAAGAGCCTTCACTGGATCATGAAGATCCAAATTGAACTTTGGGGTGAAGTTGATTGAACTATGGGGAGTTGAATGCATTTGTTTTGAATGTACACTCTTATGCCAATAGGGGACTGCCCCAATTTGCTTTTTGTCAATGTGGCTAGTTTTTATCCTCTTTTCTTTTATCCCCAAATTCCTATAATTTAAAAGTTGACTATGTTTACAAGATCCATTGAGAAAGACCAGTCTTTTCATTGGATCTCAGGGGGGAATGTGTTATTTAGAATTTTGGGGGTTCTTTTGAGGGTTATTTGGTGTTCATTTTAGTTTTAAATATTTAGATATGTGACATAAGCTTCCCTTTTAGTCCTGGTCTTTTCTGTGCAAATACTTGAAAATCTTCTATCTTGTTGAATGCCCATACTTTCCCCTGGAAGTAGATCATCAGTTTTGATGGGTAGGTGATCCTTTGTTGTAGACCCAGTTCTTTTGCCTTTCTGAATACCATATCCCAGGCCTTGCAGTCTTGTAGTGTGAAGGCTGCCAGATCCTGTGTGATCCTGATTGGTGCTCCTTGATATCTGAATTATCTCTTTCTGGCTCCTTGTAAAATTTTTTCTTTTACTCGGAAGCTCTTGAACTTGGCTATTATATTTCTGGGGATTGTCTTTTCAGGGTTTAGTGTACAGGGTGATCTATGGATCCTTTCAATGTCTATATTGACCTCTTGTTTTAGAACTTCAGGGCAATTTTGCTGAATAATTTCCTTTAGTATGGAGTCCAAATTTCTATTAATTTCTGCTTTTTCAGGAAGACCAATGATTCTCAAATTATCTCTTCTAGCCTGTTTTCTTGATCTGTCAATTTTTCAGTGAGATATTTCATGTTTCCTTCTATTTTATCAGTCTTTTGACTTTGCTTTATTTATTCTTGTTGTCTTGAGAGATCATTGGCTTCTACTTGCCCAATTCTTGTCTTTAGAGACTAGTTTTCTGCTATATTCTTTTGATTTTCCTTTTTGATTTGGTCTAACTTATTTTCCAGCTGTTTGATTTTGGTCTCCAGTTTGCTTATTAATTCTATTGATTTGGGGGCATCTTTTTCTAATTGCCCAATTCAAGCCTTTAGAGACTGGTTTTCAGCTATAATCTTTTGGTTTTCCTTTTGAATCTGGTCTGTTTGGTTCTTCAAGGCTTCCAGCTGGTCATTTCTGGTCTTCAATTTGCTGCTCATCATTTCATTTGATTTCTAAGCCTCACTTTCTAATTGTGAAATTCTGCCTTTTAAACTATTATTTTCTTGCCAGATCCCTTCCATCTTTCTCATAATCTCAGATTTGAACTTTTCAAGAGCTTGTGAACAGTTTTCATTTTTTGGGAATGTTTGGATATGATTACTTGTTTGTTCTCCTATGCTGTTTGCTCTGTTGTCTGGATTTTTTTTCCGTGTAAAATTTGTTAAGTGTTAAAGATTTCTTCTTGATCTTTCTCTTCTGGGATTCTTGTGTCTGACTTCCCATTGTTAGACCAGTGCCCTCTCAACTTTATCCTCATGCCCAGGGTCTGTCTGTACTCTTTAGGCTCCTGAGGTCTCAGGTCTAGTTCTTCTTAGGGTCAATCCTCCTGGTGTTCCCCTTGCTTGTTCCTCTGCACAAAGCTCCTTTAATAGTCTCAGGGTGCTACTTCTACAGTTGTGCACCCCTTTGCCCTGGGTACCCACCCTAGGTCTGAGCCTGCGCTCAGAATCCGTGTCTGCAGCTTGTGACCATGCCTACACTCAGGGTCTGTGTTCAAAGTCTGCATGTTCTTTAGCCTCTTGGGGTCTTAAGTCTTGCTGCTCTCAGGAACAGGCCCTGTTGGTCCCAGGTAACCTTCAAGGACTTAATGGATGCCCCAAATTTGCTCTAATTCTTGTACGCTGGCTTTGGCACTATAGGTGGTGTGGGGGGGAGGGGGTTGCTCAGCTAGTGTTTTAGTAGAGCTATTTCATGCCCTTATAGCATGGAAATGCCCTAATCCCACATACCTTCAATGCTGGGCCCTGTTGTGGGGTCTCTTTGTTTGTCTGGATTTATTTTTATGTCCCCTTGAGGAGTCCTATATGTTTTGGTTAGGAGAGGTTAAGCAGCTGCTTTTTATTCTGCCACCATCTTAACCCAGAAGCAGAAAATTCAAATTCTATTAATTTAGTCATTATTATTATTTTTACCTACCAGTTTATAAGCCTACCCTCCCATCTATGAAAATCTTCATAAGAGAAACCAAGCAATCCATAAAAAAATATCATTTACCAATTTTTGAGGCTTCATTGTCAATATCAAACCTTGCCCTGTCATTATTGTGTTATATGTGTGTGTCCATTGATCTCATTTAAGTATTCATCCTGCTAAGTTGCCCTGTCTGCTCTGAACTCCCAATAATCCTCATCCATCCAATACCTCTTCTACCCATATCTCTCTTATAAACCAGAAGTCTATTGTACTTTACCATGAATTATGCTGCCTGAATACTACTACACTAAAAATAGTCCTTGATACTGGAACTAAATACAAGAACTCAGTGGACACTAGTCAGAAATCATTTGGTAATATTGGTAATATTACTATGAAATTGGCAATAATAGCATGAAAGTCTAGCACAGAATTAGAGTCAAATACTATTTGAATTCACAAGTACTCAGGGTATGTACACCAATCACTTCTTTATCCAGACATGCTAATATATAGTGCATTTATTACTCTGGGATTCCCTGACTTCTTTTATTTTATTTTTAATTTTTTTCAGATTACACATTGGTACAATTTTCATTCATAATTTTCTGACATTTTCTGATCCATATCTCTCCTTCCCATCGCTTCCCCTCTCTCATGATGGCAGGTAACATGATATAGATTATTCATGTGTTATACCATACATATTTCCATGTTCACCATGTTATGAAAGAAGACACAAATTGCTTACACTAGAAAAAAAATCACGGAATAAAGTGAAGACTGGCATGCTTCAATCTGCATTCAGACTTTGTCAGTTCCTTCTAAGGCAGTGAATTGGCTTTTTCCTTATGAGTCCTTTGTAGTTGTCCTTGATTTTATCTTGCTGATAATGCTGATAATAATAATGCTGATAAAATAAAAATAAATTTGCATTTTATTGCTGTAACTGTGAATAATGTTCTCCCAATTCTGCTCACCTAACTTTGTATCATTTCATATAAGTCATTCTATGCTTTTTTCTGGGATCATCCTCCTCATCATTTCTTATGGTACAATAGTATTTTATGATAATCTTTAATAATACTACATGTTTGGCCATTTCCCAGCGGGTAGATATCCCTTCAGTTTCCAGTTCTTTGCCATCACAAAAAGCTGCTATAAATATTTTTATAGAAGTAAGTCCTTTTTTATGGCCCTTTGGGCATGGTTCCTCCTTGACTTCTCAGTAAGTGAAGTAGAATACCCAGGTCTCCCATTCATTCGCACATCACCCTTATAATTTCTATTTTAGCATACATTGATACTTGTATATTTTGCAATTGTGGAAATGTTTACATATTGGAAATCCAGATCTTTTGGCCAAACAAGGGAAAAGGTAAAAAAAAAAAAAAAAGGAACTCAATGTACAAATATGAATCATGTAAAGAACAGGTGGTTTATTCCCATACAATGAATGTAATGCTAAGAAATAATTATAGAAAGATGAGAACAGAATTCTGTATCATATAACTATTAGCATAATCATCTGGGAGATGAATAATTAAACTTAATTGGACACAGGGTGTGCAAGACAGCTAATTAGCTATTTTACAGTTCACCTCTGTATTGCCTCGTCAAACAGACAAACAAGAGCCAAAAAGAATTTTGTGTTCTGAGAGCTACCCACTCCAATGCTGACACTTGTCTTATCAGAAACTCAATCTTTCTACTGCTGCAACATACATAACTACTCAGTTACATGTTAACTCTGGCACCTGCATTCACAAGTAATCACTTCGATTACACCAAAAAGTCAGTGCTCGAGGAAAAGAAATACAAAAGGAAGGACAAAGCAGCTTCAAGTCTGTTGAATAATTCTCATTACTTATGTCCATGTTCCAGGAAGGGGACCAAGAAAAAAATACCCCACAATCTACATTATGCTAAAGTAGGGAAGGACTTTTTCCTCTGACATGCCTAGTAGGATTCATATCTTGCCTTCTTGAAACCTCTTTCCAAGATGGCCATCAAACAGAAGCTACTTCTGCAAGGTGTGATATATGCTCATAATTTTTTTCTGATTCAGGAAATAATGAAAATCTTGATAATGTCAGGTGACCAACAAGACGGTAAACTAGACATTTTCTCCAATTTCTATTAACATTCAAGAAACAACTCACAGAGTAATTATATGTCAGTGGCAGAACAAGTACAGCTGTCTCCACAGGACAAGAAACAAAGAAATAAATAAGGTTAAACAAAACCTATGAATTAACAACGAAATATATTAATCCTAATATGCTCATTCAGTATTTCCCACCCACAAGTCTTCAAGGTCTGTCAAGGTAGACGACTCAACCTTCCAGTTTGTTCTGTGGGACCTTTTAAGCAATTTCCTCATGACTCAGGTTCTACAAGCACACGCCATCATTTCCCTAACAAAGCTTTGTATGACTACAATGAGAGGACCCCATCTCTGCCCAGTTAAATGAAGAAGTAGAGTTAATGAGGCCATGTTTTGCACAAAGTGACTGAGCTGAGGTCCAGACTATTTCCAAGGCTGCAAAAACTCTGCCATGAATACCTACTCTACTTCTAAACCACCATAACTCCCACAATCCTGTAAACAGCAGTAGACATTGGCTTGACTAATCTAGAGAAACAAAGAATGGAAAAGTTAATTTCCCAATGTGAGAAGAGGGTAAAGCACCTTTGAAATCTAGGTCCATGGATCATAAAGAAAACATAGGAATATAAAGGAAACATTACTAAAATCACCAAGGATCTCAAGAGAAAGAAATTGTAATTAAAACTCTAGAGCATTATCAGATAAATTGAATGGGAAGACACTAAAATTAGAAGCTAGATAACTTAAAATAACTTGTAAAAGAATATATACTTTTAAATAAACATTACAAAACAAAGGAAATTGAACCAAATATTCGTTGAGGCAGAGGAATCTTAAGCAGAAAAAGGAAGAAAAAAAGGAGTTTAGAGAGCTTTTTAGGAGAACAAGTGGCAGAATTAATAGCTTAGGCAATATTAATAATTAGTGTAATGGAACAATATAATCCACAATGGTTAATCTCTGAAAATGCATAAGAGAAAACAATTTATTGAACATAAGCATACACTGAAGTAAAGGGCATTCTGGAATAAGAGGGGGTAAGAAGCAATATTCTTAAAAAACACATGATCTGAATATAAACAAAATACTTTGATCTTGAAAGCAAGCTATTTAGGTTCAAAGGTTAAAAGGCCCCTAAAAGCTACATGAAGTAGAACAAAACTGCTCATATCTTCTGAATACAGAAAGTAGTAACTTAAAGAATTTACAAATTTCTTCCAAAGGGAGGAAAATTTATGCTTCAAACATAGTAGTTAGATTTTTTAAAAAATTAATAATAAGCAACAAATTATGAAAGCTACTGAAAAAGACTTTTACCTATGAATAAATGGAAATTTGAATAGCACAATACTGTTTTATACCCCTTAGAAATCCCAGAAGGGAACGGAATGATACTTTCTTGAAAAGCAAAAGGAGCTCAAGATATATTAAGCCCTAGGGTCCAAAGAAATGGCAAAACATTCTCTGTATTCAAGGAGTTCACTTTTTATTAAGGAGACCACACACAATTATTAAAAGAAAGAGACAAATTCCTAGAAAAGGAAAGATAGCCTATATGTATATATATATATATATATGAGAGACAGAAGGAGACAGAAACAGAGACAGAGAGACAGAGGTGGCAGAGGAAGGGAGAGAGAGAGAGAGAGAGAGAGAGACAGACAGACAGACAGACAGACAGACAGAGACAGAGAGACAGACAGAGAGACATAGAGACCACAAAGAGGAGTATTAGGAGAGGTCATAATAAAAGGATACCAGTAGAAAAAGATGAAAACGGAATTTAAAGAAATAGAAGTGATGGTGGAGAAGCAAGCCTTACAAACTATAGAATAAACCCTGTAGGCAATCCTAAAGGTGAATGTGAAGAATGTGAGGATGCATAAAAGAGGAGAGGGGAAATAAGGAAACAAGAAAATGTGATATATTGGAATCAAGTCCATAGTAAATAGGGAAGAGGAAATAACTAATGTCTCACTAAGGGCTACAAGAGGACTGATGAGATGTTAAAGGTATCAGAGATCATGTCTTAACTGTAGATGAGGTCTCACTAAAAACTACTTCCATCAAGAAAGAAGAGATATATTCTGTAATGGGTCATATAGTCCTTATGATGAGTCCAATGATTAGAGATTTGCTGCACAGGGTACCTGCTAACTACAAGAGTATATTGGACCTTCATAGAAAACAAAAACAAACAAACAAAAAAATCATGCTGCCTCAAAAGAAGGGAAATCAAAGCAGAGGATTGGGGGCAAGGGGCACATCCAAAGGGGTTAAAGGATATGAACCAGAGAGAACATTTTTTCTTGTCAAATGTAAAGGAAAATATTATAGGGATGCAAAGGTCTATAAGAGAACCGAACTATTTAGAATTCAGGGAAATTTCAACCCTGGTACAGTGCTTCCATTTTGGATTACCCTCTTCCAGAACTGCTAATTCTTAGAGAAAAGCAGGGCAGCCAGGGATCACTAGATTGCAGGACCTTGAGTCAGGAAGATAAATCTTTGTGAATTCCAATCTGGTCTCGGACATTTACTAATTGTGATTAGAAGTGACCATGGGCAAGTCACTCAAACCTGCTTGCCTCTGTTTCTTTATCTTTAAAAATGAACTGTAGAAGGAAATGGTAAACTACTCAAATACTTTCTAAGAAAACCTCAAATTGGATCTGAAGAGTCAAATGTGACTGAACAACAAAAAAGAATAAGGAATGACACAAAAAAGTTGGAAAAAAGCAACATTTACATGGCAATGTAATGTTATAGAAATGATATAGAATAGCATTTAATAAGTCACAGAAATTATATGCAATATCAAACTCAAACTTGGTACCTTATTTATTCACTTGAGACTTATCATCCTTTCTTTAATTATTACTCTGTGCAAATTATAATTCTTTCAAAGGGACCCAGAATATGTGAATCTGTTTTTGTATAGACAAGCTTATGTCATGATGACCTCACAGCGCTTATCTTAACATATCTTGACCCCAAAGAACATGGAATTAGTAGACAGAAGCATCAAGATTAAATTCCAGGACTATTCTTATTACTACCTGTGTGACATTATATAAATCCCTTGAATTAATGAGTACATATTTTATAATAATTCATTCCTCATGAATAAATTGAGCCAAGCTCTGATCCCTTGCTCTAAATTCATGAGTCCATAGCTGAAAAAATTAAAAAAGACATTAAGAAAATATTTCTTCAAATATAAATGGAAAATTCATCATCATTCTTGAATTTAGAGGAGGTAAATTCACATTGTCTAGGGATAGGACAGGACCTGAGAGACAATGTAGTCCGCTATGGAGAGAGCTAGTGGGACTTGGAGTTGAGGCAATCTAGTTTTCAGTTCTACTTCTGACACAATCAGCAATACAATGCTAGATAAATCAATTAACCCTTCAATATCCCCAGGCAACTCCTAAATTATAAATTGGAGTACAAATAGTGTCTTGAAATGTTAGAGAGAATATTACCAACCAGAACTCTCTAAATTAATTGAATCAACAATCTGGAACAAAACCTGAAAATCATATAATATTTCCTTTAGTCCAGGATTATAAATTCCTTGGTTTTGGGAAATCCTCATTTGAAAACTGTCTTCATGAGAAAGTGAAAGGAATAATGGCTATAATAATTGATTGGATTTGCTCATCTCCATTTTTCCAGCACCTTCTGATATATAACAATAATCCTAAGCTTAGTAAATGAGGACCTACCAAGGACCTATCTGTCCTAAATGCACCAAGACCTGAATTGAGAAAAATCCTCTGGATCTTTGCTGATATGATCATTATCTCAACAGAAGAGGCAGATTTTTTTGTTTTGTTTTGTTTTGTTTTGTTTCTCTTTTATCTCTTACTCATCTATCAAACAATAAAAGCTGCTTAATTTCTGGTTCTGGGGGACTCCTCCCCTTCTGAAACAGTTTCCTCATGTATGTGTGTTCTTTGAGAAGAATATATTAAAATACCCCTTGATTATTCCTCAGTTTCTAATATCTTTCTCATTCAATTCTACTCCAGTCTGTTGGGGGCAGCAGCTGGGGAGAGTAATGGGTGGATAACCAAACTAGATCTTTAATTCATCTGTAATTTGACATTATAAAAATTTATCAAGGACATTTATAGATCAAAGATTTCTCATGATAAAGATATCAAAGAACTTGAATCAAATTCTATTTTGGATTCCACAACCAGCCCCCATCCACTATGCTATATTACCTCAGATTTATTTGTAAATTTTCACTTAAGATTATGTCAAATGAAAAGATTCTTTGGAGTGAAATTATTTAATCTGATCTTAGAGATCTCATATTAAAAGATAAATAAATTTTCTTTCATTATATTATTCATTGATCTACTGCAATAGTCTCTTTGCTTTAAAAAAAATTCTTTTCCTCCAATGGCCTTTCTTTTGAGAGCCTTGTTGCTTCTTTCTTCTGTGAAATCTATTTCTTCTCCTTCCCTTCAGAAGCTTCTTGTGCTGAGAATTTGGAGAACAGGTGGTACTACATGCAGAATTGATTTTCTAATCTCCAAGGTGTAAATCCTTGTTTATAGCATACAGCTTTCTTTATTCCTCTACCCAAATGGATTTATTTTTGCCCTTTTATGAAATGGCAAAAAGCCAAATGTCCCCAATGTTCTCCATGGGGAAAGTCACCTCCAACACATACATACACCTGCACCCTTGCCCCTTCCCTCAGGCATGTAGTTTCACTGCTGACTCCTTGTCGGATTTTTCATTTTCACCTGCAAAAATGTCCTGAAATCTATTTGACGGGAAAGTGGTAGACAGATCTGTATATTTTTAAGAGAAGAAAACACACAGGTTAGGAAAAATCATGGCATTCAAACTACTGCATGTCGGTGGCTGTCAGAAAAGCATTTATATTTGTCTTTTTAAAAATCTTATTTTTAACAGCACTATCAGCAGTGCTCAAAACTTATACCAAAGGTTCTGAATATAGGGGGAAGAAAAGGAAATACATTCACTGGGCTTCACGTTTCTTTGGAATAAACTTCAGGATGTCCTGGTATGCTCCTGTAAGCTTGTATAAAATAGTTTTTAGGTTTGCTGTTCTGTGTTGTATACAGAACAGTGTTCCAGAAAATATATTTGTGTAACTGCAGGGCCCCAAAACAGCAATGTTCCCTACATTTATTTCTAAATCTAAAAAAACAAAAAACAACAACCTCCTTTAAGTAGTCACTTGATGTAAATTTGTGGCCAATTTACATCTTTTTTTGTCACCTTTGTCCCTATTAAGATGTATTTCATGAAAAACTTTAAGGTAAATCACCTTACTTATGAAAAGCAAACATATAATTACATATTCTCTCTATTTCACTTTCTTGCATTTTCTCATCACTACTCATATTTTATTTAACCTATTTTCTATAGTTGCTATGTATGTGGTGTGTATATTTGTGTGTGTGTTGCAGTACAGCTTTTCTGTGCATCTCTAAATGTTGGGGTTTTTTAAAGTTTATTATGAGCATTTTATTCGAGGAAAACCAGCTGTGTCCTCCAGATGTGATGAGTGGAAGAACATGGTTGGAAAGTACTAATCTCTATAGACTTGGCTAGATTGCCACAGTCTATAGGGAATCAAAAAATTCTACCTTACAATTCACTGCATTATTTAATTCATGAAAGAAGGGAGCTACAAGATCTGCTCTTACTGGATAAAAATGGAGATAGGAGGAAAAGTATTTTTTAGCTGTTTGCATTTAGTCAATTATTTGTATATCAGTGTTGAACTTCCCCATTTATTTCAATAAAGGAAAGAAGTGGGTCAGTGGGAGGATATTATTTTGGTCATCATTCACTGTAAAGTGAATGATATGAAATCTTAGACTAAAAGAACTTTTATCAGATCACAACACAATACTTGTTCAAATAGCTGTTTCCAAGACAAAATATTATTCACTTACATGTGTACAAACAACACACTCACTGATACCTCTTCCATCAACTTTTCATTAAATTTTTCAGTTTTCTTCTAAAGCATTCAAGATTTTAAGAGAGATAGTAGTTCTTTTGAGGAAATGATTTTTAAAACGTTTTTCTAATTATTATACTTATGAATGCCATAAAAAAAGTACTCCACTGGAATAAAATAGTAATCCAACAGTTTTCCTATTCTCTATTTTTTTCACTGATCCCCCTTCTCATCCAGAGCTGTTAATGGGAAATCAAAGTGGATAAATATATATGTTTGTATTTGTTTATAAGGGTAAGAGGTGGATCCTCAATTTAATTACAGAATAAACATTTATCTGCCAGGAACTACACTAGGCATTGGGAGTTGAAAGAAAACTTCTGACTTTTTTCACATTTTCCTCAGGATTCTTTATATTTTGTTCCACTCAAAGAATTTATAATTTGCTTCTAATGTCAAAAATTATTTTCTATGGTATGCTACTGAAGTAAATTAATTAAGTGGAATTGTGATTTTATTAAGTTGGTTCAATCTATCCAAGGGTAATTACTTTTCAGTTATTAAATCTGGCTTTATTTATGAAAACAACATTTTGTTCTGATAGTAATTTAGTTCCTATACATATTTGGCAAATCGACTACCTAGTATTTTAGATTTTGTATTTATTTTTCAATGAATTTCCCTTTCTATGTTTTCTTTTGTTGGTAAAATTTTAGTATGTTGATGATTTATGTAGGTTTATTTTACAAACTTCAATTTTTCTTCTATTCATTTCAAATAATTTTAATTAATTTAATTAATGTAGTGTTGGTTAAATAAACCATATTTTTATTTGCAAAAAGTAATAATTTTGTTTTCTCTTTATCTATGCTTAATTCCTCAATTTATTTTCCTCCTAATCTTATTGCTATAGCTAGTATTCCTAATATCACACTTCCTTAATCCATATTCTTGCTGGAAATTCTCCAGTTTATCTACAATACATTATAGGTTTTCAGTTATGTACCAAATGCTATAGCATCTGAATACCTAAAGGAGAAACTGGCAGAGCTCAAGAAGGAAATAGATAGTAAAACTATATTAGTGGGAGATCTAAATATTCCTCTTTCAGATCTAGATAAATCAAAACAAAAAATAAATAAGAAAGAGATCAGAGAGGTGAATGAAATCCTAGAAAATGAGAGTTAATAGATATGTGGAGAAAAATAAATAGGGACAAAAGGAATATATCTTCTTTTCAGATGCACATGGTACATTCACAAAGATTGACCAAGTAATAGGGCATAGAAACATTGCAAACAAATGCAAAAAAGCAGAAATAATAAATGTAACGTTCTCAGATCATAATGCAATAAATAATAATTAGTAAGGGCACATGGATAGGCAAATAAAAAACATATTAGAAACTAAATAATATGATTCTCCAAAACCAGGTAGTTAAAGAAGAAATTATAGAAATAATCAAAAATTTCATTGAAGAGAATGACAAAGATGAGACATCCTACCAAACTCTGTAGGATGCAGCTAAGGCAATAATCAGGGGGAAATTTATATCCTTGAGTGCGTGTATTAACAAATTAGAAAGGGCAAAGATCAATGAACTTGGCATGCAAATAAAAAAAAAAACTAGAAAGGGAACAAATTAAAAATCCCCAGCTAAAGACCAAATTAGAGATTATAAAAATTAAAGGAGAAATCAATAAAATTGGAAGTAAAAGAACTTTTGAATTAATAAATAAAATTAGAAGCTGGTAATTTCAGAAACAAACAAAATTGACAAAGTACTGATCAATCTAATTTAAAAAAAGAAAGAAGAAAACCATATCATCATTATCAAGGATGAAAAGATAGACCTCACCTCTAATGAAGAAGAAATCAAGGCAGTCATTAAAACCTATTTATCCCAATTATATGTCAATAAATATAGCAACTTAGGTGAGATGAATGAATTTTTACAAAAATATAAATTGCCTAGATTAACAGTAGAAAAACAGAATACTTAAATAATCCCATATCAGAAAAAGAAGTTAAAGAAGACATCAAAGAACTCCCTAAGCAAAAATCTCCAGGACCAGAATCACAAGTGAATTCTATCAAACCTTCAAAGAACAACTAATTCCAATACAATACAAACTATTTGACATAATAATCAAAAAAGGAGTTCGACCAAACTCCTTTTATGATATAAATATGGTACTGTTTGCAAAGCCTGGTACAACAAAAACAGAGGAAGAAAACTATAGATTAATCTCCATAAAGAATATAGATGCAAAAATCTTAAAGAGAATACTAGCAAAAGGACTCCAGCAAGTGATCAAGATCATTCATTATGATCAGGTGGTATGTATACCAGTAATGCAAGGGTGGTTCAAAATTAGGAAAACCATCCACATAATTGACCATATCAACAAGCAAAGCAACAAAAACCATATGATTATCTCAATAGATACTGAAAAAGCCTTTGACAATATACAACACTCATTCCTATTGAAAACACTAGAAAGTATAGGAATAGAAGGACCTTTCCTAAAAATAATAAATAGTATATATCTAAAAACATCAACAAGCACCATATCCAATAGGGATAAATTAGAGGCCTTCCAATAAGATTAGGCATGAAACAAGGATGCTCATTATCACCTCTATTATTTATCATTGTACTAGAAACACTAGCAGTAGCAATTAGAGAAGAAAAAGAAATTGAAGGTATCAAAATAGGCAACAAGGAGACTAAGCTGTCACTCTTTGCAGATGATATGATGGTCTACTTAAGAAATCCTAGAGAACCAACTAGTAGATTGTTAAAGCTAGTAGAAATAATCAAAAACTTTAGCAAAGTTGCAGGATACAAAATAAATGCACATAAATCATCAGCATTTCTATATAGTTCCATCACATCACATCAGCAAGAGTATGAAAGAGAAACGCCTTTTAAATCACCCTAGACAATATAAAATACTTAGCTATCTACCAAAACAAACACAGGAATTATACAAAAACAACTTCAAAACAATTTCCAAACAATTAAAACTAGATCTAAATGACTGGAAAAACATTAAGTGCTCATGGGTAGGATGCGCTAACATAATAAAAATGACTATTCTACACAAATTAATTTACCTATTTAGTGCCATACCTATGAAACTACAAAAACTTTTTACTGAATTAGAAAAAAATAAAAAAAATCATTTGGAAGAAAAAAGGTTAAGAATATCAAGGGAAATAATGAAAAAAAACCTGAAGGAAGGTGGCCTAGCAGTACCAGATATTAAACTATGTTATAAATCAGCTGTCATCAAAACACTATGTTACTGAGGGGCAGCTGGGTAGCTCAGTGGAGTGAGAGTCAGGCCTAGAGACAGGAGGTCCTAGGTTCAAACCCGGCCTCAGCCACTTCCCAGCTTTGTGACCCTGGGCAAGTTACTTGACCCCCATTGCCCACCCTTACCAATCTTCCAACTATGAGACAATACACCGAAGTACAAGGGTTTAAAAAAAAACACTATGGTACTGGCTAAGAGATAGAAGATCAGTGGAATAGACATGAGGTAAGTGACATCAGCAAGACAGTGTATGATAAACCCAAAGAGCCCAACTTTTGGGACAAAAATCCACTATTCGACAAAAATTGCTGGGAAAATTTGAAAACAACATGGGAGAGATTGGGTTTAGATCAACATCTCACACCCTACACCAAGATAAATTCAGAATGGGTGAAAGATTTAAATATAAAGAAGGAAACTATAAGTAAATTAAGTGAACACATAATAGTATACTTGTCAGGTCTATGGGAAAGGGAAAATTTTAAAACCAAGCAAGTGTTAGAAAAAATTACAAAATGTAAAAAAAATAATTTAGATAATATCAAATTTAAAATTTTTTGTACGAACAAAAACAATGCAACAAAAATCAGAAGGGAAACAACAAATTGGGAAAAAATCTTTATAACAAAAAACTCTGACAGTGGTCTAATTACTCAAATATACAAGGAGCTAAATCAATTATATAAAAATATCAAGCCATTGCCCAATTGATAAATGGGCAAGGGACATGAATAGACAATTTTCAGATAAAGAAATAAAAAATATCAATAAGGGGGCAGCTGGGTAGCTCAGTGGATTGAGAGCCAGGCCTAGAGACAGGAGGTCCTAGGTTCAAATCTGGCCTCAGACACTTCCCAGCTGTGTGACCCTGGGCAAGTCACTTAACCCCCATTGCCCACCCTTACCACTCTTCTGCCTTGGAGCCAATACACAGTATTCCATTCCAAGATGGAAGGTAAGGGCTTAAAATAAATAGATAAATAAATGAAGTGGTTAAGGGGAACCGGAACCATCTGAAAAAAAGAATGGGGGGTCACACTTCATACTTACAAACAGGATTGTAATAAAATAATTTAAAAATATATCAATAAGCACATGAGAAAGTGTTCTACATCTCTAATAATTAGAGAAATGCAAATCAAAACAACTCTGAGGTACCACCTCACACCTTGCAGATTGGCTAAAATGATAGCAGGGGAGATTAATGAATGTTGGAGGGGATGTGGCAAAACTGGGACATTAATGCATTGTTGGTGGAGTTGTGAACTGATCCAACCATTCTGGCTAGCAATTTGGAATTATGCTCAAAAGGCTATAAAAAGAATGCCTGCCCTTTGATCCACCCATACCATTGTTGGGTTTGTACCCCCCAAAGAGATCATAGATAAACAGACTTGTACAAAAATATTTATAGCCGTGCTTTTTGTGGTGGTAAAAAACTGGAAAAGGAGGACATGTCCTTCAATTGGGGAATGGCTGAACAAATTGTGGTATATGTTGGTGATGGAATACTATTATGTTCAAAGGAATAATAAACTGGAGGAATTCCATGTGAACTGGAAAGACCTCCAGGTATTGATGCAGGAGCAGAGCCGGGAGAACAATGTATACAGAGATGTATACACTGTTGTAAAATCGAACGTAATGAACTTTTGTACTAGCAGTAATGCAATGACCCAGGACGATTTGAAGGAATTTATGGAAAAGAATGCTACCCACATTCAGAGGAAGAACTACAGGAGTGGAAACACAAAAGAAAAACCACTACTTGAACACATCTGTTGATGATGACATGATTGGGGATGTAGTCTCGAGGGACCACACCAATGCAACTATCAATAATATGTAAATAAGTCTTGATTGATGACATATGTTAAAACTAGTGGAAATATGCATTGGATATGGGGTGGGGGGCTTAATGGAGGTGAAAGGGAAAGTAAAAACATGAATCATGTAACCATAGAAATTTAAAAAAAATAAAATATTTAAATCTTAAAAAAAATAAAGAAGAATAAAAGGAATACCAGGAAGTATAGAAATGAGTGATTTTTTTCTTTGAGATGATAAATGTGCCTATCTATAACTAAAAACCCTAGTATTCTTTTTAAATAGTAATGAGTATTATTTACATTTAAAATATTTTTCAGCATTTATTGTTATAATTATATATTTGGTGTGCTTGTGTGTTCCTCACATGGGTCATTTGTGTTCAAATGTATCTATCTAAATCTGACTTACAGGGATATATCAATAAATATCTTTAAAGTATTCTTCATTCATCATTCTCCAGTGATGACTTTGATTCCTTCTGGGAGGGGAAGTAAGAAATTTAAGTCAGAGTCTGGCCATTCTGCTCTCCTGGAGTTGGAGAATAGTCTAGGATTGAATTATCCTTCTAAGAAATATGCATAATATTTTATATTTCCATTAAATAATAACCCAAGGAATATCATGTCTGACTTTTCTAAAATTTTACTAAATATTCCGCATGTCATATTTTATTACTTTTTTAAATGTGAACTATTATGGGATACTCTCATCTACATACTATGTGAATACCACCTATAGAATTTATGTTAAGGAAATATCACATGTAGGAAAATAATCCATAGTGGAATATATATGTATATGTGCATATGTATATATAGGTATATACATATTGTAAGAGTTGTAAGAATTGGATTTGTGCAAGGTCTATGGGACAGGAGGAGGCAGAGAAGGAGTGGCTGACAGTTTGTGACAGTTGGTAACAGTTAATACCAGAGGGGATTCTGGGTAATTCTCTGGAGGAGGAAGAAAGCAAAAGGAGTTCTGGGGGAGGACTGCAAGAGGGAGCAGGAAAATATTGAACATCTCAGTTCTGATCCAGTCCTGTGGGCTTCCTGAGGATCTTTCTTTGGACATTAATACCTCAATTCCCTGGTCAAAGGCATTCTGTTGCTTCTCACCTGTCAAGAATTCAACCATTGAGTCAGCTTAGTTTTGGGGACTCTATTTTTGGGAGCAATCTCTCAGTCTCCTTCTCCCATTTCCCAACCTTGCTGAGAGACCCTTTCCAGTTTGACTTTGCAATTATAGAAAAGGATAGAAATAGGAAATAGAAATAGAAGCTGAAGGAGAAGTGGAGAGGGGAGAATCTTGGGAGCGGGAATCCCAAAGTGTCCCACCTGAGTGAAGGAACCCATAGAAATAGAGAAGAGGGTACCCCAAAATCCCTCTGCCCCTCACCCCTTTCCCCAATCCCTATACTCATGTCAATAAAAGACATTTATTAGTCAGATAGCATTCCAGAGTGCCTGAGAGAAGAGGGGGAGGGGAATCACAGTTTGGTCAGGCTGCCTCCATCTTAAAGCCAGACCACCTGCTGTAAAGTTGGCTGACCTTGGGGGAGGCTTGTGTGAACCCTGCCTCATTCAGAATTGGATTGGCGTCCCACATACCTCATCTTATAGGGGAGCCATGCCCCCTACTCCTGTGGGGTGGCACAACCAGGCAGGTCAACCAGTTTTGGGGTGGTACCCCCTCGAAGTCTTCCAGAGTTTATATTCAGCAGGAGGGAAGAACTGGAAGAGAGTCTCACCTCATAGATTCTCTCTATCTTCCCTCTATCATAACATCAGTTACTTGGCTCTTATTATTATTACAGTTTTTGCAGAGGCTCTCTTTATTCTTATAGAGTTAAATTAAGGATTTGACAAGGTAAAGAGAACAGTTTAACAGATATTTTGTTTAATTTAAAAATGAAATACAGATAGAAAGATAGAAAAGAGGAAAGACAGATTTTTAATCTTATGCCCTATAAATATACCTAATATTTTTAATACTTCATAAAATTCCCTAAAACTATCTTTAACTATCTATTCAAGACAAGTTCTTCTGCCTGGCACACCAGGCCTATTCTACTCAAATCTATCTAGAAATTATTCACCAACTACCTAATTACCTAAAATAATAGACAGCCACCACTCACTCACTCACTCCTTCAATCAGTTTTCTATAGCAGACCAACTGTCAGTAGCCAACTACTAGCAAATCCTTGCCTCAGAGACAGACCTGCTGCTCTCTAGAGATCCCAGAGTCAAAAGCCCCTCAACTGTCAGCATCTGCTTCCTTATCTCCTCACTGACCAACTGTCCCCTCAACTTCCTGTCAGAGGGCTCACTACTTCTTTTCCTCAGTCCTGGTCTCCCTGTTAATAGAATCTTCAGCTCTGGCTCACTGACTCCTGTCAGTTCTAATCTACTTAGAAATCCTGCTCTCTAGCCTCTTAAGGAGACAGGGAGAGATTAAGAAAATCCCTTTAACATATATATATACTGTCT
>NC_058132.1:567555796-567588722 GCF_016433145.1 Gracilinanus agilis | reverse complement strand
ATATATGTATATGTATATGTATATATATGTGTATATGTATGTATTTCTATATATGTATGTATGTATATATATATACATATATATACACACACACACACATATATATATATATATAAATATATAAATTTTAGATGATAACTGAAAGTCATTGACTAAATTTATGCTCCAAGGCATAAAGGAAAAGTAAAGGATTGATATATTGCAGAAATCTACAGCAAGAGTGACATATTTTTCCTTTTGCCACATATATGGTTTATAAAGTCCCAGGTTCATTTTTACAGAATAATTGGTGGGTAGAAGGGATGTTTTGAAGCTTCTTTTGCTTTTGGATATTTTTATAAGTCTCTTGTCACTCAGAAACCTCAGGGAAAATTATATAGAAAGTAAGAGAACAACTCACTCTGTGTTGTGGAGCTTCTAATGAACTATTGGTTGCCTAAAGTAGTTGTCCTAAGTATTAAATGAGATATCTCTGAAAATAGTGGCTTTGCAAATATAGAAAATATTTCTTATCTTTCAGTTCTAAAGTAGAATCCGTACCATCAGAAGGTCCTCTTGAATAGAATAAATTTTACTCTAAAGCTATTAAAAATACATGTGATTTTTATTTGAAATTCAGTTTTTATAGAGACATGTACTCTTTTTTAAACTTTGTATGTGCTTAACATTAAAAGATGTTCAGAATACTAAAGTATAAAGCTTCATTTCTTTTTGTCATAGTATGAATAATAATATTTATTCTAACAATATATGTACATAAACAATGTAGGTATACATACACATATGATTTTATGTGTTTATAGGCATGAGTGTATATATATATACATCTATATGTATATACACATACACGGACAAGTTCCATGTAAGGGATTTTTATGGATTAATTTCATTATTTATTTGTATTGCATTTGCCAGCCAATTATAACAAGTATTAAAGAGAGTTGTTTTTTTTTTTTATTAATTGCTCCTTTTTTATATATAAGAGGAAAAGGAGCAATAATTTTTTTTTTCAGTAAGAGACCCTCTGCTGTGCTGCTTGGCAGTTGGTGACAGTTAGAAGGGTGCAGCCAAGGGGAAGTTAGTTGCACAAAGTTGCAAAAGGCTTTTTGTCTCTGGGTCTTCTGGGGAGAGGGTGTGCTGCTAGGACTCTCTCTGGTTGGAGACAGAGAAACAGAATTAAGGCCATAATAGCCTTATTGATTATTCATAACTTGGCTAGATAAGGTAGATAGATAGTGGTTATATTTAAAATAGTGAGAGTAGGAGAGTAGGTGAGGGCTTTGGCCTAGGAGAAGTTACTATAAAAATGAATATATAATGATAACTTAAAAATATTATCATTTTATAAGGTTTATTAGTAGTCTCTAGAAAATAAAGTCACGTGCCATGCTAGCTTAGGCTGTTTAAGACACCCACCACTCCCTGCCTCCACCATGGCTCCATAGAGAGGACCACCAGCCCCTCAGTTTTATCCCCCTGGCTATGTTGGTGTATAAGGACAGGAAGCCAGTGGGCACATGGGAAATGTAGTTCAAAGACCCCCAAATTTCCAATAATACAATACTGCCCTCTGAGGCAGATAGATGTAGGTTTTTTTTAGAGAAATTTAGTTAGGATTGGGATCTGGGGTATAGTTGCAAGTTATTGTAAGATTACTTTCACTTTCCTCCTTCCTATTTCCTATCCGTATTTCCTAATAATAAACTAAACATTTTGCGTTTAATAAATTGCAGAATGGGTTTTGTTCAAACTCATGCCCCTAAATACTTAACCTTTCGCACAAGGAAAAGATGAAGTACACATCAATTAATCAACAACAATTTATTAAACATATACTAGGAACCAGGTACTATCTTACTTGCACGAAGCCAAAAATGAAACTATTCCTGTATCCAAGGAGATCACATTTGATCAAAGCAGCTTCAATGGAAAGATTAATGAATTTAAAATGTGATGATCCGGGTTTAAGTCCCAACCTTGCTCCTTATGATCAATATGACCTTAGACAAGTAATTTTATCTTCCTAGGATTCTGTTTCCTCATTTATAAAATGAGAGCATCAGACTAAGTGAAATCTGAGACATTTTCAAACTCTAAATCTATGACCCTCTAAAATGTAGGTTTATCAAGTACACCTTTTCAATACTTAAGCCAGGAGCAAGTTTATGCCTTTTTTTTTCTAACTATGAAGGGCAGCATAGTAAAATTGATAAGAGAGCTGGACTCACAATTGGTTAGATGTAGATCTATTATTAACCCTCACATATATTGATTATGTTACCTTGAGAAAGTCACTTAACTTCTCAGTGTCCAAGTTGGGTGCAAGAAGAGACAGAGACAGAGAGACAGAGACAGAGAGACAGAGAGGGGGAGGAGACAGAGGGAGAGAGAGAGAAGGGTGGATCCATTAAATCCAATAACTCCATCTAAAAAGGCAGCTCAACTCAAAACATCTAATTTCTTTTTTTTCCTTTTTTTTTCAGATTACAAGTCAATGTAATTTTAAGAGTCTTTTTCTGACATTTTGTAGTTTATGTTCTCTCCTTCACTCTAAGCTCTTCCCCCTCCCTGAGACATCAGGTAATAGAATATAGGTTATACATGTGTCATCATGCAATATCTATTTGCACGTTTTCCATATTCTGAAAGATGTCATATTATTTATACTAGAAAATTTTTCATGAAAGAAATAAAGTATAAAATGGTTTTCTTTAACTTGCAATTTGACTGCATCAGTTTCTTCTATGGTAGTAGATAGCCTTTTATATCATAAGTCCCTTGGAGTTGTTTTGATCCTTACATTGCTGATAACAATTGCATGATAATAATCATGGATTGTTGATCATGGTACATTATTGCTATTACTGTGTTCAGTGTTCTGGTTCTGCTCACATGGCTTTTCACCACTTTGTAGAAGACTTTCCAAGTTTTTGTTAGTTTGTTTTGTTTTGCCATTGTCCTGTTCATTATTTCTAATGGCACAATATTATTCCATTATAATCATAAACCACACCTTGTTCAGCAATTCCCTAAATAATGGACATCCCTTCAATTTCCAATTTTCATCTCATTTCTTATTTGGCTCAACAACTCTGAGACTACTCTAACCTCTCTACCTTGCAGGAGGTTCTTTCCACCTCTATCATTTTCAGCTTCCTTTTGTTGGTTGTCTTTCTTCATTATATTGCAGACTCCTTGAGGGCAGGGATGGCCTTTCTTTTTTCACATTTGTATCCTCAGCATTTAGCATAATACCTCCACACAGAAAGTGCATAATAAGTATTTATTGATGAGAATGTGTTTGTCCATTGGAATATTTAAGGAATAATACACAAAATAAAATACCTCCTCCACCAACTAAGCCCTCCCTGTTTCTCTTGAATTAACTATATATTAAAACTTCTCTCTACCTTATTCAATCAATGTTTTTGAAGATGTGGAAATCCAAGCATAATTTAAATATTGCTATAATTTAGCCAAGGTGATTCTTTTATTGAAATATATTTTGTTGCCATGGGATATCTCACTGTAGTTGTAAAATAGAATAGATTGAAATCACAGTATGGCTTTGTAAATATTTGTTTCTGATTTGGCTTCATTATTTTCAAATGGAATGATACTGGCTTGAGTCTCTGAATCTTGTCACCATGTTGCAAAAAAGAACCTCAAGTATTTTTATGAAGCAACTATTCTGTGCAAGTGCTGCACTAGGCAATGGAGACAAAAAAGACAAAAATTAAATAACCTCTACCTTCAAGAAGTTTATATCCTATTGGAGAAGCCAATGTATACATATATACAGTAAACAAATGAAATAAATATAGTGTAGATTTTTAATGCAAGAGAATATTGGTAGCTAGAGCTGTCCAGAAAGACTCCCTGAAGAAAGTGCTATTTAAGTAGATTTGTGAGAAAACAAGGATTGTAACCAGCAGAGATCATATAGAAGGGACAGCCACTATGATGATTCAAAGATTAGAAATGGAGTATCATGTTAAAACAATAGCATGAAGGCCAATTTGCGTAGACTATAGAATGTGAAAAGGGAGTAATTTATTAGATTAGAAAGGTCTTTTCGGCCAAGGTTTTGAAGGAATTTTAAAAACAACACCTAACTACTTCTACTGATGGCACTACTGCCACCACCAACACCATTTTAAAGTTTGTAAAGTGCCTTGGCAATATTATCTCATTTGATCCCCACAACAACTCTTGGAGGGTAGGTGCAATTATTATCAGCCTTTTACAGATAAGGAAATTAAGGCTGATAGAACTTTAGTGACAACTAGTAATTGTCAGAGGCCACATTTGAACTCAGGACATCCTAATTCCAGGTCTAGCCTCCTAACCACTGCATCACATAGATCATGTATGATCCTAGAGGCAATATAAAGTCTTTGAAATTCATTGAGAATGAACCTGATGTGGTGAGTCCTGTACTATAATTCTGTGCAACTACCTCCTAATTGTTCTCTCAGTCTCAAGCCTCTCTCTTCTCCAACAGCATTAGAAATTGAATAGAGAAAGATCTGGACAACTGAGTCACAATTTTCAATTAAGAGGTTATTGAAATAGTCCAAGAAAGAAGCAAATAGAATCAATTCAAGTAATGGTCACATAAGTAGTGAGAAGGGAATCGATTTTTAAAAATCACGGATATAGAAATAATAAGATTTGGAAGTTGGTAGATTATATGGGGTCAGGAAGGGATCAAAATAAAAATTGAAAACTGAAAATTTGAGTGATACTCTCAAGAGAAATAGGGAAGTTTAGAAGAAAGGAAATTGAGAAATGGAGAAAGTAAATTTATCTTTGGACATATTGAATCATATGTATGTATATATATGTATATGAAGCATCCAATTTGAAATATGGGCTACATTATTTAAAATATGCAAGTGGAGCTCAGGAGAAACATTCAGTTTGAGATGTACATTTAGAGTTCATCTGCACATAGATTATTACTGTATCCATTGGAACTAATGACCTTGCCAAATGAGAAAATAGAGAGGAAGAAAACAAAAAAATATCCAGACAAAAACCATGTACTACACTCAAACTTACAGATTCTGATTTGGAGTATAAAGAAGAAAAGGGATCCAAAATTGAATTGTCTTTCAAATAGGATAAGAAGAAAGAGAAAATAAATCATATTGGAGAGAATATCCAAGAGGAAAAGGTAGTTGACAATGAGAAGAGAAAAGAAGTTTGAAAAGGAACAATAGAAAAAGAGAAGTGTAATGACATTTTTTTAAACCCTCACCTTCTGTCTTGGAGTCAATACTGTGTATTGGCTCCAAGGCAGAAGAGTGGTAAGGGTAGGCAATGGGGGTCAAGTGACTTGCCGAGGGTCACACAGCTAGGAAGTGTCTTAGGTCAGATTTGAACCTAGGACCTCCCATCTCTAGGCCTGGCTCTCAATCCACTGATCTACCCCCTGTACTGACATTTTGCAATGCAATATGAAAAGCAAATGATTGACAGTTGGCAGTTTGGAACATGGAATGAGCCGAGCTCAGCAAAGCCTGGCAGGTGCAAATTCAGTTGATGGAAAAGGTATAAAAAGCAGGATTTGAAGGGAGAAAGAATCTCAATTTTGAGAGGGTTTGGTGTGGGTTGGTTTGGGCTTGGGTAGGCCGAGAAAGTCATTTTAAGATACCAGCAACCAGCACTGACCATTTCCATAATCTCAGATCCTGTGATAGCCTGTATTGGGCATTCTGATTTAATTCATTCATCAAGAAGAAGTAACATCATTCACCATCAAATAAGCTGTTTCAGGTTAAAGCCGGCTGGTTCTGCCAGGCCGGAACTGGCAGAAAAAACATTAACAACCAACTAGCTTGAATATCCTGAATACCTTCAAATCATATGCCATCTGGTCATCAATAACTGGGGCCTAGGATCTCCTGTACCCCTCTTTCCATCATTCCCTGCTTCCCTCCTTAAACCCGTCATTATCAAATCCTCAAACTCACCCAAAGTGGATGTTATTATTACTTTAGGGATTAGGGAACATATCCTTGGATATTTGAGGGAAGAAGGAGATTCCTCTCACCTGTAAAGGCTCAAATCACAGTCAGGAAGCGTTATCCATTGTCAGCCAGGATAGGCAGTTAGATTCAGCTGTGTGTCCTTAACCACAGATTTTTCACTGGACTGCCTGTCTTGGGACACTGTGATATTGGACTCTGGTGAAGCGGATTCATCATAAATATAGCTCTGTGGAGGCCCTTTAGAGTTTCACTACCACAACTTGTGTGTTACACTTAGGGATCTTCCACACTTATTCAGCTTCAGGCCTCATAACACCAGGCATTTATATAACAGAAGGGAAGGGAAAAAGGAAAAAAAGAGAAAATTATTAGTTTCTGACACTCTGGTACCTGATTTGGTGTTTTCTTGGCAAGGAGCATGGATTGGTTTGCTGTTTCTTTATCCTGCTCATTTTACTGATGAAAAATGGAGACAAACAGAGTTAAGTGACTTGCCCAGGTTCATATAGCTAGTAAGTGTTGTTATAATTGTTGAGGGACTTCATTGTAAATAAGTAATATATGATACTTGATCATCAACCATTTCAGCTTTTCTAACTTCTATCATTATTGTATGTTTACGAACATGTCAGTATTCTTATACAACTCTTACTGAAAAAAAATTCATAGTGAAGTTAAATCTTTTGCCTTTGCATTTTAAGATTGTTATCAGTATAGTACAATAGACAATATAAGTATAGAAGAGAAGAAAAAATTAATAGTGAAAGGAAAAGCAAACCTAATTTATCTAGAAAGAAATAGTCCAGGAAATAGAGTAAGAAATAAACCTTATATAACCAATACTGGTCTCTTTTACAAACTCTAAATACCACATTTCTCCTTCTACATCTATAGAGAGAAGAGTACATCTTCTGAAACCATAGAAATGTGACCAAAAAAAAAAAAACTTGTTAAGGTACATTTTCGGCTGGTGATTCTTCTAGGTAAAAGGGAAAGCAAAGCAAAGAAGAAAAAAAGTGACTTCCATATATATATATATATATATATATATGCCTATGTAGAAGCTCAGAGATTCACTATGGTTCAGAGAATAGTGCTAGATATGCATATTTCACCTTGTTTTGCCTCACCACTGAATTATAGCTGTTTCCCAGGAAACATAATTAGATTTCTTTTTTTTTACTCAATTTATATAATGAATATAAAAAAGCAAAAATAATGGAAACAACTATATTTCATAAAGATTATTTAGTAATTAGGTTCTATTCCCTATTAATTGAATTGATGATTATGTACTTATCATTAATTTTATGTGAATTAATATCCGTGATTCTCTGGCTTTATTAGAGTTTTATTAGTGTTCAATGAGATGGTTAAATTATGTAACCTGTCACAGTACATACCTCATGGTTATGCCCAATAGTGTGATTTTTCTTTGTTCTATCAGAATTTTTATCATTTTCTCAGACTAGTTTCAAAAGTTTTCAAAAGAAAGGCACTTTTAATATTTCATCATTCATTTATGAAAGCTGGATACATCCTCTACCAGCCTTGAAGAATGAAGCAATTTTATTAGTGAATCATACTGGCACTTTAACTACAAATCATTTCAACAAAATGATATAAATATAAATATATAGAATTATCAGAGTGATATTATGCAAATGCAACTATATGCTATTCAATTCTTTTTCAATTTGGTCTTTGCCTCTAACCTAGGAAAATTATTCCCATAAGATGAGTCAGTTTCCTAGAATCACATATTTTGAGTTGAGACCTTCACTTCCAAAGGCCATCTAATCTAATGCACAATGGATATTCAATAGTGTTGCTCTAGAACATTATCTCCCGGTAGAGCCTCAATGGAGGAGTAACTAAAGCAGCAGCTCTGTTTTACCACAAAATCTTTTCTGACTAAGATTAAAATATCGCCACAAAACGAATACAGAATTGAAAGAACCAACAAGGATAAAGAGTGAAACAACCTTCAAGAACAGAATCCTACCTCCCTTAGTCCTGTAGAGATGACCAGGACTGGCAATAATAGAAAGGAAATGGGACTTTACTGAAGTGATTTATTCATCTATGTTTCTTAGGCTCACCATTAAAATAGGGCAAAACATTTCATCACCAAACATTATTCAAACTCCCTTTTCTTCCAGAAATATAGGGCTTCATATTTTTTGGTTCACCCTTCCCTCCATTCATCTCCATAATATAGGCATTAGGGTACAAACGATTTCCCTGGAGTCAGGAAGACCTGGGTTTAAATCATCTCTCATATTTACAAGCTCTTTGAAAGTGGACAACTTACCCAGTCTTTCTGAGCCTCAATTTCCTCTATAAAATGAAGGATGAAATGCCCACTTAAATTCCATTTAGTTCTAAATTTCAGTTCCAGGTGTAATAAAGACTAGTTTAGCCCTATCATCTGAAGGCAAGATAGATTACCTTTCAGTCATCTTCCAGAGTTACCTAATATCATTATGGAGGTCAAGAAGTATCTCTTCTCTGCCATTGGCTCATGGCCTCCCTGATTGGTTACTTTCAATTTTAAGGGGCCCTATAAACACTCCAGAACCATTCAACAGTTGCTTTAGCCAGTGCTGTCAAACACAAATAGAAGCTGAGGCTTTTGATGTCCAGATAAGGATCTGTATAGACCCTATACTTAGTTTTAAAATGTATTGTTATCTATGTTTTTTTTCTTTTTTTATTAATTTCACCAATTATGTTTTCATCTGGTTCTAGTTGAACTCTGAGCATTTGACACCTCTGGGATTAACTATTACAGAGAATATATTTATTTAAAAAGCATTAAAAAAGCAAACATGCAAATTTTCTCTCTGCATCTTGTGGAATAATCCCCTATGCAGTATTTCATTCTCTGTGGGCAATTCTCAGTTTAGTTTAATTCTAATGTAGCACAATTCCACCATGTCCTAAGCCCAAAGACTTCTGAATTTTTGTCCCAACACTGACTTCTCCAGGCTTCCTTTATGGGCAAGTGACAATATCTGGACTACAAATCGTAAACTGCAAAGTCTCCACAATTTGGGTTCCTGGGCTGGGACCCCATTCCTTATACTTAAAAATGAAAAAGGGGAAACCAAACAGGTCAGAACCCTAAGTCTGATTCTTAGAAACATGAGACCTAAAGGAAAAAGGGAGATAGCTATTAAACTGGAAATTTAAAAAAATCTACTGGGGAATATAGTGAGTCATTGTAAAATAAAAGAAAATAGACCAGACATGGAATTAAGAAAGACTTGGATTTAGAGCCTGGCTCAGATAATTACTCATTATGTGACCAGTGGCAAGGCCCAAAACATTTATAGACATGTTTCCTCAACTATAGATGGATATAATAAAATATGTATTACTTACCTGACAGATATTTGGCAGATCATAACATTAGAGGTAAAAGGGACCTTAGGATCAATTTAATCCAGGGGTCAGCAACATATGGCTCTCCAGCCAGATCTGGCTCTTTTGAGTGCCAGATATGGCTCTTTCTGCAGGAGCCATAAAGTCAATTTTTTTTTTTCAGGCACTGTTACAGGAGCATGCACTGTGAGCACCGTATGGCTCTCACGAAATTACATTTTAAAAAAATGTGGCGCTTATGGCTCTCACGGCCAAAAAGGTTGCTGACCCCTGATGTAATCTAATGATAGAACAGATTAAGGAAATTATAACCCCCGAAGTTAAGTGACTTGTCCAAGGTCATATAGTAGATTTTTTTTTGTGTGTGGGAATCAACTGATATAATCAATTCTCAACTCGGATTCATCATCTGTGAAAATAGTTAAATGTTCAAAAAGCAACTTTTCTCTAAGAGAAGAGGGAGATTATATAAATATAATGCTGAAATAAGCATTGAGTCACTGCTTACTCTGTTAATTTCAGATAGTACTTACCTTTTCTCAATTACATTCTTGGGTACCAATTAGGAATACAGTATTACAATAAAGTAAATGATAGACTTTGGTTCAATTTCAATATAATTTTCCAAAGTACCTAAAAATATAGCCTTAGTGTATAGTAGGCACTAGAGGTAATAATTTGATCCTGAAATACATAAAAACATGATTCTAAGATGTAAAATCATAAAAACCACCAACACTTGATAATACCAGTGGCAACCTCCTCCTATGCATGCATAGTCATTAATTACATGCACAGTAGAAAGAACTGTTATTAAAAGCATTATTCTTTTAAAGCAAGGACACTGATCTTTTCTAGCAGCATCGCTTCACAATAGAACAATTCTTAAGATTGGTAGTACTTCATAGTCTATGAAGTACTTGTATACAAATTATCTCATTTGATTTTCACAACAGCTTTGTAATTTAGGTAGTGTGGAAAATATCTCCATTTTTACAGAAAAAAGAAACTGAGGCTGAGAAGGGTAATGACTTATAGGCCATACAGATAATTAGGGAAAAGCTAAAATTAATGCCCAGATCTTCCTTCTCTTCTTTCATTATTTATTTTTAATATTATATCAGCCTTCTGTATCGTTTCAACATTGAAGCATGAACATACACTTTAAAAGACAAATTTTACAACTAAAATGAAGAATTAAAACCTAATCCTGTGTAGTGAATATTGGATTCTAGTATGATTATTCTTCATGACACTTTTTTAACTAAAGGCCTTTTTAGTTGTAATATTTTTAATATCATGACTATGTATTGTCCATTTATTTCATGTGAATCCAAGTTCACAGGGCATGAGAATGAATTTAATGTTTTAAAGTTTCAAAATAATAATTTGAAATAGCAAATAGTAGGTAAGATGACATATAATAGTGAAATCATTAATTTATTTGATTCTGAATAAAGTAATTTCATTTCATTAAGAATTCTTATCTAACATTCACAAATATTTCAAATTCAAAGATATTTTTTCATTCATAAAAATTAAACCTAAAATGGCAAATGTTTAGAGAATTTTAACAACATATAAAAGAAAATAAATATTATATTTTGGATCATAGCAACAGGGCTTATTAAAATGTTGTACTTTGTCCATTGAGCACTTTAACTTTTCATATAAAAAATAGAGGTTCAGAGAAACTATATGACTTATCTAAAGTTATATGGAGAGCAAGGGGCACAGCAAAGATTAAAATAATTGATCATGAATCACAGAAATAGAGTTGCCAGAGGCCATCTTGTCCAAACCCTCAAAATAAATTAAGAAATTGAGGCCCAGGAATGATACCCACTCAATGTCTCATAGGTAGTAAGTAACAGAGATAGTATATGAATCCATTTCTTATAATTCAAATCCAGTGTTCTTTCCACCACATCACTGTACTCAAATTCCATATAATAACTGATCTAAAATCTTTTATAAACATATTATAGTCAATATAGTTAATTTCATGTTATAACCCATGAATTATCACTGACCATGTTTAAATAAATTTTTTTGGTAACGTGAAAATGATTTAAAATTATCTATTTAATGATTATCCCTTTCTATGAAGCATATGTCTTCCTTTTTTTCAAAATAGGACAACCCTTTTAATCCTTGCCAACTTTCTCTGAAAAAATATAGATCCTTTCCCTCTTGTTGATGGAGTCCCTTACCTTGTTATCATTATAGAATTAGAAGTGAGAACTCTGAATTGTCCTCCTAATAATCTTAGCTAACTAGCAGCCCTCTTCTTTCCTATTTTCTTATCTATCTTTTCTTTGTTTCCCAATACTGACAAGGTCTCCATCAGAGTGTTCCTATAAGAACTAGCTAATAACACTGGTTGAAAGAGGAGAAACTACATGACCCAAATCACATACTTTCAAAGTATATTGAAATCCAAAGGTCATAATTAAAAATAAAACAGAAAGGACATTTAAATAAAAAGTATATGTTCAATTTGAATATCGATGTGGAATTTATACATGAAGACAGAAATACACATTTTAACTTATTATCTGACAAGACCACAGACTGGCATTAATGATGTGTCAAATGTTTATTATAATGGTACTGAATGATAAAAGTAGATATCTAACACATCTTGGAATTGTGCTTTCTATTCCTCAAACATAAGTAAGTTGGTTTTAAACTACTATTGGAAAAATGAGGGCATAAAAGCACAAGAATCATGGATTAGAAATGGAACCCTCTACAACATATGTAATCAGTTTCCCAGATTGTACAGTATGGGAAAATGTCTAACTCAATTCCTGAAAATTGAACAATAAATAGGGAAAATGGAGAGTTCAAAGACAAATATAGAGTCTATGTCTTAGTCTCTTTATTTCACAGCCTTAGACTGTTGGAGTCCTCAAACGCACTTATAGAATATGAGAAAACCATGTGCAATGGTGTAAGTGGGGTGTTAAAACTGAAAATACTTTCACAATTATTTCACCAAGAGCAAGTATGTGTCTCTCATTTTATATTTTGTATTAATGATGTATAGTTTATTTTTATTTTTAAAATATTTTACTTTTTAGAAAAATTTTCCATGGTTCCATGATTCATGTTTTTACTTTCCCCTTCACTCCCCTAACCCCCTCCAGTGCACATTTCCACTGGTTTTAACATGTGTCATAGATCGAGACTTATTTCCATATTATTGATAGTTGCATTGGCGTGGTCATTTAGAGTCTACATCCCCAATCATGTCCTCATCAATGCATGTGTTCAAGCAGTTGTTTTTCTTCTGTGTTTCCTCTCCTCTAGTTCTTCCTCTGAATGTGAGTAGCGTCTTTTCCATAAGTCCCCCAGAATTGTTCTGTGTCATTGTATTGCTACTAGTACAGACATCCATTACATTCAATTTTACCACAGTGTATCAGTCTCTGTGTACAATGTTCTTCTGGCTCTGCTCCTTTCACTTTTTGTAAATTCCTGGAGGTCATTCCAGTTCACATGGAATTCCTCCAGTTTATTATTCCTTTGAGCACAATAGTATTCCATCACCAACATATACCACAATTTGTTCAGCCATTCCCCAAATGAAGGACATGCCCTCGTTTTCCAGTTTTTTGCCACCACAAAAAGAGCGGCTATAAATATTTTTATACATGTCTTTTTATCTATTATCAAGTAGTGCTATGGCTGGATCAAAAGGCAGATAGTATTTTTTTAAACCCTTGTACTTCGGTGTATTGTCTCACAGGTGGAAGAGTGGTAAGGGTGGGCAATGGGGGTCAAGTAACTTGCCCAGGGTCACACAGCTGGGAAGTGGCTGAGGCCAGAGGCAGATAGTATTTTAAAGCCCTTTGAGCAAAGTTCCAAATTGCCATCCAGAATGGTTGGATCAGTTCACAACTCCACCAGCAATGCATTACTAATGATGCATAGTTTATAAGTAATCTGTCAAATATTTACTACCTTAAACTTTGTGTGTCTAAGTCATGTTCAAATAATTCTCATGAAAGATTAATATATCATTAATCACATATATGTAAAACATTGTTTATCTTTGCAAGGCAATTAAATGACCAAGGAAAATAAACTGTGGACTCAGAGACAGGAATGTCTGGGTTCAAATCTCCCTTATACACCTGAATAAAGAGCTTAGCCTTTCTAAAACTGTTTCCTTATGGTTATTTTAAGGAACAAAAGAGAAAGCGTATGCCATAAGCTTTTCAATCCTTAGCATCAATCAATCATCAAAAATTTCTTGAGTATGTATATTTTTCTTAGTGTTTAGTACATGAATACAAAGCACATCAAAATCTCTATTATCGAGAAACTTAAATTCTAGGGCCATCTAGGTACCATAGTGGTTAGAGAATCAGGACTGTAGTCAGGAGAGTTCAAATCTGCCCTCAGGCACTTACTGGTTCTGTGGCTTTGGGCAAGTTACTTAACTTAATGAGTTCTCTTTTGACAGATTAAGTTTGTGAAGTCTCTAGGACATTGAATTTAGAATGGCCATAAGGCAAATATTTCTTCAGCTCAGGGTATAGACTACATTTTTTAAGATCAAGCAGAGACTCTAATGACATATATAGATTTTTTTCAGTTCAGTACATACAATAATAATTAAATTTATGGGATCTCCTGAGGTCATCAAATGAAAGAAAATAGAAGGATAAGAAATGAAGACTCAGCCCAGGACAAAGCCTTGGAGAGTGCTCACATTTAGGGACTGTGCTGTGGATCTTGAGACATAAGAGAGATAGGAAAAAGTAGTCTGATAAGGAGGAGAAGAATCAAGGAAGAGGAATGTCAAGAAATCCAAGGGGAAGAGAATATCTAGAAAGAAAGTGTTCAGCAGTGACGGGAAGGATGAGTACTGAGAAAAGACTATCAAAATTATAAATTAAGAGATCACTGATAACTTTGGAGAAAGTAGTTACATTTGAGTGATGAGTTCTGAAGTAAGATTGCTTCTTATATTGAAGTGTTAAAACATCCTTGATGGAAGGTATCACATAACACCATTTCACTGAAGGGTAAGGAATATACTAGTGCTCAGATTCTCAGAGAAAAGGGGAAAAATCTTATAAGGAAAAAATCTATAAAAGAGATATCAATTAGCTAGTATATGCCCTGGGCCTCTGTAATGGTGTTCCTGCAAACATTAGTTTCTGAGAGTGTTTTTCAGTCTATTTGAAATAGGAAGTGAGCTACATTGAGAAAAGCCCATGATATTCTGTGAAGTAATACAGTGAATTGAACAGAAACCACAGAGCCTGAGTAGCTTTGATCACTTTAATTGAAGCACTAGAACCATGAAGAGGATACAAAAACCATCTAACCAACCTATTTCAAAAGTCCTCAAAACTCATTTTTTTCATATGCTCCATTTCTGTCGAGCTTTCTGTTGATCCTCCTATTTCAACAGAGCTTTCTTGTCCTCAGCAGTAACACCCACTCTAATTATGCCTCACAGACTTTTTCAAAAATGAATGTATTATAAGTTAAATAAGAACAAGTGACAAAAGCAAGAAAGGGGGACAGTACCATGTTCTATATCCATTACCTTTGATAATTCAATTAATTATGACAACAATGTAGAATACTTTGCAAATATGGCATCCTTTTATTTACTAGAAATTTGACATCTCATATTTCCTATCTTTTTTAGGAAGAAAGGGTGAGATTTACCACATGGATTTTTATTTTGCTGTAATGATATGGGCTATTACTAAGAAATTATCTTGGGCTGGTGAGGGGGGCAAATTCAGAGAGTTATACTTAGAACTAAAAAAATATTCATTTCTCAAGTAGCCATATGAACAATATTACAGATAATCCCACCTAAAATCTTTGATTGTTAATGACAGAGTTTTATACCTATGTTTAAATAGTTCTCAAAATATATGATAATTCACATGAAATAAAACAAGCTAATAAGTAGGATATTCAGGTTCAGTTTGCCACAAAACAGTTTTACAGTGTCCTTATTGATGCACAAATAACTACTGCTTTTAATTCATACATTTAGGTTGTACTCAATTAACACTGACTAATGTTAAAAAGTGAAAGGGTACAAAAATTCAGTCTTAAGCCCTTCGGCTAGCACACACAACATTTATTACTACTTTCTTTGTAGTTGAATATATATACAGAATTGTTATTTGTCTTTTGTTTTTAAGAGGACCATAAAGTAGTGTCTTGACTCATGTGAACTAGGTTTAAATGAAGCAAAATCACATAAAGACTTAGCCTGACTTTCTCTTCCAGAATCATCAAAGTTCAGTGGCAAGACAAAAGTCAAGAGTGGTGATAGTCCAGGATGAAATGGATCACCTCCGCTCTTTGATGTCTGTCCAAACTCTTAGCACTCCACAACACATGCTTCAGCCACTTTAATGCCACTGTAAGAAATTGTTCTTCTGGGGCAAGTCTTCACATGCTTGGGATAGACACCTAACTCTCTGATGAGTTTGAAGCCTATCAGTTATGCTCAACTTTGTTTACTTGCCTGCTGAGGTAGTTAATTTTATTTATTTTTTTTTCCAAATTACATGTCAACACAATTCCTTATTATTTATTTTATAATATTTGGAATCCACTTTTCTCCTTTCTTACCCCTCCCCTATCCCTTAGAAAACAGGTAATATAAAACAAGTATTTCATTATCATATATAATATGCATATTATATATTATCACATACTATATTATGTTATATTATATTCTAGACCATATAATAATATAATATGACATTATATATCATCAAATAATACATCATTCCATGTTTGTCATGTTGTGAAAGGAAATACATATTGCTTTCACTAGAAAAAGTTAAGGAAGAAATAAAATAAAGAATAGTATGTTTCAATATGTTATTTGGAAACCATCTGTTCCTTCTATGGTGGTGGATATCCTTTTTTTGCCGAGTGTCTTGGACTTGTCCTGGAGCATTGTCTTTTTGACAATTGTTAAGTCATTCACAGTTGATCATACATTACTGCTGTTACTGTGTAAAAACATTCTCCTGATCCTGCTCACTTCACTTTGCATCGCTTCATAGAAGTCCTTCTTTGTTGTTTTTTTGTCACATCTTATTTGTCATTTCTTAAGACACAATGGTATTCCATTACAAGCATAAATCACAACTTATTCAGCCCTTCCTCAATTGACAGACTTCTCTTCAGTTGCCAATTCTTAACCACCCCAAAAAGAGTTGGTATATTTTTATATAGGTAGGTTTTTTCTCCTATCTTTATTATTTCTTGAGGGGGAATCAGAGCTAGTAGTAAAATTGTTGGGTCAAAGGGTTTGATGGCCCATTGGGAACAGTTCCAGATCACTCTCATTAATGATTATATCAATTCACAGCTCTATCAGCAGTGCATTAGTGTCTTGATTTTTACATATCACTTCCAGAATTTATTATTTCCCTTTTTTGTAATGTTACCCAGTCTGATGGGCGTGAAGTAGTACCTGCTGAGACAGTTTTACCAGGATGTGGCTGCTATGCCTTGCATAGCTACTTTGAGCCAGAAGTAAGAGTTGGGTAAAAAGTATATATCAAAAGCAGATAACATCTAGTTATTCCTGAAAAAATATATATTTATGTATGTATGTATGTATGTATGTATATACTTCTCCTCATGTTCTTCCTTCGCCTCAACATAAATACTAGATTTGTGTGTGAGTCACATCAGTTTGTAAGGGGTTGGAGGAGAGGGGGTAATGTGGAGATAAGTGAATGCTTCATGTAAATTGATGTGAATGAACTAGAGTTTCAAGGAAATAAAGAAACTTGATAGGAACAAATAAGAAAGGAGTGTACTCCATGCCTGTACAAAGGTAATAATTGCAAAGATTGAATATTATATGTGAGGAACAACAAAAAAACTATTTTGAATTGACTGTATACTATATTAAAATAGCATATATGTAAGTCAAGAAAAGTAAGCTGAAGGCAGGGTTTAAAAAGTTTGTTATACTAAGCAGAATAGTCTTTATTCTATCTTATAAGTAATAGGGAATCATTTTGTTGAACTGGGGAGTGGCTTTGTCATAACTATGACAACCACTTGGAAGATGGATCAAAGAAATGAAGGGGGTAGGCTAGTTAGGAAGCTATTAAGTCAAGAAGAAAGGGAAATAAACTCTAGAACTAAGATGCTTTGAGAAAAGTGGAAGAATGCATTATCTTCTAAATATGCCTTTCCCTCTCAGGGATATCATGGAAATACTTTGAATTTGAAGGGACTTGTATTAATAAAATATTTACTACCAAATGCAACAAATCCAAAATATGTGAATTTCTTAAGGAAATGATGTAGATTAACTAGTACTAGCATAAACTGTTCTATTATAAATGAATTTATTAAGCCCCTATTATTTCCAGGTTAATATATTAGACATCTGGAAAATAAGTTCAAAATGATAAATGACTCCAGTTAAGATAAAATTTAACAAAGAAAGGATATAGATATATAGATAGATGGATGTATATTTGCATACACATACAAAATGTGTGTTTATATATTATATATGTATAATATATAAACACATTCTTTCTTACTTAGGTGTGGATATACGTGTGTGTGTGTGTGTGTGTGTGTATGAAGAAATATCAAACCATTCCAGTATCTTTGCCAAGAAAAATTCACAAAAGGGGAAAACAGAGTCAGATTTCTCAACAACAACAGATAGATTTAGAGACTACTTGCCATACCCCTCCCACTTTCCCCCCTAGAAACCAAGTACTGTGCTCTGCCCCCTCTCTTACCCCTGACAGGGGAGAAAGAAAATGCTCCCATTGGGCTGCTAGGCAGAGGGGTGGGGAAATATATAGTCCATAAGTGAAAAGATATCCTTGGAGTGGGGGAGAAGGTTAGAGTAGCAGTTCCCCTGAATTCCTCTGCCTTTTTAGTAACCAGCTAGCAATGGCTCATGTATTTACAGAAAGGGCTCTACATGCCCCTTTCAGCATGCATGCCGTAGGTTCACCATTATGGATGTATAGATATAATCTCAGAACTATAAAAGTATTACCTTATATATGTATTGATGATGATATATATGCACACACACATATGTATATAGTGGTGCATGATTGAAAACTTCCTCTCTGATAAATGTGCTTAGAGGACCTGTTTGAAAACCATTCAGAAGCATAAATGCTAACTGAAAATGGGGAAAGAATGTAGTGCTAGCTATAAGCTCACTCTCATATATCTGTTTTTCAAAGTTTTGAAGGATAGAGCTGAGAAACTATAAACCAATGGAATGTTTGGGGGGGGGTTGAGGATATTTGTTTATTGCATGTTTCTGACATACTTGATAGAACTATGAAATAGGGATTTTTCAACTCAATTTAGCAAAAGAGACCCCAATTTGATACATTTGATGAATCTCTCCAGATTAGCAGGAGAAAGAGGAGAAGCCAAAGATCAGAAGAATAAGGTCACAAATATATCCTACTCAACAGAAACTGATGACTGAGACTGCCCATTGTGGATTGAAAGAAATAGAGCCCAATTGAGTATATTTCAGTTGAGAACACTGACTGCAATGCAAGTGACTTTGTAGTGCCATCAAGGTCTGCAGAGGAAGAGTCTTTTGGTGGTGTGAAGACCTGCCTGAACTTGTTTCTCTTTAGTGCCATTTAGGGTTTTAAAACATACTGAGAAAAGAAAACTCCTGCAGGTGCTCAGTCTCTCAAAATGACTGGAATATGCTGAATATTAATGCTATGTGAAAAGTCATGGGAATGGGGGTGAGAGACTGACTATGCTTTGGTACCTGAAAAAGGAACTGCCTCTAAAGGATTTAATTATTTTGCCTTCCACTCAGTACATTATCTTCCTGATTGCATCTCCAATGTTCTTTCTACTAAATGAGCTGGCCAATTACCCATTTCCTCCTGAGAATTGGGGGTAGGAAGTGGGAAATTGATTTGCAAAATTATATAAATAAATGTGTGAGGTTAATAGTTTGTCCTAAGTAAATGCAGGATGCTAGAAATATGCCCCTTATGAGAAAAGAGGCCAGGGTGGCTAGTCTATGGAATCAAGTAGCCTGGCCAAAAAGTTGTTCAGAAAAATCATATGGAATGATTAATAGAAATAAGCATCACATGGGTTGACCAGAAAAAAAAAGAGAGTTCTCATTATAGGTTAAAGGGAACAAGTCACCATCTTTATTATTTGTGCAAAGAGTATGAAAATTAGGGGTTGGAATCATTTCAAACAGCATGAGAGTGAGATTGAGAGGAAAAATAACTTGAGTTGTGGTACAGCTGAGAAATAGACAGCATGTAAGATTAAAATTAATATCCAATATTCTAATATTATAAATAAAATTTATTAATAATAATTAACATAAAAAGCTAGTGGAAAAAAGGGAGCCAACCCAGTCACACTCCAGGAAAAAGGGAGAGCTAGAGATGGAGTTACAGCAACTATATACCTTTTGTGAAGACGCAACAGTGGGGGAAGGGAAAGGATTCTGGGTAATGTAGTTCAGGTGTCCAAGATTTTCTATATATAAAAGCAATGTATATTATAAAAAAGATCAAAGTCCAGTCTCAGCTCTTACTCCTACAGGAGCATATGATGAAGAATACGACTAATTGTGAAAGCATTTTTATATTACCTAAAAATAATTCAAGGTTCCTGGAGAATAGGAAAGGGTTTATTGAGTATAAGTTGTCCAAAGGGATGCAGACACTTAATTGTCATTTAGTGGTGTAAAAGAAGTCTTAACAGGAAATATGTTCATAGGATCAATCAGGGGCTTAGAGATGCTAGTGACCTTCATGGTCCCTGGGTCAAACCTTATCTTTCTTGATGGTAAGAAGGAGTTTAATGAAACAGTAGAGTTAGTTAACTGATATGGGAAAGACTTGAATATAGTGAGTAGTTTAATAATCTCCTTGACAATATGAAGTATTTCTTTCTTTTTGGCATGTTGCAATGTGTCTCCCAAGATGAATTAAATTATCATCTTTGATTTAGACCCATAACACTAGCTCAGAGGTATCTATCACTTGAATCTTATCTACACTGTGAAATAGATGGGGATTTAATCTAGACCATCCTGTTAATAATAGTATTGTAGTTAAAAAGAAAAAAATCTTCAAGATGAATATTCACATACCAAGTAGTTATCTGTTATAATACATCCATTTACATAGATGGGATCATTTATTATAAAATTTTTCATTTTGAATAGGAAGGCGCACTGACAAGGAACAATGACAGATTGCAAATGGCTATTAAGGCACTAAGGTTGGGCATAGAAAGCATAATCAGGAGAAAATCACACTAATTTAGATTATTGATAATCTTTAAATCTGTGCATATATTCATGGGAGAGAAAGAGACAGAGACAGAGACACACAGAGAATTGCATTAGTAGAAAAGATACGATGAGTAGGAATGAGTCTCATTTGAACTCGGGGCTTCCCAACTTTAAGCCCTCTTTCTACTAATATAGTATTTTTTTTTTTTGCTAAAACATAAACTGGTAATGCAATCAATAACATAATTTCCTTGACATACTTAATATAGAATATATGGGAAAAGATCTTTAGTTAGTCAGTAAGTCATGGGATTATGCTGCATAGAACTTGTATGGCAATGAGCCTAAAGGGCCATCAATGGAGCATGTGCTAGAGCTCCCCTGAAAACTTCTGGGAATTCCATTTATATCTCTGGTTCAAAAGTGAGAGGACTTAATTTTTTGAGATGATGAAGTATTTCTTTTATTGGCCACTAAGTATGGAAGAGCTGCTGACTAAGTAGACCTTTGAATAGGATTGGTTCATCCCTAGGACCTTCTCTTCTCTTCTGGCCTGCAAATTGTGTCATGATAATTCAAGGACAATCAGGGCTGCCTCCCTTCCCTCACCTTGTCATGGAAGCTTCAAGTCATGGAAGCTAAGTTTCATGACCTGCCTAAGATATATGAAGGCTTTATATTAGCTCTAGAAACCTTAGTTCCCTCTTTGGTTTGTGTTTCATGAATGAATGGAGATGACCAAACAGAAAATTTCAAAATGACATATCTAGCCTTTGTGTCTTCAGGGAACCACAGCTTCTGAGATCTCAGTTCATGGTAGGAGTCTGAAAACTTCTTTGGTGCATCATGGAGGAGAAATCAAACAGTAAGTGGATGAACCTTAAACCTGTCTAGACTTGTAAGAGGACAGAGACCATAAGAGAAATATTTGAACAGTGCAGGATGGAGATAAAATGTAAAATGTCTATTCCATACCCCTGACAAATACTTTAGATTTTGTTAGTTTTTTGTTTCAATATACTGTGAGAGAATAATAGTGATAATGAAGTATGCTTCTGTTTTATGTTTTAAATTTTTGTCAATAAGCTTTTTGTGGCAAGTATTTCTTTTGCATGGATGAAATACATCATTTGCCATCCCTGATTTACATTTATCACATAGAGTATTGTACTTTAAATTCTTCCTTATAAGGGAACTTTACATGTAAGATAAACTTAAAATTTTAAGTATCCTCCACTTTCCAACTTTGTGACTGTGAGAGAGATACTAGTGAGAGTGAAGAAAAAGGAAATTAAAGCCTAAATCCTCTGTTTAGAGGCTAGCCTCCCTCAGAACTGCAAACTATCCATAAAATCATGAGTATTGAACTGAGAGAAATTGTGTACTAGAAAAGAAGACAGTGAATTCCTTTGGTAGCTGTCATGATTAGATGAATTATATTTTAGTGTACAAATTTTATACACATAATATATGCATGTATATGTCTGTATAGTAGAATGTGAACTTCATTTTTTTTTCATAAATTCTAACTGGTGGCATATAGGTAGTGCAGTAGATAGAGCCCTGGGGCTGGAGTCAGGAAGAACTGAATTCCATTCCAGTCAGATATTTACCAGTTGTGAAATCCTGGGCAAATCACTCCTGTTTGCTTCAGTTTTCTCAAATCCAAAATGAGAATAATAATAGCATCTATTTCACAGGGTTGGTGTAACATTAAAATGTAGTAATATTTGTAAAGTGCTTATCACAGTGTCTGGCACATAGTAGACATTATATAAATGATTATTTTATATTTTAGTTTATCAAGTCAGAAAGGAAAGAATCCTTTCATCAGAACTCCTTACTGCTTCCTACAGTGCAGTGACTTCACATGGGAGTCAGATATACATATATACATGTATATGTACATGTATATATACATATATATTCATTGTTAGATTTCATCATGAATAAAAGAGTTATCATAGTTTTTTGAGGATAACTTTAAAAGCACAGTTAAAAAGTCCACTTTATTGCTTTTTGAGACATTAATACATAGATGTTTATTTTGCTGTAGTCATTTTTCTTTCATGTTGATTTTTTTCTCTATAAACAACTTAAAGAAACACATTCTTGAATTTCCTGCTTCATTTGATCTTGGAATTCATTCCCTTAAAATATGCTGTATGCCATATATTTATGTAGATCCTTCCTAAATGCTGCAAGTAATAACATAGGTGGAACCAGGTACATACATTATGTGTGAGTTACCACAAGATGAATTGTTGAGGACTCCCAGCCAAGGTAGGAAAGGGAAGATTTCCAAGTTAGCAGAAGGAAAGAATTATACAATATCGCCAAAAAATATTGTGTCATTGAAACACATTCAAATGCTGATTCATATTACAAATTACTGAGATTTATTTAGTTCTTCCAATATGAGCATCTACTATTTATCTTGAAGTATACTTGAAGGTAGAAAGTCAATGCAATTATAAAACCATTCTGACTTCCTTAAAACTAGAAAAGAAAAAAAGAGCACAAAGAAAAGTCGAAACAGCAAGGCACATATTCTATGTTGGAATTGTCATAGAGTCTCTTTCATCCTTGCATTCTTTTGTGTTCCCAAAACAACCACATAATTTAATAATTAATCACCTCATACCTGAACTACTACAGTGCCTACACTCTCTTCTGTTTCCACTCTCTTTCTCATCCTCCCTCATCCATACTATACACAACTTTAAGATTAACCTTCCTAATAACAAATGGCAAAATTAATGAAATAAAATCTCTTTAGGTTAGTATTTAAGGTGCTTTAAAATGTTTCCTTAAACCTCTCTTTTTTTCATCTTTATTATTTAGAATGACTAAATATATTCCATAGATTATATAGCATTCCTCAAATATACATTATACTCTTTAGAATCTACTTTAAAAATATATTTCTGTATAAACTTTCATCCCTTAAAAGCAAACCTATACAATTAATTTCATCATTTAAATCCAGGTAAAAGCCTGTCTTTTTAATGAGCTAAATATAGTTGATTCCTTTTGACATGACAATATTTTACATATGATATTTATTGGATATTATCTTGTATATAAGTTTTTGTTGGTTTTTTCTATTTTTTAACATGTAGAAATTATTTTAATAATCACTTTTTGTTGTTTTGCACCCCAGGTTCTCTCCCTCCCATTCTTCTTCAAGATGGTAGATAATATGCTATAGGTTCTACATGTGTAATAACACATTCAATTCATATTTCCATATTCATGATGTTGTGAAAGAAGACACATGTCACTTGTAACAAAGAAAAATTAATGGAAAAAATGAACTGAAGAATGTCCTGCTTCAATCTATATTCAGATTCTATCATTTCCTTCTATGGTAGTGGATAGGCTTTTTCATCATATGTTTTCTCTTTCTGATAATTTTTAAATCCTATGAGAGCAAGAATTCCACCTTATCCTATTATAGTACCAAATATAAAATAGGTAGAAGATAATCTTTTATTGAATAAAATCATGAAAAATCATTCTAAATGAATAAGCTTTTACTTTATGTCTGTGCCACTTTAGATGTTTTGGAGCAGCATTGTGATGGAGAACTAGTACTGAAGACAGGAAGACTTTTATTCAAGTCTTGCCTCAGATATATATTGGCTATGTGGCATTGGACAAATCATTTTTATTGCTCTATGTAATTCCCTAAGGTTGAATTCCAGATAAGGTGCCAGCTTGGATAAGTAAAGATAATTTCCTTACTATGAAGTCTGTGTGCCAAATGAAACAAACAAAGAGATAGAGAGGGAGGTAAAACGAAAAGGATAGGAAGGAAGGAAGGAAGGAAGGAAGGAAGGAAGGAAGGAAGGAAGGAAGGAAGGAAGGAAGGAAAGAAAGAAAGCTATTGTGTGGGAAAGAAAAGGAAGTTATTTTTTCTTTCCTTATAGATAATCAGTTACCTCTTACAATGATACATTACTACCAGAAAACCATATCAATAGCTGAAATGAATTTTCTTTTATAATTCTAAGGCACACTAAGTCAGTAGTTCCTAATTCCTTTTTTCAGGAGGTGGAAGGACAATAATATAACCTAGGAAATGAGAAAAAATGACCTTAAACTCAATCTAATGTTTTGAATATGATATATTCATTTCCCCAGCTGTGTCTTCATGATTTTCATCTCTAAGGTGGAAATACTTTCATTAGTCCATAACACTTGTGATAAAGTTTTATTTGGCCACTTTATGGTTTGAATATTACTTTAAATTTGATATGGAATTTTTTGTCAAGGATATAATACAGTGTTAGCAATGAAAATGAGACATTCTCTTTTAATCGCCATTTGTATAGATACTAAATACTCTAATATCAAGAATTCAGAAAGGTGTTCACTGATAGATCATCATTCATGCAATTAGAGTAGGAATTCTTCACATGTTGATCATGGACATCTTTTTAAAAATATATACTTTCAAAACTGTGTTTCAACATAAATCATTAATTTTATTATCTCATATGTGTTGTTCTAGGCATTTAAAAACAGTAATCCGAGGAAAGATCCATCATGTTCAGCAGGCTGTGAAAGGGATCTCTGACATTAAATACATAAGAACTCCTTTGTTACAGTGTCAAGACAATGGAGCTGATTTTGTATGTGTGCAAGGACCCAGATATTGTAGGAATTGTATCTTGGAGTTGTATGGTGGATGATTACTGTGAAGAATCAGAAACATGAGAAAATGAATGTGAAAGGGAATAATGCAAACCTTTGTTACAGTTTAGAATCAATAAAAATAAATTTATTATATGTAATTATAAAGATACCTTATTTTTCACAAAATAAAATGAATTCCTATCATTAAGTAATTCTGATAGGTGAAACTTTTCCACTGATTATTTAATAATTTCATTTCTATTATATAAACTCTTGTAAATACTGGATATCAATACTATTCTAGACTGTATTTGGGAATACTTCTAGGCCAGCTAATAGGAAAAGAATTTAGGGAGGAATTAAATGAAGAATTCCGTTATAGTCAGATCAATGGAAAACAACATCCTCTAAATGTTAACATTCTTTCTCCATGCTCTGTACTTTTTATATTTCCTTTTTGCCTTTTGAAGTTTCACAGAAAAATACCTAATTGTGGCCCTTGGAACAATATTTATAAAAGTGACTTCAAAATCAATTCAGTCTAAATGATTTAAAATATGCAGTCTTTTCTGGAATTTTTTTGGTTTATTTAGTATCCATATTGATGTACTTTTGAAGTTCTTTTTAAGAATTATGTTGTCTGTGGGAAGTGTGAAGCAATTAAAAGAGTACAGGGCAACAAGTCAGAAAATATGGGGTTTGTACCTGATTATCATATTAAAATCTATAGAAATTTGGTAAATCACTTAATTTTTCTTTGCCTTAGTTTATTAGAAAATGGGAGATTGGCTCTATTATATCTAAGATTATTTTCAGTAAAATTAATGATTCTTTGAAATGATTGCTACCTAACTGCTCCTCCTTTGTTTCCTTAACACTAAATATTATTATCATTATCAGAAATAGCATTAATTGTTATTAAGTGAATACAAAGCCAAGTCAATTTACCTTTCCCTTTGAATTCCATTGGAGATTGATTTATTTTTTATACTTAAATGAAGAAAATGTCAAATATTGCTCATCATTGGAGCTAAAATAGCAAAATTTCTAGCCTGTGGATTTCTACAATGCATTACTATAGAGTAATCCCTGCAGTCCCAGATACACATTAATCTTTTGTAGCGACTTTTAGTTCAGATGCTTCATGGAGTTTCCTAAGGAAGTTTAAAGTTAAAAGATAATGAATCTAAAAAGTTTAAAAATAAAGGGAGAATAAGAAATTCCAGATGGCATGCAATGATTCTTCAATAGCAACTCAAGGTTAGATACCCCTAGAAAGTTCAGGTTTAAATAAGCTACTTCTCTAATTATTTGGAAATGGATGAACTTAAATGACCTTCTTACAGAACATAATAATCTGCAGTCAAATAGAGTAGTTCCTAATTGTACTATAGGAACAAGAATTTTATCAGAAGGTGTAACATTTGTCAACACCTAAGAAATCCTGGATGCGGGATAAAAAAATAATAGGCAGCAGATTCTTAAACAATTCTTCATTATGTGAAATAGAGCAACTTAAGGAACAGTAGAATAGAACCGATTGTACTAATGGTATTAATACAGAGGTTGTTAGCTAAAAACCTTCCATACCTCAGGCCTTCCCAATGAGAAATATGCTCATTTACACTGGTTATATCTCATAAATTCAGAATTATTTGTATGCTATCTCTCCCATTAGAACTTGATCTTTTTGAGTACAGGGATAATATTTTTTTGCCTTTCTTTTCGTCCTTCATGTTTGGGACCTTTTCAGTTATTTTTCAGCTGTGTCTAGCTCTTTGTGACCCCTTTGCAGTTTTCTTGGCAATGATACTGGGATAGTTTGCTACTTCCTTCTCCAGCTCATTTTCCAGATGAGGAACTGAAGCTAAGAAACCTGCTTAGGATAACACAGCTAGTCAGTGTCTGAGCTGAGATTTGAACTCAGGAAGACTGAGATCCCTGACTTCTGGCCTGGCACTCTATCTACTATGCCACATAGCTTCCAGGCACCTTGTAAGTACTTACTAAATGCTTGTCAGCTTGATGTGAAACTTGTTTTCTATGATATAAGGAACCCATAACTTCACTTCATCAGCCTCAGTGAGGAGGCAAAGTGAATTCTTTCCTATGAAAAAGACAAATTACCCCTTGTCAAAGTTCTTAATCTGTTTTTGAGTAATGGACTTCTTTGATAGTCTGGTGAAAGCTATGGATCTATTGTCAGAGTCATGATTGTAAATGAATATATATATGTAGAATTATAAATATACATAAATATAAATATATAATTACATAAATTGTTATTATACTATTTTTTAAAAGCTAATGGTCTCTAAGCTAAAACCTTCTTATCTAGTTCCTATTTGATCTCCTCCTGAAAGATTTTATCTTTTTGTCTTTTTGGACCCACAGTTTACATTCATCATAGTTTCCAACATAGTAATTTCATTTGTGGTTCTTTGCCAATTTAATTTATGGCCCACTATTCCATAACTGAAGGGCAGGTAGGTGGAATCAGGAGGACTAATCTACAGGAGTTTAAATCTCTCCTCAGATACTCAGTGTAAGACCCTGAACAAATCACTTCACCCTGTTTGCCTCAGTTTCTTCATCTGGAAAATGAACTGGAGAAGGAAATGGAAAACCACTCCAGTATTTTTGCCAAGTTAAACTCCAAATGGGGTCACAAAGAGTCAGATATGGCCGAACAACAACAAAAATTCCACAGCTTCTTGACCAATAGACTTTGTGAAAAACAGGTTTTGGAAAAAAAATAAATCTTCATATGCCCTACTGGTATGAAGTTGAATATATCTGCCATCCTAGAACATGAAAGAAGACTTTGTAATTAAAATTACTTCAGTGGGGCACCCTCTACCACACAGGTTCAAATCTTGCCTCTGCCACAAAATAACTACACAAGTCTTTGTTATTGTTGAATCATTTGGTCATGTTGTATTCTTTGTGATCCTGTAGAGAGTTTTCTTGGCAACTGTATACTTGGATACTGTAGTAGTTTGCCATTTCTTTCTCTAACATATTAAGACAAACAGGTGAAGCAACTTGCCCAGGATGATACATATATTAGTGTATGATATTGGATTTGAACTCAGGACTTTCATACTCCAGACCCAGAACCCTGTCCACTGAGACACCTGGCTGTCTTGTGTAACCTTAGACAAGTAATTTTATTTCTCTCAACCTCAGGTTCTTCCTCTGTAAAGCAAGGGATGTAAATGCTCTTGAAGATCCCTTCTAGCTTTAAATATATGGTCCTTTGATTCAATGTCAGTAAGTTTTCTAGGAAAGCTGCAAAAATTGATTTCTTGATTGGTGACTACTCTTTCAAATGGACTTCCCAGCCATAAATCATTGCATTCTTTGCTTCTAAGACATCTTCTCAGCAATCTCAGTAGCTGCTTTGCTGCTATACTTATTCAACACCTCCCCCCCCCACTCCCATTTCTGGTGTGGTCAAATCAATACTGCATTTATTTCTAGAAGGAAGGAATTCCTAAAAGGTGAGAGAGAAGATATTGCCCATATATGTCCCTTTAAATACTGTAAGGGATAATTATAAAAACTGAAAGATAGCAGTTGAGATAACTGGAATCTTATAGAAGATAAAATATATGAGAGAAGACAGCGGAAAAACCATGGCCTCAAATGTCAATATACAAGTGTCCAAAGATTAGGGGTGAAAAATGGTCCTAATACATGAAGAAAAATTTGACCACATATCTCTAAGACTTGGCTGGATGAAATTCAAAACTAGACCATTACTCTGGATTGGTATACTCTATTTAAAAGAAATGGAATAGAGAAAAGGTGATGAAATATAAGAAATTTATAAAAATCAGGGAGGGGAAATGGTATTTAGAATACTTGGATAAAGGCATCTTAAAGGAAAAACTGAACTAATTTTGTCATTGAGTTTTATGACAGACTACCTGTATAGAAGGAGGAAAATGATGAGGAGCTTGGGGAAAAGATCACAAACCTGGCACAGAGATGTGATACAGGGGTCATTTGCTGAAGCTCTCTCTGCCAAAAGTGGAACACCTGTTATCTTTTTGAATTGTCTTAGAGAAAAAATCATCCTTGAAAATATGGAGGAATAAACAAAGGGGAAATGTATTCCTGATCTAATTTTCTCTAGCAAGGCAGAACTGGTTACTGGTTTGGAAATGATGAGAGTCTTGAATCGATGGGAGGGAAGAGTAGGTGGCATGTCAGTTCTCTATCCAAGATTTTATGAGAGGAGAACAAATCCAGTTGTAATCTGGCATGCATCATAGCTTTTGACAAAGCAGATTTCAAAAGGCTCAGTAAAATGTGAAGTAGGATCCAATGGAATAAACTACTACATCCTGTGGGGAGTTAGCCCACAAGAGATAGTAGAACCTCAAGAATGAAATTGTAAAATATAAAATTAAATTATTCCTATAAAAAGGAAAATGGGATTTGACTGAGGAGACTGATGTTGATGCACAGGGAACTCCTCAAACAAGTCATATTTCAAAAAGAAATGTGCTGAAAGTGAAACAAAGGTGAGTAGACATATCTGAGTCTGGTATGGTTCTTTAAAAAAGTTTCTGTCATACTACTTGACCTATTGGAAACAAGGGAAGCTAAATACAGCAAAAAAGAGGAGGTTTTTTCTTTCTGTTTTTCTTTACTTTTGGATCTATGCTGGCAGAAAAAGGTCAAGTAAGGAAGAATACCTTTGATTGTGGTAGATGGATTTATGATAACTGACAAGAGAAAAGGCAAAAATGCTTAAATTTTGCTTTTCTTCTATTTTCTCTGACAAGTAAAATGAACCTTACACTAAAAAATGACAGAACAAAAATGACTGACAGGAAATTTATACTCAAAATAAGTAAGATGATAATAAAAGATCATCTAACATTTCCTTTACGAAAGCAAGTCATTTGTTCCAGAAAAATCGTTCCACTGAGGAACAGGTAGATATGACTATTGAGTCATTTTCAGAGATATATGAAAGGTCATGGAAAATGGGAAGTATGCCACAATAATGGAAAGGAGAAAATTTTGTCCTAATTTAAAAAAAAAAGAAGATAACAGAATCAGAAAACAATAAGTAAGCCTGTGTGCTCAACTTTGTTGCCTGGGAAAAATTCTAGGAAAGATCATTAAAGCTATGCTGAGCAAAGATCTATAAAGAGAAGTAGTGATTACAAATAGCCAGGTCATGCCAGAATAAACTAATTCCTTTTTTTGATGGGATCTCTAAATTAGAAGATAAAGGAACTGCTGTGCTCCTAGTTTACCTAGATTTTATCATTGCTTTTGACAAACTATCTCGTAATATTCTTGTGGAGAAGACGGAGAAAAATGGATTAGATATGAATACATTTGATTTGATTCAGAACTGGTTGAATGACTAGAAGCAAAAAGTAGTTAAGGACAGCAGCTTATTGCAGAAGCTGGAAAACTTCAGCCATCTTTCTACAACCTGCTTTTTTTTCCATGGCTTAGTACAATGCCTAACACATAGTGGGTGCTTAAAAATAATAATTGTCTGACTGACCATATGGCTTATAAGCTAAGAATGAATACGGTTTTGTGTCTGCTTTTTTTTAAAGTAAAAATAATCTTATCTTTCCAAAAAATAGGCTAGATTTAACCCTCTTGAGATAGATTGGTGACCCTTAGTGTACTATGTTAGAGACATCTATACTTGATCCAGTACTCTTTTAACATTTATCAATGTCTGAATAAAGGCATAGTTGACCTTGCTTATGAAATTTGTGGATATATTGGAATAACAAATACATTGGATAAAGGAGTGAGGATCGAAAAGGAGACTGACATGCCAAAATATTGAACTGAATCTAATAAAATGAAACTCAATTTGGATTAATATAAGTCTTACTTTGGGATGCAAAAAAAAATAACTTCAAAAATTTAAGATGGGGACAGCTGGGTGGATCAGTGGATTGATGGAAGGTTATGGGTTCAAATCAGACCTCAGACACTTCCTAGCTGTGTGATCCAGGGCAAGTCGCTTAACCCTCATAGCCTAACCCTTACCACTCTTCTGCCTTGGAACAAGCACACAGTATTGTTTCTAAGGCATAAGGTATATATATATATATATATTTATTTATATACATATATATACATATATATATGTATATATAATATGGGGAAGTCATGTTCAGAGATAAGTTATTTTGGGAAGCTCAGTTCCACAGTGAATAATGGACTCCATGGGGTCAGGGAATGCTCAGTTTAAGTCTGACCTCATATAAATACTAGCTGTGTGATCCAGAGCAAGTTGTTTAAACCCATATACCTCAGTTTCCTTATATGTAAAAATGAATTGGAGAAGGAAATGGAAAACAAGTGCCATACTTTTGCCAAGAAAATCTCAAATGTCATTTTGGGTTGGACATGACCAAGATGACCAAACAAAAAAATTCTGAAAAGGTATAGGAGTTTTAGGAAACTGAAAACTCAATAAAAGCCAGTGGTGCGGTTGAGACTAGAGAGACTCATGATGTATAAGAAGGTTCAGCTGAAAAATGGATAAGTAAGGTTGGGGCTTTTTAGCATTCTCTATCAGAGTAGATGGCTCCTTAGGCTGCATTCACAGATCAGACAGTATTGCCTGCAGGTCTGGAGAGCATAATAATAGGGCAAATGGTAAAGACTGATGAGTCAAGAGGTATCCTTGCAAGGAAAGAAGTCCCAATGATCCTTTGTCTTACTAGAATATAATGCCAATTCCTTGCTCAGCCAAACAGTGTAGGTATGTATGTATAGGTACATACCTACACATACATATAATGCAATCATTGATTATATTAAGAGAGGCATAGTTTTCAGGAATCAGGGGCAGGAGATGATGCACTACTGTATATATTCCCCTCATCAGAATCTAGAGAAGTGGTTTCAAACTAAAGTAGAAATGATGGTTACTAAACTGTATGTACTGAATCCTGAGAGCCACATATTCACTTAGGAAACCACAAAGATTTATTTACTTTCATATTAATAAATAAACATATTAGAATTACATAGGAGCTACATTTTTATCTTGGTCAGGCTGTACTTTAGAAGGTTCCGAGTCATATCTCACAGATCATGTTTTTGACACCTCAGATCCAGAATATAGTATTTCATTTGGACTATTATAGTATAAGAAGGATTTTGGTCAAGTGGAAAAAGTCTAGTTGAAGGTGACCAGGACTTTGAATGCTTTAAATCAAGCTACATGATGACTGCCTGAAGGAACTGGACATTTTTTTTAACATTTATTAATATTCATTTTTAACATGGTTACATGATTCATGCTCCACCTTTCCCCTTCAACCCCCCCCGCAACCCCCCCACCCATGGCCGATGCGCATTTCCACTAGTTTTGTCATGTGTCCTTGATCAAGACCAATTTCCAAATTGTTGGTAGTTGCATTGGTGTGGTAGTTTCGAGTCCACACCCTCAATCATGCCCACCCGGACACATGCGTTCAAGCAGTTGTTTTTCTTATATGTTTCCTCTCCTGCAGTCCTTCCTCTGAATGTGGGTAGCTTTCTTTACCATAAATCCCTCAGAATTGTCCTGGGTCATTGTATTGCTGCTGGTACAGAGGTCCATTAC